>NC_052148.1:133006568-133365734 GCF_902713615.1 Scyliorhinus canicula | reverse complement strand
GGCATAATATCGAGGGCCGAAGGGCCTGTTCAGTGCTGTACTGTTCTATGTTCTATCCCTGGACCAGAGAAATGGAAGAACACTACCAGGGTTCCATTCCTGATGCTAGTCAATGATCGCTAATGGACAGTCCATAAGTATGAGATCAAGATTGATCTTGGCTGTAATCCCCTCACAAGCTGTCCTTTTCCTTTCCTAACTCACAATTCTTATTGAGTTTCTCTGGAATGGCTTATAACAAGGCTTTACCATACCCAAAGAAGCAACTATTTTGAGGTGAGGGATGTGTGTGTGTGTGTGGGCGGGGGAGGGGGGATGGTCGTATGGTGTGTGTGTGTGTTGAAGGGGAGGATGCTTTAATATCAATTAATATTTTCTCGCACGGGAACAATTTCAACAAGGATCATTAACACCTTCTCAGAGGAATTAGAGGTGGGCAATTCATGCTGTCCTTGCCAAAGGTGTCTACACACTGCGAATGGATGAAATACAATTTGGTGTGGCGGTGATGGATGCAAAAGATACTATAGCTTTTTCAAAAGTAAAATACAGCAGATGCTGGAAACCTGAAATAAAAACAGGGTGAAAGCTCATGGCGTAAAATGTTAATTCTGTCTCCCTCTCCACTCATGCTGCCAGAGTGCTGGATATTTCCAGCATTTTCTGTTATTGTTATAGCTTTTTATTCGCCTTTCTCATGTTTTTACCCATATCTATATTTTCACAGGAGAATGCATGACCTTGGTTATAAACCCTTGTGTAAAGCAGGCTCCTGATGCATCATTACTTGTTTTGTGTTACCGCTCAAAATGAGTTTAAATCCTCCTGAGTCCCTGCCATCCTTTCTTCTGGTGCCTCTTCCTTTAGAATAGGTGGTTGGAAGCTCCGTCCAGTACAAGGCTGGGAAACATTGACATTGGACTGAGATCCAGGGTTAGGTCTAATTCCGGGCAGCACGGTAGCACAGTTTTAGCACTGTTGCTCCACAGCGCCAGGGACCTGGGTTTGATTCCCGGCTTGGGTCACTGTCTGTGCGGAGTCTGCACCGTCTCCCTGTGTCTGCGTGGGTTTCCTCCGGGTGCTCCGGTTTCCTCCCACAAGTCATGAAAGACGTGCTGTTAGGTGAATTGGCCATTCTGAATTCTCAGTGTACCCGAACAGGGGTTGGAGTGTGGCGACTAAGGGATTTTCACAGTAACTTCATTGCAGTGTTAATGTAAGCCTACTTGTGGCAATAATAAAGATCATTATTATTATTATTCCAACCCTTCCAGTGTGCTGACAGTGGAATAAGCAACAGAGTCTGTTGGAGGTGTGAAGGACTTTCAGTCTCTATGTAACCTATATGTGCTGGAAAGGAGCTGCATAGTTTAAGCCACCTATACAGATAAACCATTTGCAGTAAGAGTTTTATGTAATTTGAGAGATTATTTAATTGAAACATATGGAGATAAAACTTTAAACCTAAGGGTCGATTCAATGAACTTGAGTTAAAGCCCGCTGAACGGTGCGTTTAGCAGAGTGTTTCTCGACGCTGTGTTCAACGCCACTTGCCATTTTTTTTGGCCTCGGTGAGGAGGCTCATTTAAATATGCTGATCTGGATTTCGCCCAGCAAGAGGGAGATCCAGATCGCGACGCCTCACGAGATTCCGTTGAATCTCACAAGACGTTCGAGTGTCGCATATCTCGCGAGATTCAACCGCCTCCTACTGACACGAGGTCGGCCGTGGCAAGGCCTAAAGGTTATTGTGACCATGTACCGTAACACTGCTGCGATCACTGCACCACACGATTAAAATAATTAATTGTCCTCCCAGAGTCCTTTCCTGTTTTCCCTTCCTCGAAATGTCAATGCCTTGCTCAGGTGCAGTCCCACAGGCACCAATTACCTTCACAACAATGACCAACATGGTAAACAATTCTGGTCTTGCCAGTGACACTCATCCCATGAAAGATATTTTTAACAAATTCACAGGATAACTCACAAGAGAATACTGGCGGCTGCTCGATTACTGAATAAACTCACTGAACACTTCAGGGATTTCAATTTAACCTATGGTTTGACCTGGAGCGCTGAGCTATTTTCTCATGAACCAACTTACCAGCCTGCGCATGCTTAATATCAAAACTGGAACTCATCGCAGTAACTAGTACACACTGGAGCAATACTAGAATGTCCAATGATGGTGCACTATCAAGGAGACAAACAAAATATTCTCTCTCACCACCAGCTAGAAGTTTTTCCCCCAATAATAGTTGTTGCATACATTCTGACATTTTCTAACTTGTGGGAATATTTTTTATTGGAGAGTGTAAAGAAGGTGCACACTGTACTGGTACCAGAACTGTGTCAGGATATTGACCGAATGAAAAAGCTCTATTGGAATGATAGAACAAAGACTTTCATCTGTGGTCCCTTGAATAATGAAGAGAAGAAGTAATAAGGAAGAAAAATGAGCGATAGAAAATTAACCACCAGGTGAAGTAATGGAAAGGAAAATAGAAGCCTTAAATATAAATGGGGAAAAGGTGGCAGGCTGTGTCAGCAGAGGGAATAGGAAAAATCAGGAGGGATGTCAGAAAAATTAATAGAGTAAATATTCATAAATGGAAAAGGTGAAATTTAAAATTAAACTTTCTCCGTTGCCTAGTTGAATCTCTCCAGTATTCATTTAATTTGATCTTTTTTGTTTTCACAAGCGTTCAATTTGCATTTCTTATTTGTATTCTTCAATTTGTCACAAACTGTAGTTTACCAGACTTACGCAGTAAGATAGGTCACAGAAAAACCAACATACTGTTGTTTTTATCATTTAACTTATGTTGGAGTTAGTGACCTTTTCAGTGATCGGGAAGGTAATAACTAACTACAGTGGAGATAAAGGTGGGTTATCACTGAACAACTTGCATCATGGGAGGGGTTCCACAATCCATGTCAAAGTACATTGACTAAAAATCATGTGGGCGAAGGTTTCCTCTGCATGCAAGGTGCAGTGAAATTGTAAACACGTTTGCACAGAACAAGTTTATGAGTTCACTACAACTTGCAATTATAAATTATCCTTAAGGAATACAAATATTCCAAGGCACTTGGCTGGAACAATCATGAGAAAAATACCAAGCCATTCAAATTGAGTTCAGTTTGTTAGTCAAAAACCCGACCAAAGATGTAGGTTTTAAGGAGCACATTAGAGGAGAGAGAGGCAAAGAGACTTTGGAAAGGAACTGCAGAGCTTGGGGCCTAGTCAGCTGAAGGTATGACCATCAATGGTGTAACAATAGAAATCTAGGATCCACAAGAGGCTAGAATTGGAGAAGCACAGAGGGTTGTACAGCTGGAGGAGCTTCGAGACAAGGGGAGGTACGTGGCCACGGAGAAGGGATTTGAAAGCAAGAACGAGAATTTTAAAAATCAAAGTGTTGCTGGACCAGGAACCAATGTAGGTTAATGAACAGAGAAGTGATAGGTGAATGGTTTGAGTCAGGATACGGGAAGCAGGATATCTTTTCAATCAGCACAGCATTATCAGTCCCATTTCACTCAGCCCAACTCTCCCAATGTTAGTTACTTCAGGATTTCCTGTATTCATTTCATACATTTTCCAGAAAATGTAACTTTGCAATTATACATAGTCACAGACTAATCATTGGGATGACTTAGTTATGTCCATAAACGGTTAGGTGGGGTTATGGGGATAGGGTGGAGGTGTGGGGATATGGTGGAGATATGGGCTTAGGTAGGGTGCTCTTTCCAAGGGCCGGTGCAGACTCGATGGGCCGAATGGCCTCCTTCTGCACCGTAAATTCTATGATTCTATATCAAATCGCTGAAATGTCGCTCACCCAACATCGACCAAAGCAACGGAAACAACAACTGCACACTCAGCCCTGATGACCCTGCAAAGTCACCCTTACTAACATCTGGGGTTTGTGCAAAACTTGGGAGAGCTATCCCTGAGAATAGTCACACTCACCAAATCACACCTTACAAACAATGTCCTAGACACCATCATCGCCTTCCCTGGGTAGGTCCTGTCCCTCTGGCAGGACAGACCCAGCAAAGGTGGCAGCACTCTGGTAGACAGTGGGGAGGGTGTTGTCTTGGGAGTTCTCAATCACTGTCTGCAACCTCATGGCCCGGCATATGCCCCACTCTACTAAGCCAGGGGATCAAACCTGTTTCAATGAAAAGTACAGGCAGGCATTCCAGGAGCCTAGCACCGGGCATACCTAAAAATTAGATGCCAACCTGGTGGAGCTACAACACAGGGCTACTTGTGTGACAAACAACATAAGCAGCAAGTGATAGACAGACCTAAGTAATTCCACAACAAATTAAACAACTCTCTGAAAGAAGCGGCTCCAGAACTATCGCAACCCTCAATGATGGGGGAGCCCAGCACATCTGTGCAAAAAACAAAGCTGAAGCATCCACAACAATTTTCAGCTCAAAGTACCAAGTGGATGATCCAGCTTGGTCTCCTCCAGAAATCCCCAGCGTCATAAATGTTAGCCTTCAGCCAATACGATTCACTCCACGTCATATCAAGAAATGACTGAAAGCACTGGCTACTGCAAAGACTATGGGCGTTGACAATATTCCGGCAATAGTACTGAAAACTGGTGCACCAGAACTTGCCACGCACCTAACCAAGCTGTTCCAGTACAGTCACAACACTGGCATCTACCCAACAATGTTGAAATTTGTGCAGGTATGTCCTGTACACAAAAAGCAGGACACATCTAACCTGGCCAATTGTCACCCAATCAGCGTACTCTCAATCGTCAGTAAAGTGATGAAAGGGGTCATCAACAGTGCTGTCAAGTGGCACTTACTCAGCACTAACCTGCTCACTGATGCTCAGTTTGGGTTCTGCCAGGGTCACTCAACTCCTGACCTCATTACAGCCTTGGTTTAAACATGGACAAAAGAACTGAACTCCGTAGGTGAGGTTAGAGTGAGTGCCAGTGACATCAAGGCAGCATTTGACCGAGTGTGGTATCAAGGAGCCTTACAAAAACTGGAGTAATTAGAAATTGGGGGGAAAACTCTCTACTAGTTGGAATCATACCCAGCACAAAGAAAGATGATTGTGATTGTTGGAGGTGAGGCATTTCAGATCAAGGAGTTTCTCAGGGTAGTATGCTAGAACCAACCATCTTCAGCTGCTTGATTTATGTCCTCTCCATCATAAGGTCAGAAGTGGGGGTGTCCACTGATATCTGCACAATGTTCAGCATCATTTGCGACTCCTCAGATATTGAAGCAGTCCATGTCCAAATGCTGCAAGACCTGGACAATAGCCAGGGTTGGGCTGACAAGTGGCAAGTAACATTTGTACCACACAGATGGCAGGCAATTACCATTTCCAACAAGAGAGAATCTAACTATCACCCCATGACATTCAATGACATTATTATTGCTGAATCCCTACTAACAACATACTGGAGGTTACCATTGACCAGAAACTGAACTGGACTAGCCATATAAGTACTGTGGCCACTAGGGCAGGTCAAAGGCTAGGAATCCTGTGGTGAGTAACTCACCTCCTGACTCCCCAAAGTCTGACCACAGCCTACAATGCACAAGTCAGTAGCCTGATTGAATACTCTCCACTTGTCTGGATGAGTGTAGTTCCAACAATTCTAAATAAACTTAACACCATCGAGGATGAAACAGCCCACTTAACTAGCATCCCTTCCACAAACATTTACTCCCTCCACCACTGACGCACAGTAGCAGCAGTGTGTACCATCAGAAGGTGCACTGCAGGAACTCACCAAGGCTCCTGGGACAGTACATTTCATGACCATTACCATCTAGCAGACATCTCAGAACCACTTTCTCTAGGTCAATTAGTGATGGGCAATACATGATGGCCTAGCCAACGAAGCTCACATCCACTGAATGAATAAAAAAAGGGAATCTGAACTCTCAGATGGAACCGCCGAATAGGATGTAGGGCGGATTTGCTAACCCTAGGGACCTGATTATGAGATTCACACATCTTCAATTGTCCCAAAGTCACGATTGTAAAAACCAAGCTGAGCGGTCTTAAATCACATAGCTGTACACTTCAGGCAAAGTCCAAGGAGCTATTTCCATGTTGGGCAGAGCAGTCAGCCAACTCTAGGGAGGAGGTTTTAACTTGGGCCACCTGGTGTAAGCAGGATGCTAGTGGCGTTCAAATACTTTCACAACACTTCTAAACTGATAATCTGACTGTCACAATGGTGAAAAGGGCCTGGCGAGTTTTATCCGGCCATGCAGTCAATACGGACCTGAAAAGTTAGGCGCAATTATTTTTGAGCAATCAGGAAGAGTAGGAAAACCCTTTTTTGTCCCGCAAAAATAATCCAGGCTCTTGTTGCCAGTTGGGCATAGTGAATATAAGCAGCACCCCTACCCCTGAATCTGCCTTGCTGCTGCTATCTTGAATCTGCATTGGAAAACCCTTGTGGGGCAAACATCTGGCTATTCTAATTTTAAATGAGGCCAAAGCCTTAGTTCTGGGATGACTACCTCCATAGTTCAAGCATCTGAAAATTAAAACCTTCTCTCAGGATAAATACAAAATGGTAACACAATAGCAAATGCCACTGATGTGAACTGTTTACATTCACAGACTCGGGTATTTTTTGATAAGGTTCGGGTGATTTTACCATTTGGCAATGAGGAAATGCAATTGGAAGTGGGATTAGCCACCTGGTATTCCTTTCCATTAAATTACTGATGTGCTGCCACCCATTTCAAATCCCACCAAAAGTTAAAATCTAACCTGAGTGAATCTCCAGTTTTAAGAAGGGTTCACTGGCTCTAATCGTAAAAATGTGAATAGGCTCAGGCAGCATATAGGAAATTCCCTCATAGAAAGACAGTATCAGTATCTTGCAGAATCTAGAAATATAGGAACATAGGAATTAGGAGCAGAAGTGGGCAATTTAGCCTTCGAGCCTGCTCCGTCATTCAATCAGACCATGGATGATCTCTTCCTGGTCTCAAATCCACCTCCCCACCTGTTCCCCATATCCCTTTAACCCGCTTTTGATCAGAAACATATCTATCTCTTCTTGAAGCCATTTAGTGACTCTGATTCCACCGCAATCTAGCAAGTTATCCTTTGCTTTCTCTTCATCGCTTGTGTGAAGAAGATTGCATTACATCAGCTGATCCATGTTGGTCCCATTTGTCTGTTGCTGTTTAGCCAATAGGGAGGCCCAATTTGGAGACAGTCATGGCCAGGAGAATACACTTGAGCACTCAGAATAAAGCGTACATCTGAAAAAATATTAATCACATTTGGAAACATGCAGAAAGATCCTGAAACCGAATAGGAGGAAAAATTAAGTAGAATGATGAAGGCAAAAAATAAATTAGGGAAGTAAGGGAATTAGAATGTAAGAAAGCACGTCAGGCAACAATGTGTAAACCGAAGGCTCTGCAGTTCACCAAATGCTACCTCTTTATTTATTTGAATATTTCTGGATAGAGAGACTCGCTGCTGATGTTTTTCATCTTGCTCTCATTAGGACAAATACAAGAATGCCAAATTTCAAATAATCGCAATAATTGAAAGGACAGGAGAAAGGGTGCTGATTGGATGGAAAGTTGACTCTGATTGGTCAAGGTATTGCCATGGATGGAGAAAGCAATGGAAAAATAATGGCTCCCCAAACTCCCGAGTAACTTAATAAAGGCACAAGGCTTGACCAAATTCCTGTAAATACAGAGAACAGATCCTTGCATATGAATGAATGTAACTTCGACTAAGCGTTATGTGCTCATCAGATTATCTTAAAACTGGCTCATGTAGCAGAACGTTCATTCAGGCTGACGGCAAAAGGTTTGTTTGGGCTGGCAACAGAATCCTGTCAGTGGAAACCACCAATTGTGTAGCCACGACATAGCAGAAACATGGAACAACTAGCTTAGCCTATTGTTCAAAGTCTGAAAATTACAGCCTTTGGCCCATTTGGCCCAAGTTTGCGTGATACACTGAGAACAATTATTCAATCAGGAGAGCCATTGACTCACAATCAGGATAGCTTTGATGGGGTCTATTTCTGCATCACTTTTACAAAGTGAGAAACAATTCTGATGAAGCCCATCTTACAGCACGTGGAACTATACACATTCCATCAGGTATATAGACCAGTGAAGTTAGGCTATATAGACCAGTTATATAGACCAGTGAAGGTGGGGAGTAGTGGAGAATCCATTAACTCAACTGTCACATCAAGAAAAGGGGGTGCATTAGACTGCTCCATCGCAAAAGTGGATTTGCACATGGGGCAACATATTCAGGTGTGAAAGGAAATACCTACACGTGGCTGTAGATTCAAAGGTCACAAATACATCTACATATTATTAATTAAAATTGACATTTTGGCTCTGAGCTTGCAGATTTCAAAATGGAAAGCCAATTGTGGCTGCAAAGGTTGAGAATTAATGTTGAGAGACATTGGTGGAATTCTCCGCCCATTGGAATTCTCTTTTCCCGCTGGCAGTGCACCCCTGCCTGCAGGTTTCCCGCTGGCGTGCGGGAAATCCAATTGATAAGCGGTGAGAAGCGAGAATCCCGCCACCGGCAAATGACGTGTTCCCGAGAAACAGGACCAGAGAATCCAACCCATTGGGTTGAATTTTATGATGGGTTTTGGGACACTGATGCTTACTGTGGATCCTGGGCCCACACCGGCGAACAGTGGGACCCGCTCAGCAATTTTATGACACATGGCCTCCTAATTGGCTGCCTCAGGACCAGCTGCGTAATTAAGGATGATGCCTGATGTTGCCAGACCAATCAGAAGACTGGCAGCTCTGAAACCTCAGTGATGCCATTGGGAGAGGCCTGCATTGCTCAGGCAGGCTGGAGAGTTCGGAAGGTTGGCCAGCTACGGTTAAAAAAAAATTCAAGGGTCAAGGGGTGGAAGGGCCAACCAAGGTCATTGGAGCCATTGAAGCTGCTTTCCCTGCCCTCTCTTTGAGCCCGGAACCACAGGCTCAAGGAGGAGACCATCTTTAATTTGGCAGCCTTCCCCTCCATGGGGAAGGGGTGGGGAAGGGGTGCATCCTGCTGTTGGCAAAATGCCAGTGACTCCATAAAATGGCCTTTTATTTGTTCTTTAAGGTTGCAAATCAGCCCCTTGGAGCAGTCAGTCGTTCTGCATCTGACTCCACCACTGCAAAATTGTCCTCACAGTGGGACTGTGTCAGGGAGTTGTCCCAACGGAGTTATGCACTATTTGACTTTACAGTGGCAATGAAACTGATTACATTGAACAGTATGCATTTGACTGATGTTACATGCAGTCATTTTCACACCCTTTGTGTTAGATGGCAATGGGAGCTACTCTTCCTTCTTTTTACATTTCATTGCCAAAAGTCTACTTCAGAAAGATGCTTGGAAATATGGACAGTTTAACTGTTTGTTAGAAGACTACATACACATGGTCTCAATAAAGGAAATTCTAGGCTTTTTGTTGTATAGTAGCTGAATCATGTTCCCAACTCTTGTTTAAAACTTACAGAACAATGGTTCTGCAGAACTGTTAATTGCATAAACGTTCTTTCAACAGCTGACCTTCACAGCCCTAGCGAAAGCCTTGAATATACTTCAGTTGTATTCATCCCCTATCTCTGTAAGCCAAAGCTTGTTAACATAAGGGTTTAACAATGAACAGGTGACACACCACCCTTGGTGTAAAGACTTTACTGTATTGTCTCAAGCAATACTCACTCGCAAGTAAAATGATTAAGTCCTATTCCCAATTTTTTTCTCCATTGATGGATATATCAGGGTAGCAGTTGCGCACACCTACTGCAGCTGTTCAATTCTTACCATTTTACAGAGTTTTGTTACAGCGATATAAGGCAGCGTTGTTGATTCTGGTGACTGCAGGGATCAGGAATCAAAACAACAGGAAAATAACTTGCCAGGACTTACAATGTAGATAGTAAGGTCAGATAGGTATGCCGGAGGCTTGCTAAATATATTTTTGGTGGGCTCGGCAGAACTTTGCAAAACTTTCGTCAAAAGATTAAATAACCTGGATACAGTCCATGATAATGCAGATTCTGTGCGAGGTTAGATTTAAGTCACGCATCTCTGATGCAGAATTTGCATATTTACAGTACAGGTTGGCACTAAAAAATAAAGAGTTTGGGTACAGCACCAATGAGGACAAAAGTAGGCCTATCACCTCCGCTCTGCTGAAATTGAATGGAGTTTCCACTAGGTTGTACAAGTTTTTTCAGTGCAATTCCTCAAAAGCGGTCAAACCAGTGCAAAAGATGGACGAATTTCAAGCATAAATATTTCCTGGATAAATGGAGTTTCCATAACTAGTTGGACATTGAATTAATCACTATTGTGAATTTTGGTTAATTGCACCCATTTGTGGGCCTTCGAGGAGGCTTTCAAAATAAAGCATCTTTTAGATGCAGGTTTGCGACCAGGCACCTTTTCAAAGCTTTTAAATATTCAACATTTTAAAATTTATTAAGAAACTGACGACAGTACTCGATGATACTAATACAGAAAATGGTTTACACGATGCTTAAAGCTTATTTTCTCAGCACAAGCATGAAGATATGAGGTGCAGGGCTTGTGGCACGCACAAAACCACAATCTCAGCAGATCCTGGATCTTCCAAAGAGGAAGAAAGACATTTGGGGGGGGGGGGGGGGGGGGGGGGGGGGAATTACATCAAATTAAGTTTTAGGAAGATTTTTGGGCACCTCTTTATGTACTTTACCCAAATGGCCGGTCGTCTTCATACAGAGACTAGACAATGAATTTCAGCTTCCTTGGGGGTGGGGAGGGGCATGATTAATCTGCTTGATTAATCTTCTCATTCCTAGCTCTAGTGACAATCTCTCTGCCACAATCGAGTAAACCAATCCCTTAAATTTGTGAGGACCTTTGAGTTGAAACAATGAATGACAGAGGGATCATTGTCATGACTTCAAAACAATGGAAAAATATAAACCTACAATTACTTATGGAGATTATTTGGCAGTTAGCTCACTGACAATATCAGATGATTGTGAACATTAAATCTCAAGTGGTTTGCAGATTATTTGCAATCTGAACGCTGGCTAAAATAGTTGGCTTCTAGTCACCGTCATGTTTCCATTTGTATTTTTTTAATGTGATATTTATTGTGGACATAATGGGCCTGGTTTATTTGGTTTTCAGTTTTGCAAATGAATGGAAAGGCTGCAGGGTTCTTCAGGTATTCGATGTGCAATAACTTTCATATTGCGAGCTTTTCAATGAATATATGTTAATCACAAGAGAATCTCTGGTCTCTTCCTGGTATCAACCTTAGTTTCTGGTTATATTAACCACCACTATACATTACTTCCTATTTCCAGTACTTACCACCATATATTTTAAGAACTATTTAACTATTTCTTCCAAGACATGAGTGACTAAAGGCATCAGCCAATGTAATTTGAAGCTAAACAGACCAAAAAGTTAGAAGGTCCAATGCAGCCAGCATGCTACTTTTGGTCTTTGTGTCGTCCCCCCCCCCCCCCCCCCCCCCCCAACCATGCCCTCAAGTTGTGAGGGAAAAACACAGAGAAATTCTGAGCTTTACTGCTACTCAGTAAACTCCTGATGGAAAAAGCACAAAGTGTAGACAATTGGCTGGGAATGGGTTTGGGTTGCCCATAATGCCTCACGGTCAAATAACATGCTGACCCACTAATGAAGCTTAAGAGATTGAGAAGTGCCATTTGGGTGAGGTACTACGGTGCTGCTGGGGGCTATAGAACCACACACCACTGCAAATTTGCACCTTCAAGAAGTGGGAAAGAGCAAAAAGATTGAGAAAAACCTAAATTTGTTTAAGTTGGTCAGAGAATCACCTCCACACATGCCAAGAATTGCACAGCAGCATTGTTACTGTTTCAGGGTACATAGGAAAGTCACACTCACCAAAATTATCAAAGAGGAGTAAACTGTTAATGGCCCATGAACAATGCTTAAAACATGATGTCACATTGCTCGGCATTCAACAGGAATATTTAGTCATGTAGAAATGTATATTGGGAAGGATGTCAACAAATTATTGCACTTATTTAAGAATATGATCAATTTAATCATACACAGTTCAACATAACTTTTTAGCGATTGCATTTCTTTTTATAATACTGCTTGGCTTTTACAGAAAATAATTTTACAAGTTGCAGATTTTAGAACAAATATATAATGGAAGTAAGCACAGACAGAAAAGTAAAATCTCTACCTTCAGCAAGGTGTATTCTCCTTTCACAACGCAGCACGGCAATGGAATGCCCTTCAGACTCATGGCTGATTGCTTTTAGTTAATGTTTCACCGGACACAAAACAACTCTCCTGTCCCACCCTCAGAGCAAACAGCTCCACTGAGTACAAGGTGCACAAAGAGAGACACTCAGAGGGGGAAAGAGAAAAAAAAAACGGGCATGGTGCTTGCTGACAGAGCACTACCAGCCACAGCGCCATTTAAAAAAAATTGTGAAGTATCTATGGAAAATTAAATCCAGAAATCACCTTAAAAATATCAGCGTAAACATACTAATTGACATTCGAATGGACCAGATTTTATCATCGATCCTGGCCTAGTATTCAAACTTTTAAAAGATCAAAATGGAAGAGCCATAACTATTTTATACAATTGATTAAGCATATGGTGCCATGATTTAGCTCACACGGGTTCATTTAGCACTTATTATATAAAATGTACCAAGTCTCAGAAACTGGAAGTAAGTTTTGAACATTTTCTCTTTGCATTACATCTTATTAATTTACTACATATAAGCACTGGAAGACTGTTTTTGAAAATAACTCACTTTTCAGCAAGAGACCTAAAAGCAATCAAATTTTCCTCACATAAAATCTTTACTTGGCCGAAGTAATTGCACATTAACCAGAGTAAATAATTCTTCTGAGTACATAACCAATATACCCAATATACGACAGAGACGAACGTTTTGACAGGGAGGGAACAAATTTATAATAGGTGCAGATTAGACACTGCAGTGAAAATGGAGTCAAAATACTTTTGATTTGCTTTTCAGTTCCCCAATTGGCTTGTTGACATGGTGGTTGTTGATGAGTTGAATGTTTTATCACAGAAATGTTACTTTTGTAAGCACTTAAACGTGACATTTCACTAGAGGATAGAGATTTACTCTAGTCACAGTGAATGGGATCTCTCTTTTCAGCATTAAAGCAGAATTTCAACACAACCCACACACAATGGTACTAATCTTTTCCACTCACATTGGGTTGTATATGGATTCTCACTTCGTACTGTCTTCAATTCGATGGCCTGCAGTGCAGTGCAACATAATGAAGGCCACGTTACGTCTGTGAAACTGAGTATTTGAATTAATGACATTCAGCGGTAATGACACTGAAATTATTATTGAAAAAACACAATAAATGGAAGTTCCTACCTGTGAAGGCCGGACTGCTAAGCACTGAGAAATCTGTCCAAGCTGTTTCACTCTCTTCAAGTCTATACACTGGAACCTTTATCAGTCAGCACTGGCAACTTAGGTACTACAGTACTAGTCTGTTTACCTAATGTAAAAAGGGGAGGCACTATTGTATTAGCCTTTGGCCGCTCTGATTATTGCCATGTAAAGAGAATTTATTGCTGAGTTGTGCAAAAGGGGCACAATTACAGGTTTAGCAGATAGCAAAAAATCTTCAGTTTGTAAAGTTTTAATTACTTTCTATCTGTGATCATGTTTTTACTGAGAGAAACATGGGTTCAATATTCAAATTTGGGAGGCTGGTCAAGTGGAACAGCCCAGGGGAAGGGAGGAGAGAGAAAAATAAATTAAGTCAGAAGTCCCACAAGCAGGTTATACTCACATTTATGTAAATCAGTAAAGTTGTGAAGCCAGGCCCCAAAGACTCGATTGTCTAAACTAACAACAATTCACAAATAGAGGACGAACTATAAGGGAAGTTTAAAGTTTAACTTCACTGTAGCCTATAAAGAAGAGTATTAACACAGGAGATAGCCTCACATTAGAATGTAGAGTATTACATTTATAAAAAAGTTAAAGTCAGATTACATGGACTGGATTCTCCGGTCCCCCAGCCGGATGTTTCTCAGCAGCGCGCCGTTCGCTGCCAGCGGGATTCTATACTCCTGCTGTTTGTCAATGTGACCTCCCATCAAAGCCACCCCTACGCTGCTGGGAAACGTGTGGGTGGGGATGCACTGCTGGTGCAAAAAGTGAATTGCAACGGCCCGAGAATTCACCCCAATATATTTGATATAAAGCCTGGATTTCCAGGTCCCCCAGCTGGGCCTTTCTCGGCGGTGCGCCATTCGCACGGCGGGATTCTAAGGTCCCGCCGCTTCTCAATGTGATTTTGCACTGAAGCTACTCCACAATGCTGGGAAACGCCAGTGGGAAAAGTGATTCATAATGGCCGGAAAATTCCAACCATTTTATCAGCAAACAAGGAAAACAAAACCAAAAACGACAGAAATTTAAATGAGCGATAAATAAAGCTAAAGCAGATAAAGGGCAACACGGTAGCATAGTGGATAGCACAATTGCTTCACAGCTCCAGGGTCCCAGGTTCAATTCCGGCTTGGGTCACTGTCTGTGCGGAGTCTGCACATCCTCCCCGTGTCTGCGTGGGTTTCCTCCGGGTGCTCCGGTTTCCTCCCACAGTCCATGATGTGCAGGTTAGGTGGATTGGCCATGATAAATTGCCCTTAGTGTCCAAAATCGCCCTTAGTGTTGGGTGTAGTTACTGGGTTATGGGGATAGGGTGGAGGTGTTGACTTTGGGTAGGGTGCTCTTTCCAAGAGCGAGTGCAGACTCGATGGGCCGAATGGCCTCCTTCTGCACTGTAAATTCTATGATCTGTCAGATTATTGGGAAGAACTGTAGTAAAAGTGATAAAAGTTTGCAATATTCTGCCAGACAGACTGATAGAGCCAAAAGTCTTGCGGATGATCATTCAAAACACAGTTGGTTGCTGAAGGTAATTACCCGGAAATAAAACAATCAATACAAATCCTGCCGGGCAAAAGGAGGGAGTAATTTGGGGGGTAGCATATGAGGGAAAAGTAATGACCAGGACCCCGGGGACCATCTGCTCATTTCTTCAAAACAGTGCCATGGGATCATTTCTACCCACTTAAGTCGGCAGATAGAGCCTCAGTTTAACATCTCATCTGAAACACAACGGGCGGTATTCCCCCCCCCCCCCCCCCCCCCCCCGAATCGCCGGGGCGCCGCGCGAGTCCACGCCACCCCGACACCCGATTCTCCCCCCGAAACCAGCGCCACGATAATCGCGCCGGGCCACTCAGAGAATTGCCGCAAACAGCGAGCGGCGATTCTCCGGCCCGGATGGGCCGAGCGGCCGCTCCGACACGGAGGTTCCCGCCGGCACTGTCCACCCTCAGTCGCTGCTGCCGGTAAATGTGTGGGAACGCTGGGGAGGGGGGGGGGCTGCGGTAGGAGGAGAGGGGCTTCTTCACCGGGGGGGGCCCTCCGAAGGGGTCTGGCCCGCGATCGGGACACACCGATCGGCAGGACGGCCTCTCCCCCCCAGGCCTACCTCCTTCCGCGGCCGGCCCCAGAACCCCGGCGCCATGTTGGTGAGGGGCCGGCCGTGTAAGAAGTTCCCTGCGTATGCGCAGGATGGCGCGGCCCAACTGCGCATGCGCTGGAATGAGCTATCCCAACTGCACATGCGTGGGTTGGCGCGACGCCAAGGAGGCTGGAGCGGCGTGAACCGCTCCAGCACCGTGCTAGCCCACTGTGGGGGCCAGAATAGGTCGTACCCGGGCCCTGTTGGCGCTGTCGTGAAACGTGACGCCATTCACGACGGCGCGGGCACTTAGTCCCGGAAGCGGAGAATCCCGCCCAATGTTTTGGATCTTCATCGGGGGAGGGGAGGCCTCCGATGGAGTCTGGCCCGCGATCGGGACCCACCGATTGGCTGGCCGACCTCTCCCCCGCCGGGCCTACCTCCTTCCACGGCCGGCCCCAGAACACCGGCGCCATGTTGGTGAGGGGCTGGCGCGCGTATGAAGTTCCCCGCGAATGCGCAGGATGGCGCGGCCCAACTGCGCATCCGTGGGTTGGCGCGGCAACGCTGGAGTGGCGTGAACTGCTCCAGCGCCATGCTAGCCCCCTGTAGGGGCCAGAATAGGTCGTGCCCGGGCCCTGTTCGCGCCGTCGTGAAACGTGACGCCATTCACGACGGCGCGGGCACTTAGTCCCGGAAGCGGAGAATCCCGCCCAATGTTTCAGATCTAAAAGATCCTTCTAGAGAGACTTGAAGAAAGGTAGAAATATGCAGAATTATATAGCTGGAAGGGAGCAGGGTAGGTCGGCAAACTAGAGGACCAGGGATAGGTCGGGGCAAAGAAGATATTGACAAATTTGTCGTGGCCAAAAGAGAGTGCCATTAAGGAGTGTTGGCCTTGGTTTTTGTGCTCGTGGTCGGGAGTGGGGCTTGAACCCACAACCTTGTGTTTCAGAGGTAAGTGTGTTACCAACTGAGGCACGGTTGACACTCAAACAATGGAATTGGGGTTAGGATGAACATCAATGGATCAAATTACTTTATCTCTTCCTGTATCATTCTTATGCTTCCGTAGATTGGCTGAAATATGATTTTTGAGTTGCGAGGTGAGCCTGAACGTGCAAGAGGCAAGGAATCTTCCAAACTGTGGACCATATTGTAAAATCACGGGCATGTTGAGTGTTGTTTTCTATTTATGATAACAGGAATCACCTTTTGTATAATTTCATGCTGGGACTTTGGAGATTTACTGTTGTATTCATCAAACAAATCCAATTTACACACTAATTCAAACGCTTCAGCATCCACAAACCAATGTGCTACCACAATAGAAGTCGATAAGATAACACATAATTAGATCATATCCCAGAACTTGTCTCAAACTTGCCCTGAATATGTAGATGAGTTGAGAGGACTAATTTCTATGATCCTCAGACCTCTATTTTTGGATGCTGCTACCTCTACAGCCTTGCAGGCCCAGCCTTGGGTTGGCCAAATGGAATAATTCCACATTGTTTGCAGGTTTTTTGGCCCTGTCACATTTCTCTCACTCTGCAACAAGACAGCAAAAGGATATCTTAATTGCAGCACTCATATGCAGTTACAAGCGGGCTGTGAAGGTAGAAATAAATGAAAAGGGATAGAAAGGGGAAAAGGCGAAAAAAAAATGGAATGTTAAAAAGGTCGGAAAAAGACAAAAACAGGAGATGGGGGAGGGGAAAAACGCAGGCATAGGAAATTAAATAGAATTTTGCGTCCCCGCTTTTCCTTAACTCTATATCGTTCAGTTTTGTTTCACATGCTGCTATCTGTGATATCTTACAATTCTGATGAAGTGGCCCCCAAAACAATAGCAGACAGTTCTCTCCACAAAAGCAAGGTGTGCAAAATGTTTTTGTTTTAGATTCATAGCATCTGCAGTAGTTTATTTGTTGTTGATGAGACAGTCAGTTCTTTTCAATCAAACTTACCATTTTCAGCTGGGCTTCACATTGAAAAAAGGTTATAGCGACTATCTATCATTCTCAATGTGAAACTACAGGTCCAATTCTAAGCTGGTGAAAATGGCTGTCAGCCACTAGAACCAAATTCATGCTCGAACAAGGTAATGATTCCCAGGAGTAAAAATAACTCGGACCTCACACCAGCACTGCCATAGTCATTTCCTGTCTCAGTTGTCTGTAAGCCACACTCTATGAGCGCGATTCTCCCAAAAGGGAACAAAGTCCCATAATGAATGCTTTTAGCCATTTCCCGGCACTCGCAGTACCGAGAAACACATCGCTGGTCAATGTGATTCACGTTGTACAAGGGGCCTGAACAGAGAACGTGAGGACGGGGCCACATATTAGCCCCGTTTTGTACAGTGAGGCGCTCATCTCGCCAGAACTCCCCAGTGTAGTGAGAGATCGGGACACCATTTTTAAAATGGGGTCCTAATCTCCGAGGCCCCTGAAGCGATCCCCGACAGCCTCCTGAACACACTATGGAAGGTTCCCCAGCCCCATCCGCGCAGCAACCCCCCCCCCCCCCCCCCAGCCTCCAACACCCACACAGCGCATTCCTGGCCCAATCACACCCATGCAGAAAATTCCAGCTTGGCACTGCCCATGCCAGCTGGCAATGCCACCTGGGCACCTGTGCCAGTCTGCAACACCCGGTCGAGGACAATTCTTTGACTGGAAGATCAGCAAGTTTTGCGCAGACCAAAGAGCGTCTTTCACCGAGTTGATGACCTTCCGGCAGCAGTTTCATAAATTTCATAGAATTTACAGTGCAGAAGGAGGCCATTCGGCCCATCGAGTCTGCACCGGCTTTTGGAAAGAGCACCCTACCCTAGGTCAACACCTCCACCCTATTCCCATAACCCAGTAACCCCACCCAACACTAAGGGCAATTTTGGACACTATGGGCAATTTATCATGGCCAATCCACCTAACCTGCACATCTTTGGACTGTGGGAGGAAACCGGAGCACCCGGAGGAAACCCACGCAGACACAGGGAGGATGTGCAGACTCCGCACAGACAGTGATCCAAGCCAGAATCGAACCTGGGACCCTGGAGCTGTGAAGCATTTGTGCTATCCACAATGCTACCGTGCTGTTTGTTTCGGTGTGTGTCCGTGGAAACAGTCCGTAGAGAACAGAGTCCTGTGTCACAGAGCCGCTCGGGATGAACCTTGACAAATACCACTGCATCTCTCTCCAGACCTTCTTTGCAAAGGCACATTCCACAAGGAGGTGGGTGACCGTCTCATTTCCCCCACAGCCACTTCGAGGGCAGCGTGCAAGGCGCTGAGCCTTCGGGTGTACATGAAGAATCTGATGGGGAGAGCCCTTCTCACCACCAGCCAAGCTAGGTCTTGGTGCTGGTTTGTAAGTTCTGGTGATGAGGCGTTCTGCCAGATGACTCTGACAGTCTGCTCAGGGAACCATCCAACATCCTCCACAGTCTCCTTTTCCCTGAGGGCCTCGAGGACATTACGTGCTGACCACTGCTTCATTGCCTTGTGGTCAAAGGTGTTTTTCTTCAGAAATGTTTCCACAAGGGACAGGTGGTACGGCACGTCCAACTACTTGGAGTGTTCCGCAGCAATGAGGCCAGGCCCATCCTTCGTAACACCGGGGACAGGTAGAACCTCTGTATGTAGTGACACTTGGTGTTTGCATACCGGGGGTCCATGCACAGCTTGATGCAGCTGTACACAAAGGTGGCCATCAGGATGAGGGAGACGTTGGGTATGTTCCTCCCTCCTTTATCCAGAGGTTTGTACATGGTGTCCCTTCGGACACGGTCTATCTTGGATCTCCAGATGAATTTGAAGATGGCCCGGGTGACTGCTGCGGCGTAGGGTCGGGTAATGGGTCAGACCTGCGCTACGTGCAGTAACACCGAGAGTACCTCACACCTGATGAGCAGGGTTTTGTCCGCAACGGAGGGGGAGCGTTGCTCCCACCAGCCCAGTTTCTGTCTTACCTTGGCAATGCGCTCCTCCCAGTTTTTGGTTCACGACCCAGCTGCTCCGAACCATATCCCCAGCATCTTCAGGTAGCCTGACCTGACAGTGAAGGGGACAAAGGACCGGTCGGTCCAGTTCCCAAAGAACATGGCCTCGCTCTTGCCGTGGTTTACCTTGGCTCCCGAGGCCAGTTCAAACTGGTCGCAGGCATTCAAGAGCCTGCGTACAGACGCGGGACCGAGCAGAAGACGGCGACGTCGTCCATGTACAGGGAGGCCTTGACTTGCACGCCTCCGCTGCCTGGGATCGTCACTCCTCTTACACCCGGATCCTTCCTGATGGACTCGGCAAAAGGTTCTATGCAGCACACAAACAGGGCCGAGGAGAGTGGGCAGCCCTGCCTGACTCCAGATTTGATCTGGAACTTTTCTGATTCCCGCCCATTGATTGAGACTGCGCTATAGATTTTGTGTAGAGCAGTCTGATCCAATTGCGAATTCCCTCCCCAAACCCCATTTTGGAGAGCATATCCATCATGTAGGTGTGCGATATTCTGTCAAAAGCCTTCTCCTGGTCAAGGCTGATGAGGCAGGTGTCCACCCTCCTGTCCTGCACGTAGACGATCGTATTCCTGAGTAGCGCGAGGCTATCAGAGATCTTCCTGCCGGGTACAGCACAGGTCTGGTCAGGGTGGATCACCGATTCCAGAGCAGACCTGACCCGATTGGCGGTGACCTTGGCTAGAATTTTATAATCCACATTCAACAGTGAAATGGGTCGCCAATTTCAAATTTCTTCCCTTTCTCCCTTCTGCTTGTAGATGAGGGTGATGCCTTTCCTCATGGATTCTGACATGCTGCCATCCCGAAGCATACTCTCGTACACTTCCAGCAGGTCTGGGCCCATCCAGTCCCACAGAGCCGAATACAACTCAGCCGGTAAGCCGTCGCTTCCGGGAGTTTTACTCGTCTCAAAGGACTTGACGGCCTTTGTCAGCTCGTCCAGAGTTAGCGATTTGTCCAGGTTTTCCCGCTCGCTGTCGCCCAAGACCTCCGTGATAGACGACAGGAAGGTCTGGGAAACAGTGCTATCTGTTGGCTTCAGATCATACAGTCCGGCATAAAAGGATTTACTGATCCTCAGGATGTCAGACTGTGATGACTTTACAGAGCCATCTTCTTCCTTCAGGCTGCTGATCACAGAGGTCTCTCTGTGCACCTTTTGGAAGAAGAAGCGTGAGCACTTTTCATCCTGCTCCACGGAGCGGACTCTGGAGCGGAAGATAACTTGGAGGCCTCCGAGGTGTAGAGCGAGGCTTGCTGGCTCTTCACCTCTTGGAGATCCTTCTTGACATCAACCCCCATCGACTGCAGCTGGAGCAAATTCTGCATACTTTTCTGGAGCCTGGACATGGCCCCTCGTCTCTCTCTCACCTTTTGAACGCCTTTGAGGATGAAAAACCTTTTGATGTTCCCCTTGATTGCTTCCCACCAGAGATGTGGAGACTCAAAGAGGGGTTTCACGGTTCTCCAACCCTTGTAATCCCTTTTAAGTTCCTTGAGGTTCTCTGGAGTCAACAGTTTTACATTCAGCTTCCATGTCCCCCTGCCCGCCCCCTGGTTTTCCTGCAGGTGACCAGTGCTGAAGGGTGCCCGCCCGAGGTCTCTGAGGCGAAGGGGTGAATCCCAAAGCCTCAGGTACCTCAGGAATCTGCACATTAGAGTGAGGCTAGCTGGCTCGCTCTAATATGCAGATTTGCCAAAAAGTGTTCCCGCCCACAATGGACAGGATTTACATCGCGGCGTCTCGCGAGATTGCATTGAATCTCGCAAGGCATTGCGAGCTGAGTAAATCCAGGGAGCGGGGTCTCCCAGTTTTTAATCGACCAGGCTGCGCCACAGCAACCTGCTTTTCCAGCACAACGTGGCCATTGGATCGCGCCCTAATATCAAATACTGGTTCACATATTCTGGATAATTTCTGATAGGAAATGTGCTGTAGTTGAACATGCAATCATGCACAGAAAAATACAAAGAAATTTGAAGCAGAAGAATTCATTTCGGCCCTTCGAACTTGCTCCGCTATTCATTATGATCATGACTGATCATCAAACTCAATACCCTGATCCTGCCTTCTCCCCATATCAGTTAGTTCTGATATTAATTTAAGGAAAGCAGTGACTCAGAGCAACTGCAGGCCTTAAAATTTGGTTGAATGCACTACCAGGGAGTGTCCTATTTGCTTGTGTGACAATTGTAGATGGTACTTTGCTCATACTGTGCAGTGCACAATTCAGTTGCACTGCACTCTCCCACTGTCAAACCTCCCCACAAGCCTAAAGTCCAGTATTGTGTAGTCTGCACAAGAATCCATTCTCAGTAATCATGAGGAACAAGAAATGATCCCAGTATGATAATATGTATCCAGGACTTCTGCTATCGTACCCAACAGACAAAAATGGTCAGGCAACATCTGTGGAGAGAGAAACAGAGTTTTAAAAAATAAATTTGGAGTTCCGAATTCATTTTTTCAATTAAGGGGCAATTCAGCGTGGCCAATCCACCTACCCTGCACACCTTTGGGTTGTGCAGGCAAAGCCCACGCAGACACGGGGATAATGTGCAAACTCCACACGGACAGTGACCCAGGGCCGGGATTCGAAACCGAGTCTTCAGCGCCGTAGTCCCAGTGCTAACCACTGTGCCACCCTGCTGCACCAAGAGAATGTCTAGTTAATGGTCAGGAAATGGTACATTGGGCAATTTGAGGAGTGCAGCTCAGTACTGACCAAACACTTTTACTTTCCTTGGTCGAGATCTCCCGGCTCTTCAAGCGGCGGGGTCTTCTGGTCCTGCCGACGGTGCATCCCGCTGTGGGTTTCCCAACGGGTGGAATCAATAAGATATCCCATTGACAGCAGCAGACCAGAAGATCCCGGCCAACCAATGGTGGGCCCTTTGCCCATCACTGAGAAACACGCCGTGAGGCCAGATTATCACCCATAATCTGCATGCCTTAATACTCACTGACGAAACAGCTGAGTCATCATAAGAACCTCACTAGCGCCTTTTTGAAACAGTTAATCAACGTAATTGTTTTTGTTGACACTTTAATGCAAGTACATACTTCTCCTTCAGAAACAGAATTTGCTCACCTCTGGTCGAGTGTATTCTGCCTTCTCATTCTGTCAGAAGAGTTTCAACAAAATAATCTGCTTGCGTGCACAATATTTGTCCCCTTCAGAATTTTAAGAAACTGCTTCATGATCTCTTTGAAACTTGGGGTGCGATTTAATGGGAAGAAAAGTCCAATTTTGGGTGTATTTAGCGTGGCATTTCTCGGCGCCTGCAGCACCAGGAATGACCCTGTTATTAAACGGGACTCTGTTTTTGGGGGGGCCTTGGAGAGCAAAGCCCCGCCAAGGCAGCACTTACCTTGATTTCCTGCTCATCAGTACAGGAAGAGATCTCTGGACCCCAAAGCCCAACTTACCAATTAGGGTGTCTTCGAGCCCCCTTCATCCCACTTCATAAGGGCAGGGCATCCCCTTCTCGATCCGACATGGGAACCTGGCACTTTGACACTGCCAGCCTGTCACCAGATCAGGGTGGCACTACCAGAGTGCCTGGGTGGCACTGCCAAGGTGCTTGGGTGGCATTGTCAGGGTTCCCACGTGGCAGTGTCAAGGTGCCTAAGCAGCATTGCGAATACCAGGGCACCACCCTGCTCTGATCACCTGGGAGACCTGCCCAGGTGTTGTTACGCCTGTTCCAAGTTTGTGTAGACCAGTGCTGAACAGCGCCACGGCAAGGTTTCCAAGTTGCGAGTGCCTTGGGATACTCCGGTGCGAACATATTTAAGTGAGCTTAGCTACACACTTAAATATGCAAATCTACACCCCGTCCATTGCGGCTGAGATTCAGATTGTAACATTTCGTTAGATCTCATGACGCATCCCGAGCATCGTAAATCTTGCAAGAGGCCCCTCGTGAGATTTACCGGTCTCTGTGTCACCGAGTCGGGCACGATGAGGCTGTATGATTGTTGCTTTGATTTTTAAATGAGAGCAAATCTGTCACTCTCTCCTCTGAACACAAGGGGCGACACGGAGTGGAAAGAGTGCCCACACGGGACAAGCCCACCCGCGGATCGGGCCACCGTGGGGGCACCCCCCAGGACCCCGGAGCCCGCCTGCGCCGTCTGGTCCCGCCAGTAAAGGAGGTGGTTTAATTCACGCCGGTGGGACCGGCATTACCTCAGCGGGACTTCGGGCCATCGCGGGCCGGAGAATCGCCGGGGGGGACCCGCCAACTGACGCGGCGCGATTCCCACCCCCGCCGAATCTCCGGTGCCGGAGAATTCGGCGGCCGGCGGGGCGGGATTCACGCCCAAGATTTCAATCTCCAAAATTTATTTTATGCGTCTCCTGAACACTTCCATTTTTGCAAGTCATTCTGATGAGTTTACAGGGTTAAAATAATCTGTTTTGACTTACTCTCAGATGCCCTTGAGATGCATTCTAATAGCTGATTTGTACTGCTGACAAGCTCTCAGGTCATTAAGATTGAAGAGGAGATCCGTAGAGCCATTTTGTAGTTGTCTGTAATTTACCAGCATAGTCCAGATACCAGTCATGTATGTTTCCAATATTTAACATAGCAGGTATGCCAACAATAAGAGCTTTGCAGATAGTATCTATTTGTTTGTATGTATTGACAAAAACAAGCACAAGTTTTAAACTCCGCAACCTAACCCCAAGGGTAACATTGAGAGCAAGTTGACTAAATTCTTCTGCGCTATAGATCCACGTAATCAAATGGCTCCCACAATAGAAATGAAAAGATATTTGTGGCTCTGAGCCTCATTCTCTATTCCATTGGTGGAACACCTTGTTCTGACTAGTGGGCATGGTAGCAATGTTTTACAGGGGAGCAATGGGCATGCATGTGGCATTTTATTGCTCTCCCTCGGGGAAACAGCCAAAAAGAATTAACACCTGGTAGGGTACAGCAAAATATTTTCCTTTTCACAATGCCAACAGCTTCCATTTATATAGCACCCTGTAATGCTCAAGGACACTCTCAGGAGTACATTTAGGCAAAAGTTGATACTGAGCCATAGAAGAAAACATGTGGTGAGCAAAGGTTTAATTTGTCAAAGAATTAGATTTAAAAGAATGCCTCAAAGAACAAGAGTTAAGTGGACAGGAGGAGTGGTTTCGCGAGGGAATTCTAAACCTAGATGCCTGATGTTACAGCCGTGAATGTAGAGTGAAGGGTGCGGGGGATGTACAGGGGGCTAGAGTTGAAGTGATTTAATGTTTCTGGGTACTGAGTACTAAGGAAGGTCAGAGATAGGATGATGTTAGGCCTTGGAGGAATTTGAACTCAAGGAGGAAACTTTTAAAATCAGTAGGTAGAATTTTCAGGATGGTGAGCAGTCAGCACTCGCCATCCTGAGAGTCGGAGAGTACCGTGGTCCCACTGACTCTCAGAAGCCCACTGTCATATCATGTTCAATTGAGCTCTGATTGGCAGTGGGCAGGACTTCCGTCCAACCTTGGAAGGAAGATGTGCTGTCTGCCGATCTGATTGGCCGAAATCTCCAATCTGTCCAGGCACAGCACCGTATGGAACTAAGTCCGCCCAAGATGGAGAATTGTTTCTCTTTCAGTTTCCCACACTGCTCTGACCAGTGCCTACCAACCTAAAAATTGAGGATGCGTGGGAAATAGTGGAGAGAGCGGGTTTCCTGCATGAGCCCCTGTCTGCCCCACCGTTACATTGTGCCTCATTCAGGGCAGGTGGGAGCCTGCGGGGAATCCTCTCCATGCAATTTTACATTCCAACCCCCCCCCCCCCCCCCCCCCCCCCCCCCCCGCCAACCCCCAGCCTCAGAACCCACTTATGGGGACCATAACATTTTGCCCCAATGTGTTGATGGATTGGAACGCAATGTAGGTCAGAAGGCACAGAGGTAATGGATGAATGGAATACCCCGGGCAAGTGTGCAGTCAATTCCAGTCTCTGTAGTTTCAGAAAAACAGCACCCACAGCCTTTCTGGAGGGAGAGAGAGGAGGTCTTGCCTTTGTCGGCAACCAGTAATGGTTCTCCTATAGATTCACTCATTCAGGTTCTCGGCAGCACCAGGAATACAGCCTACCTGGAGAAACATGGAGGAAGAGAGTAGGATCTTGTTCTAAGCTGGCAGGAGACAAACTGAAATCCTTGGGACTCGAAAAAGCATTCCAATCACCGCCTGTTACTGGTCAGAGTATGGGCTTTTGGGGCTATTCATTAGCCACCAGATATTCAATCAAACTGAGTCCCACCCTATCTCTCTCTCTTTGGTGCCAACAAGTCTGAAGCTTCCGGTTCAAACCAGCAGGGACTAGCATTCCCTCTGGTAACTTCTGAATTCTGCTGCTTGCCTTAAACATACATGTCCATAAATCCCGCTTGCCTTAAATATACATGTCCATTAATCATCCATGGATCAAAAATAATAACGGTAAAATAAAAGAAAGGGGGAATAAGGGAATATACAGGAAGGACCCGTACAATTGTATACTTCAGTCTGGAAGTATAAAAATATCAATGAGGGTTTCCGCGATATCTGGGCGATGTTACAGAGGTGGAGTAGGTGGTCTTTGTGATGGATATATGTTTTCTTCTATGGCTCAGTATCAACTTTTGCCTAAATGTACTCCTGAGAAGTGTCCTGGAGCATTTCAGGGTGCTATATAGGGTTTGAAACTCAGTTTTGATTAAAATAGGATGCCTGATTAGTGACCAGTCTGGTACAGCCTGAGACAGTGGAAAGAATTGTACGTGCAACCCGCCGTGTGTTTCGTGGTGGGAGAGGCAGCTTATGATTGTACGGCGGTGGGATCTTCTGGTCCTGCTTTTGTCAGCGGGATTTCCCGTTGAATGCACCCCTCGCCTCTGGAAAGTTCTAGCCAGTGTCTAGGGAGGAGTGGAATTGGTGGCCAAAAAACAGAATTTGAAGTTTGGGCCAAAAACAATGGATTTAAGATTCCCAATAATTAATTGGAGGAAATTTTGGCTCATCCAGACTGGGTGATGGACAAGCAGTGTGACAATCTCAGAGGTACTAGACAGGCAGCTCTCAGCAGAACGGCCTGAGAGATCTCTCCTTTAGTCCCTGAAGTGCAGCTCAACCAGTCCCCAGCACATTGCCTGACTGTACATTTTTTCACTTCAACCATTTTTTTCCTTTAACAACACTCACCTTCGTGAGATGAAAGATATCTCTATGGGAGCCCATGTTTGTTCCAACTCTACCTTATACTTTGTTGGATCCTGTTCCAGCCCTACTCAGGGCCCTAGTTTCCTATTACGTTGCTCACTGTGTCATACGATTTTCTGCTTTCATTCTGGAGAGTTCATTATCTATGCTTCAAACATCCAGCCTTCTCTTACCTTGATATGATTCATTCTGACTCACGTCTTGCCTACACTTCTTTCTGTCAGTAGGCACCAGCTTTCAGCTAATAGTGATTTTCAAAGTCCAACGATTCCACAGCTACTGGGTTATACTTTTTACCATCGTCCTTCCTGTAGGAATTTCTCCTAGTTTTTCTTTCTCAGTCACATCTGCTTTGATAATGCTGAGAGCTTCTGAAAAATTCTTGTCCATTGACGAGGATTCCACCAGCACCATGGCCAACCAGACCCTTGACTTGTTCTATCCGATCTCCCAAGCTTCTTCCATCATCCTCCAATCCTCCCAATCGTCCTGATCTTCCATGCCAACTAGCTTCATAATTTGATTGATCATTATCCACCATTTCCATCAAAGTGGAACTCTTTTTGCAAGTGCAGGAAATGTAACTCTCCTTCCCACTCCATTGTCCAGACACACTAACATTCCAAGTGCGACCCCACCCGAGCTCCTTACCATTTGCCATATCAATTCCCTGTGCCATTCACCGTCTATCCTCTTCGTCTGTGGGTTGTTACACTGTTCTAGTCAAGCTGAAGGAACACATTTTATCCTTTTACGAGGCACTTGTAGACCTCCAGCTTAATGTTCACCTTAATAAACTGAGACATTCATTATGGCTCTCAGTTTCTCATTGGCAGTAAGTGCCTTTCCAGAACTGGTGGTGGTGGTGGGGGGGGGGGGGGGGGGGGGGGTGCTGTGGGTGGGGGATCGGGGATAAGGAGCGTTAGTACTTGGGGAAGCGACTCTCCTTTGGGAAACTTCACTGATGAGCCAGTTTAGACATTTGCTGTTCTTTTCTTCTACAGACTCCTGATCTGCTTTGGCAGATTTACATGCTTCCATTCCTACCTGCTTCATTCCCCTTTCTTTTCAAGAATTCACATGAACTCTGTGTCTTGTAAATTAACTAAGTTCTTTGATTTCTCTCATTACGCCCTCCTGTTGGTCAATGTGCATCATGTCAATAGAACTGCTGCTATTTTACGGTTTCCTATTTTCCGCTTTTGCACATTCCAGGTCATCTATTTATTTCCTGGTGTATGTTTTTATTTCTTTCCCCTCTCCCCTATCCTAATTTCTGCTCCTTTTACGCTGTCCATCTCTAATAGCTTTCAGTTTTGACAAAGGGGACCACACCCAAAATGCCAATTTGTCTGTTCTTTCCACAAATGCCACCTGACCGACTGCATGTTTTCAGCTTTTGTTTCAGAGTTCCAGAGTTGTCAGTTGTTTCTCTTTCAGGTTTTCCTGCCCGGAACAATGTTTGTTCCTCAATCAACATCACAAAGGTTGATTATCTGATCATTGTCATATTGCTCTTTGTGGAAGCTTGCAATTATAACAGTCATTCCCCACAGAGGCCCCCCCAAAAAAACAGAGTCTGGCTTAACAGCGGGGTCGTTCCCGGCGCTGCGGGACCCGAGAGACACCCCGCTTAATCATGCCTCAGAACTTTCCTGTAAATAAATATTGTGACAATCGAAGCCATTGTTTCCAGATCCTGCTCAAAACATTGTTCCCTGCACAATAACACAAGGACACAAGAAATAGGAGCAGCATAGATCATACGGCCTGTTGTGCCTGCTCTGCCATTCCCTGTGATCATGGCTGATCTCAGCCTTCAACTCCATCTTGCTGATACTTTGATTCCCTGAGAGACCAAAAGTCTTCTGTCGCCGCCTTAAATAATTGCAATAATGCAGAATTCTCAACCCTCTAGGGCAGTGAATTCCAAAGATTCACAACCCTTTGATTGAAGTAATTTCTCCTCATCTCACTCCTAAATTTACCTCCAGGCTCGATTATTCCAATTCACTCCCAGCTGGCTTCCCACATTCTAACCTCTGTAAATCTAAGGTCATCCAAAACTCTGCTACCCATATCATAACCGCAGCAAGTCCTGTTCCTCTATCACCCCTGTGCTCGCTGACCTACTTTTGCTCCTGGTCAGGCAATATCTTGATTTTAAAATTCTACTCCTTGTTCTCAAATCCCTCCAAGGCCTTGCCATTCCTTACTTCTGCCAACTCCTCGACAGAAAGCAGCTCAAAATCACCACCAGCAGGGACTTTGCAAGATCCTCCAAATCCAGAGGCAAGAAGGTGGTCCCAAGCCAACGTACCCAGCATCGAGGTGCTAATCACTCAAAACCAGCTCCGCCAGACAGGACATGTCAATTCCTATTCCTGACACCAGACACCTGAAGCAACTGTTCTACTCGGAGCCCTGTCGCAGTAGGAGACTCCCAGTAGAACAATAGAAAAGCTTTAGAGAGGCCCTCAAAGCCTCCCTAAAGAGATCAAACAGCCTTGCTGAGTCATGGGGGACCCTGACCTGTGACCGACCCTACTTTTTCTCAGCTCCTGGCACCTCCCTGGCAGCACTGGATCTTTCCCAGCGCATGTTTCACACTGGCTGTCCGGTAATTGGCCAGCCAGCGTGATATCACCTTTGACAGCCGACCCCAGCGGAAGAATGTTTTGCGCCTTCCAGGCACGCTGTGTGCATGCCCAATGGACGTAAAATTCAGGCCACTGTCATTTTAACTCTACAAAACCCTAAAAAACAACAATTTTCTTTGAAAATGACACCGGTTGCTAAACCTCTACATAAAGCATCAATTTCTTTGGAAGTATTTAACTGCTGGGAATTTCCACCTCTTTGTTACCGGGTAGTTTTATTTTGATTTCACATCAGCTGCTCTGAGACAGGAATGGGTGGGTGGATGTTTAATTTGAGGTGTTAAAAAGGCAGGGAGGAAATGGGGCACATATGGGGCATGTCCCCCACCTGGCAGTTGCGCTGGATGGACTGGCGTAAAATGCCCGAAATATCTCTGTTCAGAGCTGCAACATTGATGCCGAGAGATTTCCAGCCATTTTGGTAGTAACAGGTTTGAGATGAACAGATAGACTAATGAAAAGTGCACACTCATGGCAGATTAAATTTAATCCAGAGAATTGCAAAAATAATTATTATGGTGGGAAGAATGAGGAACGGGAATGTAAACCAAATGGTCCAATTTTAAAGGCATACAACAGCGAGAGATTTGGAGATGTATTTGAAAGTGATAGTTTGTTAAAAAGGCATAAAGGGTCCTTGGGTTTGTAAATGGAACTACACAGTATAAAAGAAGGAAGTTATGATAAACCTTTATAGAACACTGGTTAGGTCCCAGCTGAAGCTTGAGGCCAATTCAGGGAACAAAGCCTTAGGAACAATGTCAAGGCCTTTGAAAGTTTGGAGCAGGGATTTACTGGAATGGCACCAGGGAAGATAAATGGAGTTCTTCAAATGTGTACAAGGGTTGGAGTGCCTAACCACTACCATAAGAATTAACGGAAGATGAGCAAGAAGCCAACAGTGAAGGAAGCAGCTGGACATCATTAAAAACTCTCTAAACTAGATGGTCCAGGAACAGGACCATCCACGGATGCTATGATTGGAAAGTCTGGAAGACCATGGTTGCCTAGGCCACATGCCATGGCGATTAGATAACTGGCAATGAACAGTGATGAGGAATTTCAGTTCTTTGGAGAGACCCGAGAAGTGGAGATTGTTCTCCTTAGAGGGTAAGATTTGATAGGGGTTTTCAAAATCCTGAAGGGTTCTGATAGGGCAGACAGGCAGCTTTTTCAAATAGCCAGCACCGATACAATGGGCTGGCAGGCCTGCTTCTGTCTGGTAAAATTCTGCAATGCTAACATAATCCTTTCTCTCCATGGCGGCTGCCTGCTCTACTGATTGTTTCTAACTTCTTCTGTTCTTGTTTCAATTAAATTATCACTTACAAGACCAAAATGTTCCAAGTAATGTATTTCTAACACCTGGGAAATAAAGATGGTTGAGTGTGATTTGCTAACATCTCCAAAACAAAATGGAAAAATGATCAGTGATAACTATTTTTGTAAGTAGACTGAGTCTATTATTCACATGTAAATGCTCTAAAGTTAAGTTTTCTGTGAATCATTCATTCACAGAATGGTCATGTAGAAAGCAGGAATCATTTTTTTTAAAAATTTAGATTACCCAATTATTTTTTCTATTAAGGGGCAATTTAGCGTGGCCAATCCACCTACTCTGCACATTTTTGGGTTGGGGGGTCGAAACCCACGCAGACACGGGGAGAATGTGCAAACTCCACACAGACAGTGACCCAGAGCCGGGATCGAACCTGGGACCTCAGCGTCGTGAGGCGGTTGTGCTAACCACTAGGCCACCGTGCTGCCCGAAAGCAGGAATCATGGCCAGGTTTCTCCGACCCTGCGTCGGGTCGGAGAATCCCCAGGTTGAGGCACGCATCCCGCCCTGACGCTGGCTTCACTTGTCTCCACGGCGTTTTACAGCCGCCGGCGGGATTCCCGCCATGCCGGTCGTGGGCCGTTGACAGCGGCCCCTCCGGCGATTCTCCGGACCCCGATGGGCCGAGTGGCCAACAGGTTTTGCCTAGTCCTGCCGGCGTAGATTACTCACCTCACAAACGGCGGGTCCTGGGCAGTTACGTGTGCGGGGCTGTCCTGGGGTGTTGGGGGGAGGGGGGAAGAGATCCGACTGCGGGGGGTGGGGTGGGGGGTGGTCGGGGTATGGTGGCCTGGCCCGCGATCGGGGCCTACCAATCTCAGGGCGTGCTGGTTCCGTGGGGGCCTTCCCTCCACGCTGGGCCCCTGTAGGGCTCCGCGATATTAACCGGAGGCCATTCCGTGCATGCGCAAACTCGCGCAGGCCATTCGGCGTGGGCTGGAGCTGCGGGAACCACTCCGGCGTCAACCAAGCCCCCTAGAAAGAGGCGAATTCCTCACTTTCACCTCACAGGAGTGGTTGGCGCCGTTTTCCACGTCGGTGTGGGGACATAGCCCCATCATTGGAGAATCCTGCCCCATATCTTCAAGTACCGGTATTGAAATACACAACAGACTGAACAGTGTGCCGACAAAATACCTCCGTTAATTTTTTTTAAAAACCATATGAGAATTTGTGGATTGCATCTCAACACTAGCACTGTAAGAAACACAGACCAAATTAAATAACAATAATATTGTCCTCTCCTGATCTGAATCTGGGGTCCATGATATGCATCTCATTTACATGTGTAAGGGAGCTATTTCCTGTTTTAGCCTGCTGTTGGGGATGCCCTGTCCAATCGCGTTTTCAGTTTGGAACTCTCATAGGTGTCCTTGTGATGAAGGACTTTGGTCCCCAAAACTGATTGCTTTGAGCCCGGTTCATAGCTATAAGATGGTCCAGTTTCTAACCTGATGGCAATTGAGGGGTGTACCACAGGTGACTGACATTTGTTGAACCGTACCCCATCAAGGAATTAAGTCTATTGGGAGGGAGGAAATTGCTGAAAGACAATTTTGGAGAGAAATAAAACCTCCGGTTTAAGAAGTTTGTTGCATTATGCTGCTTCGCGTAGCACAAGCTGCTTCCTTGATGTATGCCTTGACAAAGGAAGCTCCAGACTATGAAATGGGTTCAACGTGTTTCTTGAACTATTAACTCAGTTCTTAAATGAGTTTGACTCTCTGCTAATCTAACTGCAGTAACTCAGTCTATCTTTACCAGCCTGCTCTAAGCCACATGCTGGGTGTGATGCTGTTGATCAACCCTGATGTCCTCTCTAGATGTCTGTCTGTGGAAAGAGACAGAATATGCGTGCCCTGTCCTTTTATATGGGCTGGGTAATGCCCCCTTTGTGGTAATGCCACCTCTGGGTTTCTTGACTGCTCATTGGTTATGCCTATTCTAAGTGTTCATTAGCTGCATGTTTGCATATCATGACATTTCCAGTGCTCCCTCTAGTGTTTACTTAGTTGTAGTGTATTTACATTAACCCCTTGTGTATATACGGTGATGCATATCACCACATCCCCCCTTTTTCCGTGGTACATATTTTCTGTACTTGGTTAAAGAAAATTGAGCAAAATAGGTAGATAAGTGATGACATGTACAACTCATGATAACAGTGATGATTATACAATACCAAATAATATTTATGAGTCCAAAGTTCATGAATTGATATGGTTGAGTGGCTTTCTTGAAATGAAATGAAAATCACTTATTGTCACGAGTAGGCTTCAATTAAGTTACTGTGAAAAGCCCCTAATCGCCACATTCCGACACCTGTGTAGATGTTGATGTTGTAATTTCCTTGTGAACGCTGCCAGTGTCCCTGTGCTTAAGGATCCAAGAAGTCATCAGGAGGTGTGCAAATGGTCAAATCACTTAGTTGCCTGATTCGGACTCTTTTTTTTTTCGTTGTTTGTGGTAGCGATTCTTGACATTATCTTTCCTGTCTGACCTGGACTGGTGTCTGTGTTTGCGGTATTGATGCCGTATGTCATCTGTCTTGAAAGCTGGTATGTTTGTTTGTAGTGTAGCAAATGTGAATTTGTAAGAGGTGTTATCATGCCATGGTATGTCTGTACTCTTGCCATTGTTAGGAGCTGTGCTGTCACATTGTCCTGCATTTGCAGAGTTGTATCATGTCGTACCAGTTGTTGTTCCATTGTCGTTTTTGTTGTGTGTGGTGTTGACATTGGTGCTTTTGGTATGCTTCTTGTTGTCTGTGTTGTTGTTTTTGTAGGTTTTGTTGTGTTTGTTGCCCTCAATGACCATTCCGAGTGGAGAATTTGAGTCCTTCGCAAAGTTACTTGTGTCAGTGTCCTTTGTGGCATCTGCTGTTTCATTGAGCGTTTCGGTGTTCTCCGTCTGGAATCATGTCCGGTTCACTTGAATCATTTTTGGCTTGTTGATGCTCCCCGTCTGGAGTCTGTTCTGGTTCACCTGAATCATCTTTGGTTTCTTGATGGTCCTCTGTCGGAGTCATTTCAGGTTCACTTGAATCACCTTTGGTTTCTTGATGCTCCTCGTCTGGAGTCAAAATGTTCAAGATTTCATTTTCTTGTGGAGAGGCTCAAGTGGATGAGGTTTCAATTGACGTGGTCGCACTGGACTCATGAGTAGTTTCACTTGGATTGTCAAGTGCCTCTGTACAGACGAGCTGAGATCTGTCAGTCTCGCCGTGATGTTGCACATCTTGTATGGGAATTGTGATGCCTTTGTCACTTGTCTCACATACATTGGGTAGACATTCAGTGTCTTCTTGTTGGTTAAATGAGCTGGGTAGACTGTCAGAGTCTTCTGGTGGCTCAAATAATCTGGGTAGACTGTCATAGTCTTTGTGTTGTTCACGTGAGCGTGGTAGATTTGCATAGTCTGCTGCTGGTTGCTTAGATAAGGTTGATAGACCTTCATGGTCTTGTTCATGCATGGACTACACTTTGGAGTTTTGCGTTGCTTCCATTGTTGGGTCTGTCAATGAGCTCGCTGTGGAGGCTTGTATGAGGCTTGGCATCTTTCCTTGTGTAAAGTCGTGCAGTGGTCTCACTGTGGAGTCGATCTGTGCGCTCTCAATGGAGTCGTACAGTGGTCTTGCTGTGGAGTCTGTCATCGCTTTGTGTGTGGAGTCAGGGACTCTTCGTTGTGCGTGGACCACTTTTTGTGGGGAGTCGAACACTCTTCGTGGTGCGTGGACCGCTTTTCATGTGGCGTTGTCTTCTTCTTGGGTATTTGACCGGTTGCTGACATCCAATGTATCAACGATCTGCCATGGCATTATGGTATTGGATTCATCTACCATGAGTAGAGTTGTATTGAGCTTTTCAACCGTGCCGCTGATGCTTGTATGATCATCATCTTCGAATAACTCACCCATGTCTGAGTATTATTCTTCGATAAACCAATCACCTTCTTTTGTTTCGGAATTGTCATTGCACTCTCTGTGTCCAAGGAAGAAATCATCGTCTGAGTTGTAGTCTTCAAGGTCTAAATCATCTATTTGGGCTAACTGCTTGTGTCAGGGTTCTGCTGAGGTTATTTTCATCTACTGGTCATAGTTCAGGCATTGTGCTGTCTTTCCAGATTAAAGAATGGTATTTTGTGGCTTTAAAACTCTTCTTTTTAATTTTCTGACATTTCCCCTTTAAGTGGGCGTGGTCCGGGGCCCCTGATGTCATGATGCTCGTGACGTCATGCATAGGACCCAATTGCGCATGCGCACGCCAAGGTTCCTATACTGTGCGCTCTTTTCGGAACTGCGCATGCGCGGCTTTTCACGCATGTGCAAAACACCATTTTGCCGGTTCGCGTCTTCTTGAGAACTGTGCACGTGCGGACTGGGCTGGCTGGATACGCACAAGATGGCTGTCAATCAAAATTGCCGTTTGCTTCTGTTGCAACCCTACCTCTGCCTCGTGGTGAGTATTGGCGCCAGTTTTACCGATTTCTTTTGTTTTTACCTCGCAGTAGCTTTCAAATTTGTCCAGGACTATCTGGAATTGCGTTCTGTCCTAACCTTTGGAGTATTTAAAGGGGTTGAAGATCTCTGTTGCATGTTCACCCGCAATGGTGAGTAGAAGAGCAATCTTCTCAGCATCGGCCACGCCAGTGAGGTCGGATGCTTCCATGTCAAGCTGAAATTGTTGCTTGAATGCACGCCAGTTGGCACTGAGATTGCCGTGGTACCTGAGTGGATTAGGAACCGGAATCTCGACATTCATGCCTGGGTTTGGTTGCTGGTTGTCACGGATCCTGCTGAGCTGAACTAAATAGATTGAACAGGCACTCCTAGTTTCATGTTGTGTTGTGTTGCTTCGTGTAGCATAAGCTGCTTCCTTGATGTATGCTTTGACAAAGGAAGCTCCAGACTATGAAATGAGTTCAACGTGTTTATTGAACTATTAACTCAGTTCTTAAATGAGTTTGACTCTCTGCTAATCTAACTGCAGTAACTCAGTCTATCTTTACCAGCCTGCTGTAAGCCACATGCTGGGTGTGATGCTGTTGATCAACCCTGATGTCCTCTCTAGATGTCTGTCTGTGGAAAGAGACAGAGCATGTATGCCCTGCCCTTTTATATGGCTTGGGTAATGCCCCCTTGTAGTAATGCCACCTCTGGGTGTCTTGACTGCCCATTGGTTGTGTCCTATTCTGAGTGTTCATTAGCTGCATGTTTGCATATCATGACATCTCTGGTGCTCCCTCTAGTGTTTACTTAGTTGTAGTGTATTTACATTAACCCCTTGTGTATATACGGTGATGCAAATCACCACAAAGTTCTTTTCTTCTTGTTATTTTTAAATCCTGAAGACTCAGTTGTCTCTGCTCTGAATGTATTTAACCCTGGCAATGGCACCAACACTGCAGCACAGCTCCTCAAATAAAGGTTGTTGTACGTGGCTTCAGGAGGTCAAACCAGCTGCTAAACCTAATCTTCACTCACGCAGCCATCTGGTTATTCAATTTTTCAATACGCAAAAGGCAACCACAGGTAAATTCAAAAGACTATGTGCATGTAATTTTAACTCTTTGGGGGTGCCATTCATCCTATTGATAATTTTGACAGGAAAGTCCATGTGAGTACACAGCAGAATTTTGTTTTATATTCACATGACATTTTTTGTAAAATGATTGACAATAGGAATATCACCTCGCCTCATTTTTTCCTGACTTGCACACTACTTCAACGTTCACCTTCATTTCACATACACGCACAGCTTAGAAACTAGCAAGGCTACTCTGTGAATTTGCAGCTTTGTTACTTTAATCCTGCGGCACAGATAACAAAAAATTGTACTACCTCTGCAAGAAATGTGTAAAATGAGAAAATAACATTCAAGTCATCAACCTCATTCCCTCCACAGATTGTATTCGACATAAAAGTCACCAGTCAAACAACAACATCTCACCGTTAAATCCAGCAGTTGGTCAATCAAGCAATTGCTGCATGTGCAGAATTTCAGCCCAGTCTTCCTGGCTGTTTCTTTCCTTAGATCATCCTCTTGCCTGACTCTGCTAGCCCTTACTGCCAGTCTCTTGCTTGCCCTGTCTATTTCCCCACATATGCTATTTGCCTCTGTATAAAATGTCTGATGATCAGTTCTGCTGTCCAACCGATTCAGGAAACAATTCCACAATATCAACCACAGATTCCAGTCAGAATTGTGCTCCGACTTAAAGATTTCTGCAGCCAGTTTCGTTTTGAAACAGTGGGCGGTATTCTCCCATCAGGAGACTAAGTGCCGACGCCGGAGTGAAAACCGGAGTGTTTCTCTCTGGCATCGGGGGCTCCTTGCCTCCTATTCTCCCACCCCCGGGGGGCTAGGATCGGCGCCCCGTCATTTACGCGCGCCAGGCCTTGGCACCGCGTGAAAGCGGCGCCGCGTAGATTACGCGGCCAGCGCCGCGTAAATGATGTCACCCGCGCATGCGCGGTTGCCGTCCTCTTTGCGGGCGCCAAGCAAGACATGGAGGATTGATCTTGCGGGGCGGCGGAGGAAAAGAGTGCGTCCTTTAGAGACTCCGGCCCGTCGATTGGTGGGAACTGATCGCAGGCCAGACCCCTACTGAGTGGCCCCCGGTGCTCGATCCTCCCTCCCCCGCCCACGCAGTGTTCGCGCGCTGTTCACGCTGGCAGCGACCGGGTGTGGTTGGCGCCGGTGTGAACCCGTTGTATTGGGCAGGCCGCACGGCCCATCTGGGCCGGCGAATCGCCGCTCGCCCGCTACAAACGAGCGGTGATTCTCCGAGCGGCCTGTCGTGAAACGCGACACGCCGTTTTGGGGGCGGGTGGGAGAATCACGTGCGTGTGCCGGGGAGGCGTGGCAGGAATCATCCGGCACCCCCGCGATTCTCCCACCCGGCGTGTGGGTCGGAGAATTGCGCCCAATAAGTTTTCACACAGAGAGTTAATGTAAGGTCATGGTTTGTGAATATGTAACTTGTATCTTTCACGTTGATTAGGGAAGCACCATACAACTCAGTGAAGGAACAAATTCCAAAGAGAGCAGTTTTCTGCTCCCGCCAGTATGTCGGGAACCACATTTGCATCAATTTGCATTTCGTGAATGCACTGGAATTATGTGCCCTCTCCAAATGATGTACCCCCACGGACATTATTAGAATAGTCTACTTCCCAACAATATAAGTGGCACATACCTGGCGAGCTACAGTTCATCTTGAGGTACGTATACGCTACTTTCACCTACCTTTAAGAGTTATGGGATTTCAGGCCTTTGTATCACAAGCTGCACCAAAGCTGGGTGGGGAGGCAAGCTTATGTGGAAACTGTGGGGGAGAGTGTCTGTGGAAGTGGGGTGAATGACCAGAGAAGGGGATTGTGTCTGGGGATGTGGGGGGGGGGAGAGAATATCTAAGGGGGTGGGGTCAGTGGTATCGCCAATGGGGTCCTGGGGTACTGGAAGGGAACAGCACATCCAGAATGAGCTTCTGGTAGGTGAAGGTCTCATTGGGTAGCTCATGGAGGGGGACATGTCTTCATAAGAAACGGGTAGGGGCAGGTTCAGGGTGGGCGTTGGGATGGCCACAGGTGTCGGCTCTGAGGGGAGGAAAAGACATGTGGAGGTGGATCGTGATAGGGTCCGGGGGGGGGGGGGGGGGGGGGGGGGGGGGTTATAGATGATCTGGAATGTGTCTCAAACGTTACATGCAACATTCTCAAGGCTGTTCCTGGCAACACAGTTTTTCTGGACCTATGAATCTTCAAAGTGGGAGGTGGGTCTTTGGGTTCAAGGCCAGCCCAAGTGACCATTTAAAGGGCCATCCTAATAAAAATGAGGCAACTGGATGTCTCAAATTCCTGGTTGTGTTCATATCCCGCATTGCAGCAGGTCTATTCCTGACTCATAGGTTTGATAACATTGAGATCCCAGCAAGGTGTAGAGCTGCCATTCATTCTGTGCACACAGAGGCAGGATTGAAGGGAGGGAGGCAGGTGAAATAGCTCCAAAGGGCAGTGCCAACCCGATAATGCCAGCGTGTCAACCTGGCAGTTCCAACCTGTGTCAACCTGTTTCACAGGACATTGCCACGGACATGCCCACTGCGTAACCCATTTGGGGAGTTCCCTTTATGTGGGGTTGTGGGGGGGAAGAGTGCTGAGGCCTTTGAAGGGGGGGAACTTGGCAGTGACGTTAAGGGGGGGAGGGTGTAATGGGCAGTGACGAGGGAATCTGGCATTGAGGATGGAAACCCGGAAACCTCGTAGTGAGGGGGGTACCGGTAATACTAACACCATGGCTGTTGGTTGGGAGGGCGTGGCCACGATAATTGTACCCTGGGGCAATTTCCCCCGATAACTGTGTCATGGTGGGGAACCCCTGATAGTTTTGTGATGGTGGGATGGAGCCACTGGGGGAGTTTCATCTCAATTCTTTTTTTTTCTTTCTTTTTTTATAACTTTAGAGTACCCAATTATTTTTTTTCCAATTAAGGGGCAATTTAGTGTGACAAATCCACCTACCCTGCACATCTTTGGGTTGTGGGGGCGAAACCCACGCAAACACGGGGAGAATGTGCAAACTCCACACGGACAGTGACCCAGAGTCAGGATCGAACCTGGGACCTCAGCAGGGCTAACCCACTGCGCCACCGTGCTGCCTCGAGTTTCATCTCAGTTCTGATTGGGGTGCACTTTAAAGATGGCATCCTGATCTCTGTGGAGTCGGCCTTGCCGGCTCTATCAAGCCCTGCCACATGTTTGTTTTTGTCAGAGTGGCTCCAGAGCTGGGGCGGCATTCTCCCCTACCCGGCGGGGCGTGATGGAGTGGCTCGAACCACTCTGGTATCGGGCCTCCCCAAAGGTGCGGAAGTCTCCGCACCTTTAGAGGCCAAGCCCTAACATTGAGGAGCTAGGCCCACGCCGGAGTGGTTGGCACTCCGCCGGCTGGCGGGAACGGCCTTTGGCGCCATGCCAGCCAGGGCCGAAGGAATCCCGCGCATGCGCCGGTTCGTCAGCGGCTGCTGATGTCATCCCCGCGCATGCGCATGAGAGGGGCTCACTTTCGCCTCCGCCATGGTGAAGACTATGGCGAAGGCGGAAGGAAAAGAGTGCCCCCACGGCACAGGCTCGCCCACCAATTGGTGGGCCCTGATCGCGGGCCAGGCCACCGCGGGGGCACTCCCCCGGGGCCAGATTGCCCCGCGCTCCCCCCCCCCCCACACGACCCCGGAGTCCGCCCGCGCCGCCTGGTCCCGCCAGTAAGGTAGGTGGTTTGATCCACGCCGGCGGGAGAGGCATGACAGCGGCGGGACTTCGGCCCATCACAGGCTGGAGAATCGCCGACCGGCACGGCGCAATTCCCGCCCCTGCCGAATCTCTGGTGCCGGAGACTTTGGCACACGGCAGGGGCGGGCTGTGCATCAGGGCCTGACACTGACAAATGATGGGAAAATGCACCCACAAGGTTTAATCCTGAAACCTATTCCTGCCTACCCCTCCGTGAAATTGGCTTAGCTCCTAGAAGATGTTTAAATAATGAAATAGAACATAGAACATAGAACGGTACAGCACAGAACAGGCCCTTCGGCCCTCGATGTTGTGCCGAGCAATGATCACCCTACTCAAACCCACGTATCCACCCTATACCCGTAACCCAACAACCCCCCCTTAACCTTACTTTTTAGGACACTACGGGCAATTTAGCATGGCCAATCCACCTAACCCGCACATCTTTGGACTGTGGGAGGAAACCGGAGCACCCGGAGGAAACCCACGCACACACGGGGAGGACGTGCAGACTCCACACAGACAGTGACCCAGCCGGGAATCAAACCTGGGACCCTGGAGCTGTGAAGCATTTATGCTAACCACCATGCTACCGTGCTGCCCCAATGACTGAAGGGAAAATAAAAGCAGAAAATCACAAGTCTTCACCAGCCCCACCACCCAGTGGGATTCACGCTGACAAAACGTAGAAATCATCCATATATGTACTTTAGTTATAACATTTTTGTTTTTTCAAATATTTATTCACGCCCACTTTAACTTTTTTTTAAATTTAGAGTATCCAATTTTTTTTCCAATTAAGGGGCAAATTAATGTGGCCAATCCACCTACCCTGCACATCTTTGGGTTGTGGGGGAAAAACCCACGCAGACACGGGAGAATGTGCAAACTCCCCACGGACAGTGACCCAGGGCTGGGATCAAACCTGGGTCCTCGTCGCCGTGAGGCAGCAATGCTAACCAGTGCGCCACCGGGCCGCCCCACTAACTCTTTAAAAGCTTCCACTATTGTTTTTGGCGGAGCATGACTTAAAAACCTTCTGTTTAAAAATTGTTTTCTAGCCATTGCCGTGCTGATCTTAAAATTATGCCTTCCAGTTATTAACTCACAACCAGTGGAAATTATTTCTCTCAACTGACCTAATCAAATCTCTTTACATAATTCACACCACCTTTATCAAAGCTCCTTTTTCTGCTCATTAGTTTCTTCTCAATCTTCATATTAGCTCAGTAAATTTCTTCCACACTCATTCCATGGTCTTGACATGCTTCCTGAAGAAAGGTGGTCCAAACTGGTGACAATGAAGATGAGATTCGACCAGGAGTGGTGTATAATGGGTTAGATAGAAGCATTGGAAGAGGAGTAGGCCAGTCAGCTCTCAGGCCTGTTCCACCATTCCGTCAGATCATGGCTAATATGTGCCTCAAATAACTCAAAATCCCTTAACTACCACTGTTCAACAAAAATGTATTGATCACAATCTTGAATGCTTCAATTCATTCAGGGGAAAAATGTAACACGAGATGTGCACACTCGGTGGGCGACAAGTGGACATGAATCCTGGTCCCATCCGACACCTAAATGGCAGCCAGCATAAATTGCAGCATATTGGGTCAGTGGGGTCTGTCAGGTTGGGCGCGCAGCAGGCGCCATGTCCAATTGGAAGCCTACCGCGAAATTTAGAGGTGCATGCAAATGCAGGTGAGATACTCAACCTGCAGAATGGCTAGCACTGGTAGACACAGTAAGTGGGAGGTGTGTTCCATCAAGCTCCTCATTTCCCGGATAACTGCTTCAGGTTCTTGGCTGAGGAAGTCACAGCCAGGAGGGACATATTGATGCCCATGGATGGAAGGAGGAGGCCACCTCGGCAAGAAGGCATGGAAAGTGATGGTTGCTGAGGTCAACAGGCATGCATTACCTGGTGCACCTGGATCCAATGCCAGAGAAGGTTCAATGACCTACTGCACTCAGCGCGGGTGAGTGATGAGTGGGCATTGTGCAGTGTGAGGGACAGAGGAAGGGTATCCATTAATTGTTGCAGAGAAGCATGTGGGTTTCAGAGAATCTCAGATCCCACATCTGGCTGTGCATCCCAAGGCTGGAGAGATGAGTCTAGAGCCTAGGGTTGATTCAAGTGCCAGGTACCCAAAGGGATTGTAATGTTATCTAGCTTCTTGGAGGCGATCTCAGTTGGAGGACAGCATGGTAAGCCACTGAAGGTAGAAAGTTGTGTACTCAATGGAGCTCTGCACTTATATGCAGGAAAAATGAAGCCACAACAACCAGGAGAGAGCAGCCTCTGGTGATGGGATGTCAAGCCTATCCATCCTCAACAACCACAAAATGGAAGCACTAGAGCTCGAGTGCAAGCAGGGAGGGAGGTCGTCAGGTTGCAGTGAGGCTGGCAACTTGGAGGAAGCTAAGAGCCCTTGGGCAGAATAGTGACAGGATGAGGGTGAAAATGATGAATGGGCATCTCATCTTTCAGAATGACTTCAGTCATGCACCAGTCTTTGAGACACTTCAGTGCATCTGAGACCAATTGCAATGGGCAGCATATGTTGATATTTAAGTCCATGTGATACGAATGATGTCTCAGAACGTTTCTTTTCATCCCTCAGATGAGCCATCCATCCGAGCCAGCCAAGAGGCCAATAACCCTCTTTTGACACTGTGGCATGACAACTTGCAGGGTGCACCTGTGGCACACCCTATCTCAGAAGTGGATACCAGCGCACATACTGGCACGTCAGAGGGTATAACCGTTTTGGGAGTGTTGGTCATGCACAGCAGTGTGGACTTATCATGCTCACCGGTGCAGATGGTTGAGGCAGGGAGCGCCCAGTGCGCCAAAGGTCAGAGGACTGCTGGGGACAAGGACAATGTTGAGATCAAGGAAGATGATAAGCCCCTGGAGTCATCCATAACATGGAAAATGCTGGATATCGAGCGGGATGCGCAGGGAGATCTGGCGGAGATCTCTGAGGGTCTACATGCCATGGTCTCTGTCATGGAAGAGTCCCTGCGGAGATGAGTGCTGCGTTCACCCTTAGCTCCAAGTGCACAGACTCCTGCAATTTAGAGTGGAGTGCTTTCAGACCATAAAATCTGTAAGCGCTGTTTCTCACTGGTTTGCTGATATTGAGTAAAAGCAAGACTGACTTTCATACTTCAAAATTACTGTTTTGCCCATTATCAAGCATTATTTTGCCACATTAAAGGGCACTTAAGTCACAGATGTTGGAAGCTAATAATGCAAGTGTCTGAACTACTGGAAGGTCCAGAGAATATTTTGTGCTGTGCCTGGAACAGCATTGTTTGAACCAAGGGCTTTCTATAATCAGCTTATTGTCACTTGATACAATAAAACTATTTAGAAGGTTACAATGATTTCCATATTTGAGTTGCCATCGCTTAAAAATGACTAAACCACTAATAAGCTTTTCTTAAAATGTGAATTATGCAAATATAATTTGGTTAAATCTTGAGTGAATAAAGGGATGTGACAAAAGATGATAATCAACGAAGTGAAGCCTTTCTTTGCTCCTTTCTCTTAATGGAAAGAATGTGAATTAAAATGGTTGAGGCAATCGTTAAAAATGCAGTGGAAAGGTGGTGCGGAAGAGCAAAAATATGAAAATGTCAATGTGAACTGGAGATATCCAGCACAAACTGTACTCTCAGTGCACCTGATCAGGCATTCAGTAAGTGAAAAGTAATAGACTTGGGTGAGCCAGCCAACCACACAAAAAATGTGAACAGCCAGTAATCCCTCTCTACATTTGATATCATTGGCACAACTATACTTGCCTTTGGCAGTGCAGAATTGGGCATATTAACCTCGAGGTGTGAAAATGATGCAAAATATTTGGGGTGAAAAATATTTTTGGGGGTGGTACAAAAACAAAATACCTATGAGAAGAAAAATCTATTTCACATGGCATGAATAGCAATGGCTGAATGTCCTACTCCTGTTCTATGTTCTTAAAGCTCTCAAAAGTGTCCCGCATTGAAAATGAATGTATCAGATTTTATATCAAAAAATAGAATGCATTGGACAGAGTAAGGCGGCCCATATCTAGTACTTAGTTGAAATTTTTCTTTCTGAGAAATTAGATTCACGTTTCTTTATGTATGCCCTTCTCATCTTACATGCACCTGAGTTTCCACTCAAGTAACTCCACCAGAAAAGCTGGCCTAGAATTACAGAGTACATTTTGTACCCCAGATCACACAATCTAGTTCCGAGTGGAATATCTCCAGGATATTCTAACTTAAATTACTGGACTTTTTTTGGCATTCATTGTTTACTGAATCATAAAAAGATCAGTGATGGGATTCTCTGTCCCTGGATGCCTGGATCGCATTCCCCGATGGGATGGAGAATCGGGAGCCGGGGCAATTTCGAGATTGACACCGGATGCCGACTAAATCACGATGCTCCGACCCCCCACTGGCAGCGGGAATGAAGTCCAGGACCGTGGGCTGGTGGGGGGGGGGGGGGGGGGGATTAATGCAAATGGATCTTCATGACCAATTTGCATCCATTCAGCAGGCCCGGCAAGCTATGCTCAGGCCCTCCGTGATTCCCTGGTCCCCATGGCGGGAAGTCAGATGGACGCAGACCATTTGTGGTCTCTCCCAGCGTGGTCCTGTCATGGTGGACCTCGCGGTGGGCCAAGGGGGTAAACCTCCAAGGAGTTGCCACCTTGGCTCAACGCAAGGTCCAACACGCCAAGGCTGTGCTGGTAGTGACCATCCGAGCCTAACCGAGGGCCCCCAGCCCACAATGCATTGCCTGACCCCACACAGGGACACCTATAATAGGGGGACCCCTCACAGGGACCCCTGTAATAGCAGGACATCCACACTGACCCCTAATAATCATAGGCCCCTGGGAGGTCAGGCTCTGGGCAGGGTGATATCCTGGCACTCCCTGTCAGTCCCGCAGCCACCCGGGAACCCAGAAGGGCCACCCTGGCACTGCCAGGATGCCTGGGTGGCACCGCTAGGATGGACAGTGGCACTTCCAGACTGGCAGGGGAACTGCAAGGGTGCCAGGCTGGCAGTGCCAAGGGGCCTGGTTGGTACTGCCAGTGATCGGACCTGGGGGTGCCCTGCCTTTATGAGGTGGGGTCTTGAGAACCTCCTAACAGGTAAGTTGGGGCGTTGGATGGGTCGGTGGCCGCGCTGGGGGTTCCAGAGATCAGGGAGACCAGGCAGCATTTAAAAATTGTTACTTGTGATGCTGGCTTAAAGCCAATAAAATCATTTTAACGTTTTCTTGCTCTGAAGGTTACTCTGTCTGAAACTAACAATGAGCTTATGGGCATAAAATTCAGGGTTTCCAACCTACTGATTATAATTCTCACTGGGCCAATTAATTTAACAGACAACAGTACAACATCACCTTTGGGCTCCTCAGCATCGGATTTGGGTGGGGGCCCCAAACATGCGCTGATCAACCCTTGTAGTACTTCACAGGTAAAAGTTTGAATGACAATTGCCCAGAAAAGCAAACTTCCTCTGAACAATCCAAAAATGTGATTTAACTCGCAAACTTTGGATGGTTCTGACTGAGTTAGACCAGCAGTTACTCAGAAAACATAGGATGAATTAACGCCTCTTCTAACTTCTGGTTAACTATTGTAAAGACCCAGACTGACCCCCACATGGGACTCCCTCACCTCACTGATTCCCTGGGGGACACTTCCCAAATGCTGAGCCCCCAGGGGACACACTCGCTACCCAAATAACCACCCCCCCCATCGAAATTCCCCCACCCTCACGGAACTCCCAACATCATCCATCTGCCTATCACATGAGGGACATATTATCAACTTGGGTCCAGAAATGTGATCCAAGATGTAGCTGCCAATTTAGGGGTTAAACAGACTGAGGGGGAAAAAACATGCTCGCACGGAGTCAGAGATATGCCCACACCTGGCCGAGTTACATTGTGTCAGTTAAACTTAAACGCATTAGTGGGAATACACAGCATTCCCAGATCCATTGACCTTCAGGACACTCCTGTTTGACCAGCCATTATCCCATTAGAGAGTCTGATGACCTCTTTGTCCACCAATGGGAGGTTAGATGTATATCAATAGTATGGCTCTGTTCTTTATATAAACGGGAGTGGGCAATCAAACAACCAAGATAACGACGATAGGTTCAAGTCTGGAAACCCCAGACAACTTTGTTTGAGGAGTGCTGGGCGTAGCTTAGAGAAAGAGAGAGAGAGAATGCTGTTCTGAACAGCTACAGAAGAAGGTTTTGCAAATCGCCTGAGAGAGGTCATGAAAGCTGCCACCGAGGCAAGCTTTGGAAAAGTGTTCTGAACGAATGTCCCTAACAGAAGAAAAATTGCCTTGTAAATGCAAGTATTACCTTTGTCAGTCTGTGTAACTGCCATGAGAGCTGTATGTTATGTTAAAGTGCTGTTTAATGGGAACCAGTGTGTTCAGGTTAAGAAATTGCATGTAATCTGTTATTGCTAGGCTTGAAGTTTAAAGGTTTAAATATTGTTTTCTTTTCTTTCTTTTATTAAAGTTTGTTTTAACAAATGCCCAATTTCTTGTATTATCATTCCTGGAACAAATCGATCTTTCCACACCACCCTAAAACTTAAAACAGTTATGGTTCTGGTCCAGTCTCTTAGCTGCTGTTGAGAGGTGATCAGGCATCCGTAGCATGCTCAAGGCCCGCCCCGCTCCCCACAACCCAACGCAACCCAACCTCCACTTCTCCTCCTGACCCAAACCCCTCCCAACCCAACACCGTCCTCGACCCAACCCAAAACCCCCCATACTGGCTTGACCCAGCCCCCCAACAGCCCCGCAGGTGCGATCCGCCTCTCCAACCCCCCAAACTGAGGTTTGCCCCCGCCTCCCACCCCAAGGTCTGATGTGGCACACGCCCTCCACTGAACTCTCCAGTTCCCCCTTTGGTTCAACCTCCCCCTCACCTACACCACTGAGGTCTGACACCTCCCCTGCACCTCCGACCTCCCCACCCCCCAAACCCTACCCACTTTCCTTCTCCCTGGCCTGCCAATGGACCTTTAAACTTATCTGGTTTCCGGCCGCTAGTGCAGTGAAAAAGGGGGCATTTCCTCCTTCAACTTGACAGAGCTGGAATACGGCACTGGGCTTCAAAAACAAGCTGCACTACCTGGATCTCACCTGGCCTGAGTTGGAAGGTGAAGTGAGAGAGGATCAGAAGAAAAATCCCGTAAGTAATTGGACACGGACTGGCAATCCAACACTGATTACTGGTCCGAGGTTACGACCAAAGTTTTAAAAAATTATATCTATCCAAAGTTTTGCAATAAATAATTTTTTATGCCTTTGGGAATTAGATAAGGGTTTGTTCCATTACATTTTAAGGCATCTCTATTAATTAAAATACATATTAAATATAATTAAAACAAGCACTTGGTCTGAATTTTACATTTTAGATCATTCATTGCCTGTCCCACAGAGGCATTGCTCAGTGTAAAGTGCTCTGAAACATCGGGTTGTCATGAAACGTGTCATACAAATGCAAGTCATAAAGTCACAGAATCTACAGCACAAAAAGGCCCTTCAGCCCATCATGTCTGGGTGGGTAAAAAACAACTACCCAACTATTCCAATCCCATTTTCCAGCACTTGGTCCACAGTCCATAGCCTGGACATCGCTAGTGCACACCTAAATACTTCTTAAATGTTAGGAGGGTCTGGAGCTCCACCACTCTTTCAGACAGTGAGTTCCAAACTGCCACCACCCTCTGGGTGAAAAGGTTTTTCCTTACATCCCGTATAAACCTCCTGCCGCTAACCTTAAATCTATGCTCCCTGGTCATTGATCCCTCAACCAATGGGAAAGGTTTCTTCCTCTCTACTCTATCTATGCCCTTCATAGTTGTATACATTTCAATCATGAGTCTCCTCTGCTCCAAGGAAAATGTTATCCAATCTCTCTTCATAACTAAAGGTCTCCGACCCAGGCAACCACCTGGTAAATTTCCTCTGCACCCTTTCAATGCTATCACATACCCCCTAAGATATGCAACAATATCACGCCCTGGTTCTTTAGATGCTGAGTAAGTGAATCAATACCAAATCACACATTTCAATTTTTAAAAATCCTTCTAAATGAAAGCTTATTGGTCTTTTTGACACTGTAGCAAGAGTGAATTTAATCATCTGAAAGGCATTACTGCCTGATCCCCCTGGCCGTCCAACTTCCCCTCCAACTGCCTGACCCCCTCCCCACTGTGTGACCACTATCCAACTCTCCAACCCACCCAGAATTCTAATCCCCCAAACTGAGAATTCCAAAATTCTACCATTTTCCTTACAAGTGTACCTTCTCCCTGGCTTGAAAGTGACTGAATCTTTGAACTTAGTTGATTTATGCCGCCAGTGCTCTAGAAAAGGGCGCATGTCCGCACTGCGTCCGACCCTGAAGCCTTCGACAGAAGGCCCCGAAGGCGCTCTTCCTTACAGTTCTCATCCCGCCTGAATTGGAAGGTAGGGCAAGGTAGGATCAAAAGAATTTTGAGGTAGGAAAGTAGGAGCAGAGTGTCAATCCCACTCTGACTGACACTCAGTGGAAGTTCACACCCTAAAGGTAACAAGAAAAACATTTTTTCTTTGGTTAGCCAGGTATCTGAAATGTGTGGAAATCCATCACCATTTCTAATAGTGCAGAGGAGGTGCTTTTCATTTTGAGCTGGTGGCAGGTGGACAGGCTGCGTGCGGATTGATCACACTTCTAGCCTGAGGCTGCCAGCAGGAAACCTGATTGACTTTGGTATCAGGTCTCATTTGAATAAAATTGGTGAGCTGCCAGCAATAAGCAAGCACTGAGGGGCAATTTGCCAATTGGGGAAGAGGGTCTGTTTGAGGGGAAGGAACAACTGGCAAAGTGGCGGGAATTGGGGAACTGCAGGAAGTTCCTCTTTCGAATCAAGCTGGCAGGTGAGTTTATTTAGTAGCGTCAGATAAGGGCAGGAGTGGCGGAAAGGTTCAGGAGATGGCGATGCGGGCAGCATGGATAGAATAATGTTGCAGACATTGTGATTTTTGTGGTGCATTCAGTGTGTGGGTCTTCTATAGCATGCACTCCACACAGTGGAAGCCTTTAAACGTGTCATCGGAGCCCAATCTAGGGACATGGTCAAGGCACAGTTATTTACAGCAGAAACATGCATCATCCTAAATCAAGGATCACTGAAACATTGATACACATGAGCCTTGGACAGGAACCCAACAATAATTTATTTTCTCATTTCAGTACCATCGTGATCACACTGGAAAACAGGATAGTAATGAGATGAAAATCCTCCACTATAATTTATTTTGCAATTTAGTATTTGAAAAGGATGGATACTTTAAAAAATCTAATCAGCACAATTTGGATTAATTTGAGAACAGTGAGCACACTGACATTGTATTATCATGGAGCTCCCTTAGCGCCCGCTAAATAGAACAATGGAGACAAAATGATGATTGGTATTGATAGCGGGCAAGCATTTAATATGTTTGCATGGTATTCCTATGTCTGCCATTTATAAGTGAAACACTGATCCCCTTCGAGCAATAATTTCCTGTGCCGTTGCTGAAAAAAGTTGCCAACACCGAAATGAAGCACAAACATTTGTTCCTAATTTGCACATACTCCTTTGCAAGGAATTTGTCCATGACAGATCTATCATTGATCGGAGATCAGTTTTTAGATTTGCCGTATAAAAGTTTATCATATTGCAACTAGAACAACTAATCTTGCAAGACCAAAGTCCATAAAATTCAGTGTTATATTTAGGATGTTGTAAATGCATGTTCTGTAAGTATAAATAGGGTCAACAGAATCACAGAGTGTTAACGGCACAGAAGGAGGCCATTCAGCTTGTTGTGTCTGCATTGGATCTCCAAAGGAGCAGTTTATCTGGTCCCAATCCCTGGCCTTCTCTCCATAGCCCTGCACATTCTTCATTTTCAAATAATAATCCAATTCCCTCTTAAGTGCCTCAATTGAACATGCTCCATTACACTTTTTTCTCTTGCACCCCATTTAGAATTGTACCCTTTATTTTATCTCTCCACATCTTCCCCAAAATAAATCACTTCACAGTTCTCTGGGTTAAATTTCACATGTCAGTTGTCTGTCCATTCTACCAACCTGTCTATGGCCTTTTGAAGTTCTATATTATCCTCCTTACAGTTCACACTGTAAGGGGCTGGTTTAGCCCACTGAGCTAAATCGCTGGCTTTTAAAGCAGACCAAGCAGGCCAGCCGCACGGTTCAATTCCCGTACCAGCCTCCCCGGACAGGCGCCGGAATGTGGTGACTAGGGGCTTTTCACAGTAACTTCATTGAAGCCTACTCGTGACAATAAGCGATTTTCATTTTCATTTCATTTTTCACACTACTGCCGCACATTTTGAAACTGTGTCCTGTACACCAAAGTCCTGGTCATTAATATATATCACGAAGTGCAAGGTACTTAACACCAGCCCCTGGAGAACTCCTATACAAACCTTCCTCCAATCCAAAAAACATCCATTAACCACTATTCTGTTTCCTGTCACTCAGCCAATTTTATATCCATGTCCCTGCTTTAATTCCATGAATTATAACTTTTCTCACAAGTCTTCTGCACAGCTTTGGAAGTTGATATACACCACATCAACAGCATTACCCTCATCAAACCTTTCTGTTGTCTCAGCAACTCCAGCAAGTTAATTAAACACTATTTGCTCTTAACAAAAATGTGCTGGATTTTCTTAATTTGCCCAAATTACTATTAATTTTGTCCTGAATTATAATTTTTAGAAGCTTCTTCACCACTGAAGTTAAACTGACTTTACACCCTTTTGTAAACAAGGAACAGAAGTGGAGTGAATGAGGCCCAGTTTGATCCTTATTTCTTTAGCCATTGCTGCAAAGTTCAAAGTTACAGGGTAACAAAATTGTTATGTTCTGTGTTGTGGCCGTAGTACAGATGCACACAGAACATCTAGTTCTTTAACTAGTAAGACAGTTTATTAACAAAATGAATGCGTGGAAAGACAACTGATGAACTATGATACAAATGGTAACAAAATAAATGTATTCAGTGAATTCTCCTGGAGCTACTTTGAGTACGACTGTCCTCTAGTACGACTTACTACCATCTGTTGGATATCTCGGTCACATGGTAGATATCTATCGCCACCAGCTGGTTGGAGGTTGCGTTGGTAACTATATACATTGATGGGCAACTATGTACAAACTGTGCACAGGCATCTCATCTCAAACATAATGAGGTTTACTTTTGAAATCAGAGACAATTGGAAAATGGTTATAATGCCTATCAATTTGCTAATTATACACATTAAAGACACAAGTCTGAGTGCCAAGTTCTACAACATGTTTATAATGGACAAAATGATGAGTCTTTATAGTCCAAACATTCCAAGTTTATAGTTATGTTATTTTTTATTTTGTTCAATTGCATCAATGGTTGCATTTTGGAGGGATCAACATTATGAAGGGAACAATGCTTTCAGAGTGGGATGAAATAATCACTACAGAAAACAGAGACGGCAATCTTTTATTCTCAAAAAGGAGTTCACTTACTCAGAGCACTATAAGAAATGCCTCCTATTCAGCTCATTTCTGCCACATAATTCAACTGCTTGTTTGAACATCATCAGTTAGTTGACCTTCACTTGCTCTATTTAACATTAAAATAAAAAGCATCTAGAGAGGAATATGCAATAGAAGCCAGACAGACCTGGTTGGTTTCAAATTGGTAGTTTAAGTAAATTCAAGTTTGATGTCAAGATTTTTAAAATATTACAATGATTTTAACTTGCTCGAGGGAAGTCATTTAATCCGAGTCAAATATAGTAACCCCTCCATTATAATATGTTTCTAGAAGCACCTTGTGGTGGCACTGGAGAATGGCTCCTACTACATGCAATACAGTTTGACTTTATAAAATGTTTCTTCTGTTCACAATCAGTGAACTCCTCTGATGACACATGAACAATGTAGTCAGGGACCTTTTACAGGCTAAGTAAATTAGTTTTCAAGTTTCAAAATCACTGAAAATGGGACAGATTTTCTGTTTATCTATGACAGAGTTGATTTTTGTCTTTAATACATGGGTGTTAAGAACTGTCTGGGTAGACTGTAGAAAGAAAAATCTGGCAGCGAGGACTGGATGCCAATCCCAGAACCTGTATGATTTGTCTTCTAACAAAATGACTGGAATGAACATCTGCCATGTTTTGTTTCAGGAGATATTTAGCAAAGGTTTTCCTTTCTACACTTGACCCTGGCAATATTTAAAAATCAGGTGGTAAAGGCAAAATCTGCCCTGATGTCTCTTACTGACTTTGCAAAAGAAATCCCATCATTACTGCTTCAGATATTTTGTTATTTGTAAATAAGGAAACTAAATCGAGAAGTCAGAATGTCTGCAATGAGAAAGCTGCTGAATGTCTCTGATGTTAACAGTCAATCATATTTAATTGGCTCAATAAAAAATCCTATCTAACCAGTCCAGAGGCCAGAAGCTTAGTATAAAGTGAGCCACAGCTGGAATGATGGTGGCATACTGGACTGATTCTGTGGCTGAGAGGAACCATCAAGTGATTTGGCTCGAATTACCAGAAAAACGACCTGTTGGCTGCTTAGCTGCGCTGGAGGGGCGATAGCAATCCATGCAAATTATAGCAGAGACACAGAATATTTAAATGATCTTACCTTGGGAAACTTGATTGTAACTCCCTCTATTGGCGAATGGCTTAACATGCGCAGCACAACAACTGCATAACTAACTGAGGAAATCCAGGGCCTCAATGTCTTTGTAAGCTGAAAGCTGGGTTTCACTGAGAATTCACAGCAAGTCAAGTGTGCTCAGTTTAACAATGCTTCATGAATTGAATCAATGAGCAGGAAGGTACTGGACAATTTGAGTCATAATGCTCATTTCTTGGAGCAAGGAGGAAGCTTCTTTAGTTACAGTTTTGATTCCTTTGAATACATGTTTACGGGTTTTTTAAATAAGGATTAACCTAAGTCATCCCTTGGGCTGGGTGCAGGAGCAATAAATTATAAATTTTATTGAGCTAACTCTAAAGTCAGAGACTTGAAATGGATACCAGGTTCATGAAAAATGCTTGGGGCATTTTCAGTTTGGGGAGAGAGGAAAGCTTTTTTGGCAGTAGTTTCATGTCTAAGTCACATGATGATACATTTCAGCATATTTATGTCATCACACTTTTGTGTTGGCCAACAAACGAGAAATAGTTTGCCAAACACTTTTTTGTGTAGATACTGCTCTTTCAAAAGATTATTTGTCACTAACATCATGAAAGAGGGCAACACTAGAATTTGGTACAAAAACGTGCGACATCACAATTAAAGCATCTTTAATTTGTAGTGTTTGTAGTGTTTAATTTGTAGTGTTTAATTTGTAGTGTTAGCACTGACACAGTAGAATATATAAACCAAGGGTGTTGCATGAGTCTTTTACAAATGGAAATCATCTGCAGTAAATTATGCTATTTATTATTTTAATTCTTTGCTCAATTACTAAAATGCTGTAACTTAAAAATAAATTAATTGAGATGGAAAGATGTGCTACTGCAAACTGAGAGCCACACATCTATTGCCAATCTGGCATGCATGCACTGCTCTCCCTATACATATATTGTTGACAAAATAATATTTTAAATGTGTTTATTGCGATTATATGCAGCTTTCGAACCTTAGATTACAAATGACATAAAATATGGTATATCATGTGTTTACCCAAATTAACGAGGGATAATAATTGTGATTCAGAATATGACATCATTTGCCATCGAAAAGCCTCATCGCGCTCAACTCAACGCAACAAGGCCGTTAAATCTCGCGAGAGGCCTCGGGTGAGATCTGCGACGATTGGAACGTCTTGGGAGATCTACTGCGATCTCGCGAGACATTGCGGTCTGCTGGGACAGATTCAGATTAACGTATTTACGTGAGCCTTTAGGCTCATTTAAATATGCCTGTGCCCGACTCTCTCAAGGACCGAGAACTAATGGCCTCACCTGGAAGGCCTTGTCATGGCGCTGTTTGGCAAAGGTCCACACAAATGTGGACCAGGCATAATGGCATCTGGATGGTCAAAGGCCACTGGAAGACCCCGGAAGGTTGAGCTCTGGGCAGGGTGGTACTCTGGAACTCCCACTGTCACCTGGGCACTGCCAGCATGGCATCCTGGCAATGCCAACTGGGCACACTGGCACTGCTAGGATGCCCATGTTGCACTGCCAAGCTGGCAAGGGCATTCCTAGCATGCCAGGCTGGCAGTGCTGAAGTACCTGGGTGCCAGGGTGCCCATGCCAGAGACAGGCCCGGGGGTGCCCTGCCCTTAAGAGGTGGTGGTGAGGGGGACTCAAAGACCCACTAAGAGGTCAGTTCTGAGGGGGCTCGAGAGACAGGATGCCATTTAAAAATGTGGCCCCAATCGTTTCCTGCTCTGATGAGCTCAGCAGGAAATGATGTAAGTGCGGCCTCAGTGGGGCATTCCTGATTGAGGCCAGAAAAAAAAATGACAGAGCCCCGTTTAATAGCGGGGTTGTTTTCGGCTCTGCAGGCGCCACGAAAGACTCCGCTATATGCATATTTTGCATTTTAAATAGTGCCCATTAATTATCTATGATTTGAAGACTTTAATTACTGCCAGGCTCCTGACCGCTGGACCACACATGGCCCGCGCCGTCGGGAATTTGGCCCATCGGAGGTAGAGCATCGTGGGTGGGCTGGCTGATGGCGCTCCGACGGGGTTGCGACTGCACGCGGCGCACATCCTGATGATGCCAATTTGGAGGGGGCGGAGAATAGCCAACCGGCATCAAACCGACTCCTGCCCCGATTTTGGCACGGGAGCCATTCTGTGCCCGATCGCAGTGCTCGATTTCGGCGTCAGGCTACGGAGAATCCCGCCCTATATTTTTAAAACTGGATTAAAGCAGATATGAATTCACTGTGGATTAAATTACTTGAATAGACACAACACAGAATGGAATCTAGTAAGCGGCCACATTGAAGGAGACATGGCCGAAATCCTAGGTTCAGCCCCCTGAACCCAGCATTTCCCATCTTCACAGGGGCGAGATTGCAATTGGACTGCGGTTCATGCATGCGCGATTCATGGAGGCAGCTAGCCATTTAAAACACCAGCTGCCTGCACTAAAGTGGGATTTTGGAAGAACAGCAGTGTGGAATTTGGAGTATGCAGAACAGAACAAATAAATGGAGGTCTGAAGTTGATGGATTCTTATAAATATCCAGGTATTCCTTTGGAAAGATAAGGACTCCTTTCGATTGGGCTCCCGGCCATCTTTAGGAGAGATAAGTCACCCTTTGGGAAAGTTAAAGCACCCTTTGGGAGAAGTAAGTCACCATTTGAAAGGGTTAAGGCACCCTTTGGGATTGTTAAGCGTGAATATGCAGTTTTTACACACAAACTCATTAGAATTGTCTAGCTGCCTAAAAACTGTCCAGTTGTCCAGGAACTGTCCAGCTATGAATGAAATGTTAAGGAGCTGTTCAGCTGTCAAAGCTATCTAGCAAGTAACAGACCTGTCAACGGTCTCCAGGAAGTGTCACAGCAGTCAATGAACTGTTGAAGGACACTAGCTGAGTTGGCATAGAGAGGGTAAGGGCAAAGGGTGGTGGGAGAACGGGTTGGAATAAGTTGCCACTAAGTTTGAATGCGAGTATGGGGTCAATGGGGATGGGTAGAGTGCGCTAAATTGGCATTGGTGGTATGGGGTAATTGGATTGGGCAGAGGGTAACTAAGTTGACATAGGGGTATGGGGGCCATGGGAGTAAGTGGGAGCATGGGCTGGCATGTGTGTAGTACAGAGAGCGTTCATGTGGGTTGAGGGGGTGATGGATAGAGGAATGGTTTTTGCTTTTTAAGGTATTTTATTTATTTAAAACAGTGTCAGGGCAGAGAGACGGGCTTGAGCCCATCCTACCGCCATGCCCATCAGCCTGTGGATTCATTCTGGAGATGGCCACCCAACCCCCTTTTCTGCATATTCACCCCCCCCCCCCCAAACTGAAAATAACACCTGTGGGCAGACATTTTTATAGCTGGATTCACCAAACCAGGATAGCTCCTGACACTGGGAACTCGATGTGAGAATGAAAACTGGGCCACTGAGAGCTGAATTACATATCGGCAGAATATTCTGGTGGGATCAATGACACTGTTCAGTGATACTATTGCATACAGATTACAATAGATCCAGGACTTATCGATTTCTTTACCAAGTTAGCTAACCTCAGCGACTCAGTGAGATGAGGGTTGGGGGTGAGTGGCGTTATTCCTTTATGGAATGTGGGCATTGCGGCCCAGATCAGCATTTACTGCTCATCCCTAATTGCCGTTGAGAAGGTGGCGCTGTGCTGATTTCTTGAACCGCTGCAGGTCATGTGTTGTAGTAACAACCACAGTGCTGTTAAGAAGGGAGTTGCAGGATTTTGACCCAGCACCAGTGACGGAACGGTGATATAGTTCCAAGTCAGGATGGTGTGTGGTTTTGCAGGGGAACTTGCAGGTGGTGGTGTTCCCATGAGTCTATTTAGGAGGTAGAGGTCACAGGTTTGGAAAGTGTTGTCGAAGGAGCCTTGGTGAGTTACAGCAGTGCACCTTATAAATGGTACACACTGTTGGTTGGTGGTGGAGGGGGTGAAAGTTTAAGGTGGTGGATGGAGTGCCGATCAAGCGGGATGCTTTGTCCCCAATGGCATTGAGCTTCTTGAGTGTTATTGCTGCACTCACCTAGGCAAGTGGAGAGGATTGCATCACACTCCAGACTTGTGCCTTGTATGTGGTGAACAGGCCATGGGGAATCAGGAGGTGAATTACCCACTGCAGAAGTTCCTGCCTCTGACCTGCTCTTGTAGTCACTGGAGAGTTTAACGATGGCACCATCGGACCACTATGTGTAGCGATCCTTTGCCCTACGGGAGGCCAGCAGGGCACTGGAGTGACCCACGGCGCTCCAGCTGCCAATACCGGCGTCAAATGGGCGCCGCAGGGCTGCGCATGCACGCTGCGACCAGCGCGAATACGCACATGCACGGTATCCTCCTTCTCCGCGCCGGCCCCGACGCAACATGCCATAGGGCTACAGGGGCCGGCGCAGTGCAAAAGAGGACCCCACCATGAGAGGCTGACATACCGATCAGTAGGCCCCGATCGTGGGGCAGACCACGGTGGAGGCCCCCCTCAGGGCCGGACACCCCCTCCTTCCCCACCAGGCCGTCCCAGACAGGATGGACGCCGAGGTCCCGCCGGGTGAGAACAGATGTGAACGGCGCCGGCGGGACTCGGGCTTTTTTTGGCGGCCACTCGGCCCATCCCGGGCGGAGAACCGCTGGGGGGACTGCATAGAGCGCGACGACCGCTCCAGCGCCAATGGTACCGATTCTCCGCTCACCGGATTTGCGTTCGGCCCGGTGATTCTCCGACCTGGTGTGGGCTGAGAGAATCCCGTCCACTTATGGTTAGTCCAGTTCAATTTCTGGTCAATGGTAACCACTAAGGATATTGATAGCGGTGGTGGTAATTAGGGTGACAAAATATTAGACAGGATTTCTACTCCTGATCACATCAGTCTCTGGTTGCTTGTAAATATGTATATATATATGTGTCGGTATCTGGGGAGGGCTCCTTCCCTACCCGGCGGGGCTAGCCGTACCGGCGCCGAGGAGTGGTGTGAACTACTCCGGCATCGGGCCGCTCGTGAGGAATCCGCCGTACCTTCAGGGGATAGGCCAGCGGCGGCAGATTTGGCGCGGCGCCACCCGGCGCGGAAGGGCTTGGCACCGAGGCAGCTGGTGCCGAAGGGCCTCCGCCATTCGGCACGAGTTGGCACATGCACGGGAGTGCCAGTGTGTGCTGGCATCATCCCAGCGCATACGCAGGGGAGTTCTTCTCTGTGCCAGCCATGGCAGAGGTTGACTGCGCGGAGGGAAAGAGTGCCCCCACGGCACAGGCCCGCCCATGGATCGGTGGGCCCTAATCGTGGGCCAGGCCACCGTGGGGCCGCCCCAAGGCCAGATCCTCCGCATCCCCCCCGAGGACTCCGCAGGCCGCCAATAGAGCCAGGTCCCATCGATACGGACCTGGTTTGATTTACGCCGGCGGGACCGGCCGAAAACAGGCGGCCGCTCAGCCCATCGCGGGGCAGAGAATCGCCAGGGGCGGGATTCCCGCCCCCACCAAACCCCGGCGACGGAGAATTCGGCAGCCGGCGTTGGGGCGGGATTCATGCCGCCCCCCGGCGATTCTCCGACCCAGCAGGGGGTCGAAGAATCCCACCCCTGAAGAGAGCAGAGTCGAACTCGGCTGTGATTCTCCCAAGAGCCAAATAGTCTACTAGTATTCACTGACCAGAAAGTGGGGAAGGCTGGTGTGGGTGGGGGGAAGAAAATTATTTGATGGACACAGCTCAGGACCTCTTGAAAAATAACGTATTGCAAACTGATCAGAAAGACACTGAAAATAGAGAAACTATTAGACAACTATTAGGCAGCACGGTAGCATTGTGGACAGCACAATGGCTTCACAGCTCCAGGGTCCCAGGTTCGATTCTGGCTTGGGTCACTGTCTGTGCGGAGTCTGCACATTCTCCCCGTGTGTGCGTGGGTTTCCTCCGGGTGCTCCGGTTTCCTCCCACAGTCCAAAGATGTGCAGGTTAGGTGGATTGGCCATGCTAAATTGCCCTTAGTGTCCAAAATTGCCCTTAGTGTTGAGTGGGGTTACTGGGTTATGGGGATAGGGTGGAGGTGTTGACCTTGGGTAGGGTGCTCTTTCCAAGAGCCAGTGCAGACTCGATGGGCCGAATGGCCTCCTTCTGCACTGTAAATTCTATGATTCCCTCCACCCACCCTTGCACACTTCAAAATCCTATAATGAACTTCAATTTCAAGTGAACCTTTGCTCTAAATGCGTTTGGATTGAGTCCAAATTAAAACGCATCAGAGCAGCAGCAGATCTGAAAGCACGTTGAAAGCAGTTTCACTTTGCATTTCATCTATAAAATTGCACAATAATGAAACTGGTTTTCACATCCTAAAATGTATTGCAACAGATTTCCATGTGAGTGACTGATGGCTTATACGTGGACATGATCTCACATTACAATATGTCACTGCTTTAATTAAGTAAATTTCCAAGGCAGATCTAATTAACTAACCAATATTTATAATAACAATTTGTTCCAGTTTCCGTGTGGACACAAGGCTGCTAAATGCCACAGCAAAACACCAAGCTGTGGCTTTGTGGTAAACCACTGTTACACCTGTATTAGGTGATGTATGGTAGGTCCTGTCCTACAGGTTCGCCGGTAACCCCTGCCTGCTGGCTCCGCCCAGTAGGAGGAGCGTGTCCTCTACTCAGCAGCCATTTTGCCAGCTGCTGTGGGAGGCCACACATCTTACTGCAATAAAGCCACAGTTGTATCCAACCTTAGTCTTTGTACAATTGATCATGCATCAGGCTTGAAGCATCAGTTAATGAACTGAGTTACTTACGTACCATGAATGCATCAGAACTACATGCACAACACCCTACCTTGTGCTCACCACTTACAGTTTCCCACCTCTTGGAGTCAGCTAACAAGCTTGACAGGAAATACTGGTTAAACAGTTTTTCTATCAACCACGAAACTGATTGCCATGCTAACATTTTCCTGAAGGATAAAGATTGAGTGATGAAGGCTTGGCTCATAAAGCAGTTTAGTTTCCAATAATGAGCCCCACTTCAGGGAGGCCATTCTATGAGAAGCCTTATGGAGACCTGTGTATGTCTTGCATGCAGGCTTCTAACACTGTCACTGACTGGGACACTCAAGGCATATCAGATTATGAAGTAGACCTCAAAGCTTCAAGGTCAGTTAAAATAGCTGCCCTGCCAAACTTTTTATTTGAACGGAAAAAGTGACAGCAGTGTGAAAGTCACAAATTTTTATAGGTTAAAAAGCACCCTCTAAAACCCCAACAAATTTAGCTACATGCCGCACCTCCAGGATTTGGTTCAGTATTCGGGCTGCAGTCTTTCATGGTGGAAGGCCCTAATTATATTTCTCTTTTCTATCTTTTTGCTGATATCTTCAAATAACACCATCAGTCACAAAGGCAAATGATGATGCAGGCAAGGGGGCAGGAGAGGCGATTGCAGGAGCTGCCGTTTAGAGTGGTAGGAGGAACTTTCAGTACCTAGGCATCCAGGTGGCGCGGGAATGGGAACGGCTGTACAAGCTAAATCTGGCCCGACTAGTAGACCAAATCAAGGAGGATTTTTGGAGGTGGGACGTGCTCCCGCTGTCACTGGCTGGGAGGGTACAGACAGTGAAAATTCTCCCGAGATTCCTGTTTGTGTTTCAGAGTCTCCCCATCTTTCTTCCTCGGTCCTTTTTTAAACGGGTCAACAAGGTGATCTCGGGGTTTGTATGGGCGGGTAAGACCATGCGAGTTTAAAAGGTGATGTTGGAGCGTAGCTGGGGAGGAGGGCGGGCTGGCACTCCCGAACTTTCGTAATTATTACTGGGCGGCGAATATAGCCATGATTAGGAAGTGGATGCTAGGGATGGGGTCGGTGTGGGAGCAAGTAGAGGCGGCATCTTGTAAGGGCACTAGTTTGGGGGTGTTGGTAACGGCGCCTCTGCCGTTCCCACCGGCACGCTACTCCACCAGTCCCGTGGTGGTCGCCTCCCTGAGAGCCTGGGGGCAATGGAGGAGACATGTGGGAGCAGAGGGAGCATCGGTCTGGTGTCCAATTTGCGTTAATCACCGGTTTGCCCTGGGGAGGTTAGATGGAGAGTTCCGGAGGTGGCAGAGAGCAGGGATCGAGAGGATGGGCGATAGCTTTATGGAGGGGAGCTTTCCCAGCTTGAGAGAACTGGAGGTGAAAGGGAGGGAATGAATTTAGGTACCTGCAGGCGCTGGACTTCCTACGCAGGCAGGTCTCAACCTTTCCGCCCCTACACCAAGGGGGATACAGGATAGGGTAGTTTCCAGAGTATGGGTGGGAGAAGGGAGGGTTTCCGACATTTATAAGGAGCTTATGGGGTCAGAGGAAACACAGACCAAGGAGCTGAAACACAAATGGGAAGAGGAGTTAGAAGGAGAGATAGAGGACGGTCTCTGGGCGGATGAGTTGAGTAGAGACAACACGTCCACAACATGTGCCAAGCTCAGCCTGATACAGTTTAAGGTCGTTCACCAGGCTCACATGACAGTGGCCCGGATGAGTAGGTTCTTTGGGGTGGAAGACGGGTGCACAAGGTGTGCGGGAGGGCCAGCGAACCATGTTCATATGTTCTGGACATGCCCGAATCTTAGGGGATTCTGGCAGGGGTTTGCGGACGTCATGTCCAAAGTGTTGAAAACAAGGATGGCACCGAGTCCAGAGGTGGTGATTTTTGGGGTGTCTGAAGAGCCAGGATTCCAGGAGGAGAAAGAGGCAGATGTTCTGGCCTTTGCCTCTCTGGTAGCCCGTAGACGGATACTATTAGCTTGGAGCGACTCAAAGTTCCCGAAGTTGGAGACCTGGCTAACTGACATGGCTAGCTTTCTCTGTTTGGAGAAAATCAAGTTCGTCCTGAGAGGGTCACTGTTAGGGTTTGTCCGGAGGAGGCAGCCGTTCGCCGATTTCTTTATGGAAAATTTACCCTCAGCAGAATGGGGGGGGGGGGGGGGGGAGTTTAGTGTAGAGTAGGAGGCTGGAAAAGGTGGGATCTGTGAGAGAGGAAGACGGCTTTTGCACTATGTTTATAATTGTATGTACACTGCTTCTTCTGTTACTGTTTTAAAACCTTAAATACTGTAATAAAATGTTTATAAAAAAAGAAGAAAACAAAGGCAAATGACCAAAGCATCTGGGAGTATTTCTGTTATTTTTAAAATCTGTTAATGTGAAAATCCTCTAGTCATCACATTCTGGCACCTGTTCGGATACACGGAGGGAGAATTCAGAACGTCCAAATTACCTAACAGTACGTCTTTTGGGACTTGTGGGAGAAAACCGGAGCACCCTGAGGAAACCCACCCAGACACAGGGAGAACGTGCAGACTCCGCACAGACAGTGACTCAAGCCAGGAATCAAACCTGTGACCCTGGCACTGTGAAGCAACAGTGTTAACCGCTGTTCTATAATCAGCTGCTAAAATGTACATGAGAGCTGCATTGTGGGATTCTATTTTCAACCTTTCCTTTCACCTTGATAACACCATGACAGAACCAGTGCATGGGAGTCTGTACGTCCATCCCCATGTCTTATCAACATGTGGCACACTGGAGCCTCAGTGCATTCCACGCCAAATGTTCCTGAGAACTGTGCCTCCTGATCGTACCATGCAATTTGTGTGAATTAAAAATGTAACATGGAACTCTGCGTTCAAATAGTGCAATTTGTGAGGAGGTTTGAAGAGACAGAAGACTGTGCCATGCACTATAATACAGCTTCAATTGCTATAGCTTGGACATTTGGCAGCTGCTGCAAGGTGTGTGTTGCTATGGTATCAGGAGCAGGAGGTTACTGCAATTGCAAAGATGATATTCAAATTGTGGTGAAGTTGAAAATATTGCTCATAACATTTGTTTTAATATGTTAGTAAGTAAAGTCACCATGGTCTCAGATGGCCATAGGCTGCTTTCCCCTTTGAGGCGGAGAGCTGACTTGTGTTGATTTAACCTGGGGATCACCACACTTCAGGCGAGTGGCAAGGTTGAGAAGACATGAATAACCTCAGCCAGTATGGGAATTGAACCCATGTTGGCCTTCACTCTGCATCACAAACTAGCTGTCCAGCCAACTGATCTAAACCAGTTAGAGTATGTATGTCTCAGCTGCAATGCCTAAGGCCCTGTGGATTAACGAACAGTCCCAGTTTTAAGAATGAGACAATAGCTTAGCATGCATACAAGAAAGGTAAATACACGTGATCCCTATATTAAACTTGTCAACTCAGAATGTGATTTAGCCATGAGCTGTTTAACATCTGAAATGTTTAACAATAGGGTGTAAATATATTTCATGACACAAAAATAGCAATCTCATTATGATTACTGCAAAGTCCTATGATCTGTTTCCGTGTGTGTGCTTGTGTCCAGGAAATGCCCAGGGATTTGTTGCTAACTCAAGGTTATAAAGACTAATCTTGTGGTAAAATTACAATTGAGGAAACAAGGCCAGTTGATTCAATCAGTGCTTGAAGATTCCTTTTAGCAAACATTAGGTGATGCTGTGGTAAGTTCCATTAGAGCCAAGACAGGGACGAAGTAACATCTGTTACTTAGGATGAAACACATTGGTTTCAGATTGGTACTTGATATGGCACTAACACTGTGGCCCTTCAGCAGAGCACCAGGCAACGTTATAATATCAAAGAATGATATAGCACAGTAAGAGACCATTCAACCCATCATATCTGTGCTCACTGTTTGGTAGAGCTATCCAATTAATCCCACTCCACTGTTTTTTTCCATTGGCTTATAAAACATTTTTTTAAATTCTGAAACAATGAACTGAGGCACATCTTCCCAACGTGATTGCCCAGAAATACTTAGCCTCTAGCCTGTGCTCAGTATCTCCCTGGTGGTACATATTAAATTGTGAAGATGTGTGATGTCAGAAATCATCTTTGTTTTACATGTTGTCAGCTACCATTCAGACAGATCTTAAGAGGAAAAGGAATAAACTTTAAGGCATGCTACTGCCAGAGTAAACTGCCTTGAGTTTTCAATTTGAGAATAGATGAGAACATCTTGTATTGCATTGTTTCAGTTGTTTTTCATGTAATTCAATTCAATTCAATTCAATTCAATTCAATTGATTTTGGGGTTTCTGGAGCAGGGTGTTTTAACTAACCACTTGACTGATATTTCCCTGAAAATGACTACGGTGGGGGGGGATCTGGCCCCGGGGGGGTGCCCCCACGGTGGCCTGGCCCACGATCGGGTCCCACCAATCCGCGGGCGGGCCTGTGCCATGGGAGCACCCTTTCCGTCCGTGCCGGCTGCTGTCAACCTCCGCCATGGCCGGCGCGGGGAAGAAATCCCCTGCGCATGCACTGGGATGATGCTGGCGCTCCCGCGCATGCACCAACTCGCGCCAGCCGGCGGAGGCCTTTCAGCGCCGGTTGGCATGGCGCCAACCTAGCCCCTGAAGGTGCACAGGATTCCACACCTTCTGGGCAGCCTGACGCCGGAAGCCGGTACAGCCCGCCCTGCCGGTTAGGGGAGAATCCCGCCCCCTATTTCCATTGCATCTGTTCTGACATCATTCCATACGAGCATTTCTGATATGTTTTTGTTTATCCACAGCCATGGATGTCACATTATTCACCATTGTCGATTTGTAGCATTTTCTGTCTTTTATTTTAAATTTTCCTGTCACCTTGCTCAAAACTGAACAGATGAGGGATGTAAATGAGGCAATGTGGCTCAGCAAAACCATCCCACCCTGTCCGCATCAGGATCATGTTCCCCAAGCCAATACACGCTCACACCAATGGGGTGTGGGATCCAGAAACCTGCCTTGCTCCCTTCCACCATTCTTGTTACTCTTACCTTATAATAAGCTTGGAACCATCGTCTTGATGTGCATGAATGGAGGGAGAGGGCATCTATTCTTCCATGCAAACCCAAAAAGCTTAACTTTTCAGCCTCAGTTTCAGCACTGCACAATAATAGCTGGTTTTATTTCCTTCAGTCAAAATGAGGAATTACAGATTTTTCCATATTTCAGTCTTCACTGTAACGTTGGGAACAAGAACCAATTTGTCCCAAAACTCCAACATTTGATTGAATATAATTGAATAGCATAGATGCCATGCCAGTGGTGCTTTTGAAATTGCTCTGAGGGCAGCAGGATAGCACAGTGGTTAGCACTGTTACTTCACAGCTCCAGGGTCCCAGGTCAATTTTCGGCTTGGGTCACTGTGCAGAGTCTGCACTTTCTCGCTGTGTCTGCGTGGGTCTCCTCCGGGTGCTCCGGTTTCCTCCCACAAGTCCTGAAAGACGTGCTTGTTAGGTGAATTGGACATTCTGAATTCTCCCTCCGTGTACCTGAACAGGCTCCAGAATGTGCCGACTAGGGGCTTTTCACAGTAACTTCATTGCAGTGTTAATGTAAGCCCATTTGTGACAATAAAGATATTTTTTTTAATTTAAAAAAAAGAAAGTATTTTCATCTCTCTCGGTGAGTGTTCACATTCTTCCACCCTCCACCTGTCAGCTAGTCTTCTTTGGAGCCCTGAGTGGGTCAGCATGTAAAGAATTCCCTGGAAAAGTTTATTTATATTTTTCAGATTTTTAAAATTTATTGGTTCATGAGATGTGGGATACACTGGCTAGGTCAGCATTTATTAGGGGCTATTTAGCACACTGGGCTAAATCACTGGCTTTGAAAGCAGACCAAGGCAGGCCAGCAGCACGGTTCGATTCCTGTAACAGCCTCCCCGAACAGGCGGCGGAATGTGGGTACATGTGGCTTTTCACAGTAACTTCATTGAAGCCTACTTGTGACAATAAGCGATTTTCATTTTTTCATTTTTCATTACTCATCCCCAATTGCCCTTGAGAAGGTGGTGGAGAGCCACTTCAGACCATGTGGCATAGGTACTGCCACAGTGCTGTTAGGAATGGAGTTCCATGTAATTCCAAATGCATGTTGATGAACAAAATAATAGTTCCTATCTGAGCACAAAGGGCAGAAATTAATGCCCCCTGGGTGGCGAGCTTGGAGGTGGGTGGTAGTTTAATCGAGGGTGCGGGGTGGGGTTCCGTCATCTTCCCACATCTGCCCGCCCGATTAAATCTGGGGCGGCAAGATTTGTGGATGGCCTTTCCACCCAGGTGATACTGAGTTCCTTAGTGAACAATTAATGCCCACTTAAGGGTCTCATCCTGCCGGTATTCAACCAGCGGCGGTTGGGGTGTTGCCACACGGGGAGCTCTCCAGTGCCTCATCAGGGGACTTGGCGTATCAGGAATGGGGGCCTGTTGAAAGCCACACCCCTGCCGATGTCCACCAAAGTAGGTCAGTGAGTACAAGGATAATGGGTGAACTGGGCTTGGTGTGAGTTAGGATGGAGAAGTAGAGTTTTGTGTGGATTTGGTTATCAACAGTAGACCATTAGAGGCTGCTCAGGAATGTGTGCATTGAGTAACCAAGACGAGAGATAGTAAATGCATGAGTGAGGATTTCAGCAGCAGACAAGCAGAGACAGGGGCGGAGTTGGACAAATAACAGAGGGTGCAAGTGGCCTTTAGTGTTGGTGTGGCTATCTGTTAGGAAGGTTCGCTAGGGGTCAAATATGAAGCCATGGTTGCAAACAGTCTGTCCAGAGAGTTGCCAGGAGTCTGTGGCCATTGTTATGGAGATGAAGACAATGTGGCTTTGTTCTTCCCAATATCTTGTTGCAGGACATTTCTGCTCATCTACCAGTAATCTCTATCAGTCACAATTCATACCTCACCCTCACTTTTTTATCATACACACACTTCTGTGACTCACACCTGCAGCCCACAGTTACACACATTGCCAGCTACTCAGCCATGACAGGCACAGCAAACAACCCAATGCAGCACAGGTACTGATACACTTCTGTCTCTGTTGCAAAATAAGGTTGCCCATAACTAGAGGCAGAAGTACCTAATTAGTGGAGGAAAGATACAATTACCTGTCCTGATACCAACAGAGGTGTCAGAGCTCCATCATTGGAGTGGTCATGACCAAGACCTTGGGCAGCAGCGGGGCTGAAACCATTAAAGATCATGGTATCGTCTTACCTAATCCCTTTTCTCCGATCATTTCTCCTTCATCTAAAAGTTGCTTCTGTTATACAAGATACAGCCCTGACAACATTCCACCAAGAGTAGTCTTATGCTCTAGAACAAGCTGTGACTTAGACGAGCTGTTCTAGTACAGCTACAACACTGGCATCTTTTGTTTGTCCATGGTTCAAACATGGACAAAAGAGCTGAACTCCAGAGGTGAATTGAGAGTGACTGCCCTTGACATCAAGGCAGCATTTGATCGAGCATGGCATAAAGGAGCCCTAGCTAAACTGGAGTCAATGGAAATCAGGAGGGAAACTCTCCACTGGTTTGAGTCATACCGAGCACAAAGGAAGATGGTTGTGATTATTAGAGGTCAGTCATCTCAGCTCCAGGATATCACTGCAGAGGTTCTTCAGGGTAGTGTCGTAGGCCTAACTATCTTCAGATGTTTCATCAATGACCTCCCTTCCATCATAAGGTCAAATGTAAGGATGTTCGCTGATGATTGCACAATGTTCAGCACCATTCGCGACTCCTCAGACACTGAAGCAGTCCACGTGCAAATGTAGCAAGACTGGACAATATCCAGGCTTGGGCTGATAAGTGCCAAGTAACATCCATGCCACACTAGTGGCTTTTCACAGTAACTTCATTTGAAGCCTATTTGTGACAATAAGCGATTTTCATTTCATTCCACAAGTGCCAGGTAACCCACCTTGAGACTCCTTAAAGACTGTCCACCATCCACAATGCACAAGTCGGGAGTGTAATGGAATATTCCCCACTGCCTGGATGAGTACAGCTCCAATAACACTCAGGAATTTCAACACTATCCAGGACAAAGCAACTCGCTTGATTTGCATCTCGTACATCACCTTCAACATTCACTCCCCTGACATCACATTCATTGTAGAAGCAGTATGTACCAGCTACAAGAAGCACAGCAACAACACACCAAGGCTCCTTCGGCAGCACCTTCCAAACCTGCGGCCTCCATCACCTAGAAGGACAAGGACAGCAGATAGATGGGAGCAACACCACCTGCAAGTATCCCTCCAAGCAACACACTATCCTGACTTGGGAATATATCACCATTCCTTCACTGTCACTGGGTCAAAATCCTGGAGCTTCCTCCCTAACAGCAGTGTTCCTACAATACACGGACTGCAGTGGTCCCAGAAGGCAACACACCACCACCTTCTCAAAGACAATTAAAGATGGGTAATAATTGCTGACTGAGCCAGTTTTGCCAACATCCCATGAAAGAATAAAAAGCTAGCTTAACCATGTACCTCTTGTTTGTCCCGTCCCCTCACAAAGACCCTTGCATTGTGCCTTTCTCTTTTCAATTACACAAGAGCCTCCAGTTACCAAGAAAATGGTAGCCATGATGTGGAGATGCCGGCGTGGACTGGGGTGAGCACAGTAAGAAGTCTTACACCAGATTAAAGACCAACAGGTTTGTTTCGAATCACTAGCTTTCGGAGCACTGCTCCTTCCTCAGGTGAATGGTGTAAGAGCAAAAGGTGTAAGAGCAGGAAGGCAGTGATGAAGAAGAAACACCATCACTCATTCTCACCCTTGCAGCTCCAGCTCAGATACTGACACTGCACATATTTTAAAGGGTAGTCTAAAGACAGGATCTGCATTTGGCGAGACACCAGACTTGAGGGGCCTGCAGCCAGGGTAGGGAGCAAGGGGAGTACAGGTGTCAGCTTGCCAGAAGGCTGCTACAGAGGACTCAGATTAAGGTTTTGAGGGATGGCCTACAGGGGAAGGTTGATAGCTACCTGCACTGAAAATCTTGATGCATTGGCAGGCCGGCCAGAAAGCCTGTTGCCATTGCCAACATTCAAGGAGCAAAGAGGGGTCTGTGGGTACTGCCACCCATGCCAAGGTGGCACAGATTGAACCTGGGCCTTCTAAGGCGAGAGGTTGTTCTGCAATTATATCCACAGTCTCTTCACTGAAACTCAGCAGCCTTCCATCTGCCATGCTATAGCCATTGTGGTTGCACTGCTAAGGAGCACTAGGCCAGGCAAAACCACCCACGAGAATGCCCAATGGTGCTTAGTTGACTTTTGAATGGCTTATTGCCTGGTTTTAATTATAAAGTTGGTCTGGAATAAGGCCATAGGACGTAGGAGCAAAAGTAGGCCACTTGGCCCATTGAGTCTTATCTACTATTCAATGAGATAATGGCTGATGTGATATAAACTCAATTCCACTTTCCCACCTTATCCCCATAACCCTTGATTCCCTTCCTGATTAAAAGTCTGTTTGTTTTGTGGAGACATTAATTTCAGCTTTGTGGCCACAATGATGCTGTTAGCTTTTATTGGTAGAGGAATTGAGTTTCGGAGCCATGAGGTCATGTTGCAGTTGTACAAAACTCTGGTGCTGCCGCATTTGGAGTATTGTGTGCAGTTCTGGTCGCCACATTATAGGAAGGATGTGGAAGCATTGGAAAGGGTACAGAGGAGATTTACAAGAATGTTGCCTGGTATGGAGGGAAGATCATATGAGGAAAGGCTGAAGGACTTGAGGCTGTGTTAGAGAGAAGAAGGTTAAGAGGGGACTTAATTGAGGCATACAAGATGATCAGAGAATTAGATAGGGTGGACATCGAGAGCCTTTTTCCTCGGATGGTGATGTCCAGCACGAGGGGACATAGCTTTAAATTGAGGGGAGATAGATATAGGGCAGATGTCAGAGATAGGTTCTTTACTCAGAGAGTAGTAAGGGCGTGGAATGCCCTGCCTGCAACAATAGTTGACTCGCCAACACTAAACGCATTCAAATGGTCATTGGATAGGCATATGGACGATAAGGGAATAGTGTAGAGGGACTTTAGAAGGGTATCACAGGATGGTGCAACATCGTGGGCCGAAGGGCCTGTACTGCGCTGTAATGTTCTATGTCAGTAACAGAAGGAAAAGTAAGTTGTGGGACTGGCGAATGGGACATTGTGGTTACAAACACTATGCAAGCAAAGTTTGTGGTTCTTGAAATCATGAAAATGCCCGAATAATCTATTTTAATTTCTTCCGATTTTCTCCCATGTCTCCACCAGAGAAGTTTCCAAGGTACAATTCCACGCGTACCATTAGCCCCTCTAGCAATTTTCCAAGTGAGCCTGCAGTGATTGTGGGTAGACCATTCCCATGCCTCAGTCTAGTGATCCCAAGGTCATTTGTAGTGTGTGCAACTCAATGAGGCATGGAATCTGGGACCTTTCAGTCTTTATGGGTCACTGCCTTACCACTGACAATTGAGGAGGGGCAGTGAATATTCCTTGTAATTTGAGGAAAACTCTGTCCGCAGCAAATAGTTAAATCTAATTATGCCTGACTTTAATCCCAATTTTAAACCCAATTGTATCCCATCATGTGTAAAATTGGATGTTTTGTTGCTGCGCCAGTTTTTCTTCATTGGTATTTGTCTAAAAAACATTTATAATTTCAAACAAATGGTTGGCAAAATGATCCAATGTGTTTCATCCTCAGCTACATAATATCGAGAAGGCACATTTACAGAATCACAAGTTGCTTTAACTTGACAACCTTTGGAATTCATCATCAAAAATGTTGACTCTGCACAAACATTAAAGAATTCAAAAGTCAGCTAAAACAGTTGTCTGGATCCACAGATGAATAGCAGGTGGCTGTGCAGTGATGGGATTCTTTTACTGGCATTACTCAGGTCAGTCCAACATGGAGATTTATATAACTGCAGCTCACGCTTCAAGCAGAGTCCCCACCTCTCAGTCTGAAAAAAATTCCACACTGTATTACCGCATAGTTTCGTGGTGTGACAAGGATCAAAAGATTAGAGATAATTTCACTTAATTCCAGCTTTACAATGTGTTTTGAGTGGGAGGGCATTTGTTCGTTCAGTTTTTACTGCAACGTATTCAAAGTTAATGCTCCCACTGATTAATGCATTTGTAGCTGAACTTAAAGTGGATCACGCTACACTCTTGTTACAATTATAAATAATAAACAAATTAAGTATGATGTCTTTCATGGCCATTGCAAATTTCAGCACAGACTCCAATCCAAATGTCTGCTCAGAAATCCCTCAAGCTGTAAATTTAAATGAGGGATATTTTTAAAATTAAGTGTACAAATAGAATTCACCCCAACATTAATGAATTCAGAAACAGTTATGCATAGACAATTGAAATAGCAACATCTTTCTGAATATAATTGCACCACAGTTATTCAATTAAATGTGGTTGTGTTGTGGTCCAATGTCGACCATGATGCTTAGTGAATGTGATTATGAGGAAGGAGCTGCGCTCCGAAAGCTCGTGTTTGAAACAAACATGTTAGACTTTAACCTGGTGCTGTAAGACTTCTTACTGTGCTCACCCCAGTCCAACGCCGGCATCTCCACATCATGAATATAAACAGCACAGTTGTTCAGAGACTAAGTGTAAATGGTCCTGTGCTCCTCACATCTCTTAGCTATGCACAGCAGCAGCCCTATACTCTAAGTACTGGTGCTTGCCAGGGCTTGCAAAATTCCACAGGCGCACTGGCCTGCACAATATTACTTGTACCAGTGCCAGGCTGTTGATGAGGAAAGGGGGGTTGCTGTGTCCAATAATGACTGCACTGGTGCAAACTGTGAACAAAAAGGAGAATTCTGATCATTTCAAAATCACCCAAATAACCCAGTTAAGCAAAACAGGATCTGTCCATGATCAACAGTATAGTTAAAGAGTATTCCGCCACTATACATTACAATCTAGACACTTGGAGTGCTGAGTGATCAATCCAAGTAACAGACTGCTTCAATATTCTGAAGGTTTGCTCAGTGATGACTTAGGTATAGGCCCATGACTATTGATGTATGTTATACCTGTTCAGGGGGTGAATGTGGATGCAGAAATGGTCTCATGAGCCATGAGGCTAGATCTCAGCCTTTATTGCCAATAAGCCACCCACACACATGCTTATAAAGTGCAGGCACTGTAGTCGGCTGAAGTCTGGCAGTATCATACCACTTCCCAGACAGTACACACACAGATGCATAGTTTTCAGAACATGAGACGGAATTTTGAGCCGGCACTGGCCGTCGGCAAGAATGGCGATGCGGGTAGAAAATATGGCGAGTGTCGGGAAACTAGATTATCGCTGACAAGAAGACGTTTATGATTTTCCAGGTCCCTTGCTGGTGGGGCAACAAAAATCCCACCATGGAAGGTCAGGAACCTCATTTAAACACATTATAATATAAATATTTCAGTCTCGACATCTCGAGGGATGTGGTTGCTGGCAGGCCTTAGCACCCTTCATGGCTGGTAGCCTCTAGGCTTAAGGGGATCTGGCGGCTGATATGCAAGCAGTGCTTCCTTGCCGGGTTTCTGGCAATATCAATACCAATATATCCATCCTTCCAGAGTGGTAGCTGTAATATGGATGGGAGCATGTGAATCCATAGGGTAAGCACTGGGGCGGCTGTGATGTGCCTGAGTGGGTGAGTGGGGCCCCATAAGATGCCAGGTAACATGGGGGACTCTGATAAATGTTTTCCTGCCTCATGAGGCCACTGTTTATGGAGGCCGGGTTGTCAATTAGTGTATGGGTGGTTGGCTGTTCAAGTGAAAGGCTCATTTAATTCACAGCTCTTGGGAGCTGGGGGAATGAGGGTGCCCTCTGAGAATGAAGTTGACATACTACCCACATCAGGTGTGTCTTGCCTGCCACAAGGGGAAGCCAGTTACCTAATCAGGTCACTGACCCTTTCTTGATGAGTCAAATGTGTGAATTTAGTCAGCATTGCAATGCTTGAGTGTGCCACTGATTGGTGCCCAATAGCTCCCAAGCATTGAACTCCAAGGCTGATACTCACATCTACAAATCAGAGAGCTGACCAGATGCAGTCCCCAATGCAAGGCATTATGGTGCATCCGCTCACCGGTCACCCCATTCAAGGGATGATGGGGGGCAGCGTCTTGTTCCCCCATGAGGTTGGAACGCAGATTGAATGCGCTTAGCTGCCCTTATTCCTCATACATAGGGGGGGGGGGGGGGCATGTGGACCACCGAGGCTCTCAAAGGATAAAACGCTTCATTCAGCTGCAGCTGAAAGGGGCAATTGTGGGGAAGTGATTGTTGTGTGACAGGGAAGGAGTGAGGCTCAGTGGAAATGTGCTCCCAAACGGGAATGTTCATGTCCCACATCCTGACAGGGCTGAGGTTCAGGGCATTGTCAGGACTCTTCATCACTAAATTCTTTTCCTTTCAGTTTTTGATTCTGGAGAATCATGGAGCCAGTTGATGTGGCGATTCATTTGGTTGTGATCGACCGGCAGCAGCAACATTGACATTCTGCCGCATGCGGCCAAGACCAGAGCCCTGCAGAGGAGGGGATGCAGAGCCTGTTGATCTTCCCGGAGAGGGGCAACAGATGGCAGAGCCTCGGAGAAGATACTACCGACTATGGGGTCCTAACATGGAACTTACTACCTCCAGATATCAGAGGTCCCATGCAGGGAAGACTGCTTCTGTCCCGGGGACGGTTGATCACCTGTGAGAGGTGGTGCAAGAGTTGGCACCACGTGGATTGGGAGGTCACCCATTGCCTGTGGCCCTGAAAGTTACTGGCCTCAGAAGGTCTAGACCAATGGCTCATTTCAGGGCTGCACGGGTGAACCATGTGACATTTCCCAGTCTGCAGTGCACAAGTGAGGTCACAGATGCTCTATTGGTGAGGGCCCACATGTACATCAACTTAGACCAGGACCAGCAAGTCAGGATGCCAGGGTCCTGGGAATTGCCCACGTGGCAGCCATGTGCTAGGTGCAGGTTGTCACTGACTGCACCCACGTGGCTCTGCACTCCCCATGGTGGCATGGGGCATCATTTTTGAACCGTAAGGGATGCCGCTCCTTCAATGGCCAGATCATCTGTGACCATGCCATACACATCTTGCAGGTGTGTGCCCGTTTCCCAGGGAGCATCCACGCGAGTTACATCTTGGGGCACTCACCGATCCTAGCCGCTTTTGAGAGAGCGAAGTGGCTGGAGGTATGACTCCTCGGGGACAAAGGATACCCACCCAATGTGGAGGTGACAAACACCTGCTGGGACCTGCTACAATGAAGCTCATGCATCAACGCATGGCACTGGTCAAGCAGGTAATTGGACTGCTCAAGTCACAGTTCCAGTGAGCGGACTGGTCAGGGGAGCCCTCCAACATAGTCCCCAGAGGGTGTCCTGAATCATAGTGGTTTGCTGCACTCTGTACAACTTGGCATAATGGAGCCAGTGTGGGAGGAGATGGAGGAGCACTACATCTCCTCAGATGAGGAAGATGGTGAGTAGGGCAAATATAGAATCTGCAAGTGTGGCCCAACTGGGATCAGCAAAGACTGAGGGGGATTTTGCTCCTGTTTTCAGGGGGCAGCATCAACAGCAGGAGCAGGAAATCCTGCGGGAGGCCCAAAACATGGTGGGAATTCCTGTTCCGATTATCCCTGCACGTCAGCCTCTCCCCACCCACCCCCCGCAGCCAATGGTATATCAAGATTCGCAACATTGGATTGTTGGGATTCCCATTTGAATAGATTTAAATATAATTATCAGGCCATTATGCTTGATAGTCCCCATTGTTAGACTGTCCATTCATGTCTGCATAAGTGCACGACAACGTGAATCACAACAGGTCTCCTACAGCATTCAGATGACAAGCAAAATCTGCCAGAGTGATTCAGGTGAGTGCTTGTGTCAGGGGGGAGAGGGTCACACCCAGGCACTGCCCCAGAATTGTCACCTGGAACTGCCCCCGGGTACTGCCCACCGCGGGGGGGGGGGGGGGGGGGGGGGGGGGGGGGGGGGAGTCCAGGCCTGCGGATTGAACTTAAATCATCTGGAGTAATATTACATTGTGCAGTGCATTTTCAAGTATGATAGCAGGATAGTCAGTGATGGCACACTTTCAGAATCATTACTAACATAAATCATAAATGGTGACTATTCCTTGATTTAGCAGAATTATATAGCACCTGCCTCATGTTCATAACATTTCTATGCAAATTGGGCTCCAGTGTATGTCAGAAATTTTAAAAATTGATTAATAATAGATGAAGATCTTTTCATCTTGATATTGTGCTCACTGCTATAAACTGAATAGTGCACATCCTGTGAAACAGGATACAAGTGACATCATCAGTGTCCAACCTCCTGGAGTCAGCAAAATTCAGACCACTCCCAAAAAAATTAAAATAGCCCCAATGATTCAGCAAGCGTTTGCCCACATGTTCAACATCACAAAGACTGTAAATGTTCTATGTTAAATAACCTTTCCACAACAGTATTAAAACATGATTTTATGATTTCAATAAATTTCAATGAATATTGAAGCACTTTAAATATTTCTCGAATGGATTCAAATCTTAAAACGTCGACCGGGATTTTCTGTACCCCCGCCCCCGCATTGACCTTTGGCGGGACAAGACGATCCTGGGTATGGGCAGGCTGGATAATCCCACCCATTGTTCCCAACTCACACATCTGCATGTGTGCATAGTGGCCTCACATCAAAGCAAGACTGAACGACAAACCCCTTTGCTACCAAAGATCTGACACAAAATAATAAATAAGGGTGAGTGTGAAACAATATTCAATTGCAAATAACAATTTAGCAGCCATTTTTCTGACCTATAGTTTAATTAGCCCTTTCTGCACACTGGCAAAATACTGCATATGGATCGGTAGCAATTCCTCCTCATTTTATCTGACAGCAAGAAACAGAAACAAAACAAGTTTGTACCTGTTTTGTTTTTTTAAATGCTACTGAGAGAAAATCAAATATGCTGGCACATACATGGCATTTACTGCCAAGAATGTACATGATATAAATGTGTTGACAAGAAACAAGTTTGGTAATAAATATATTTAGGAGAGGCATGGTGGCATAGTGGTTAGCACTGCTGCATCACGGCGCTGAGGACCCGGGTTCGATCGGGTCACTGTCCGTGTGGAGTTTACACATTCTCCCCATGTCTGCGTGGGTGTCACCCCCACAACCCAAAAGATGTGCAGGGTAGGTGGATTGGCCACACTAAATTGCCCTTAATAGGAAGAAAATAATTTGGTACTCTAAATTTTAAAAATATATATGTATATATATATATATATTAAAATTTTCTTCTGAGGGGGTTTGATCATGAATTCACAGGCACCTCTTTGGCCTTTAAGACCTCATCTAGTAACAATAAAATAAGGGCATGAAATAGGGGCAGGATTGGGCTATATGTCCCCACAGGGCTGGTACGTCATTCAAAAAGATCATGGTTGATCTTTGATCTCAAACTGGCTCTCTATCTGATCCCCATATCCCTTGATTCCCCTGACGCCAAAAATCCATCCATCACAGCCTTGAATATACTCAGCTGAGCATTTACAGCTCTCTGGGGTAGAGAATTTTAAAGATTTGTGACCCTCTTGAGTAAAGCAATTCCTCCTCATCTCGGTCCTAAATGATGTTCTCCTGTTCTGAGACAATGTCCCCTAGTTCTAGACGCCCAGGGGAAATAGCCTCTCAGTCCAAAGTTGTGCAAGTTAGGTGGAATCGCCATTCTAAAATTGTCCCTTGGTGTCAAAAGTTGTGCAGGTTAGATGGGATTACGAGGATAGGGCTGGGGAGGGGAGTGGGGGGGGGGGGGGGGGGGGGGGGCTGGGTGGGGTGGTCCGAGGTGTGGTGCCCTTTCAGGGGGTCGGTACAGACTCAATGGGCTGAATGGCCTCCTTCTGCACTGTAGGGATTCTATGGATTTACCCTGACAAGCCCCTTCAGAATATTGTAAAGTTCAAGCGATGGCCTCGCATCCTTCTTAGCTCGAGTGGGTATCGGCCCAGTCAGCTCAATCTCTCCTTGGAGAACAAACCATTCGTCTGAAGAATCAGCCAGTAAACATTTAACAACCTTTCTAAGCAGATATTTTTAATCAGCAAAGATTTACCCCAGTGCGAAAGAAAGACTCTTTAAGAAGGATGTATCATCGTGGCCAAGTAAGGAAGTTAAGAATAATATAAAATTATTAATAATATAAAGGAACACTGTTCAATTCGACAAAGGGCAGTGATAGGCTTTTAAACATCATTCATTATGAGCAGGATGTGGGCATCGCTGGCAAGGCCAGCATTTGTTGCCCATCCCTAATTGGGCTGAGAGGCTTGCTAAGCCATTTCAGAGTTTTGTCAATCACATTGCTGTGGATCTGGAGTCACATGTAGGCCAGGCCAGGTCAGGACGGCACATTTCCTTCCTGAAAGGACATAATGCTCCTCTTGGCTTTTTACAACAATCGCTGACTGAGACCATGACTGAGATGAGCTTTCAATTACAGGTCTTTTCATTCAACTGAATTTGAATTCCATCATCTGCCGCGGTGGGTTTTGAACCCTTGTTCCCAGATCATCACCCTGTGCCTCTAAATTACTAATCTAGTGGCATACTATGCCTCAATCTCTCCTGAAGATTGGACGGATGTTGAGAACTAGCAAAGAATGACTAAAAATAGAGGGAGGAAATAGGACATGAGAGAAAGCTAGCTAGCAATATAAAAATCAGACAGCAAGAGCTTCTACAAGCATTAAATAGGGAAAAGACTAGCTAAATCTAATGTTGGCCAACTAGAGAGTAGGTCTAGGAACTTGAAAATGGAAAGCAAGGATATTTTTCAAAGGTACTTGAAAATCAAGCAGTGAAAGGGAGGAAGGAATTTGAAACATTCACCATCACTAGGGAAGAGATACTGGAAAAACTATTAGACACAAAGACTGATAAGTCTACATGACAAGACGGTCTGCATCTGAGGATCCTAACAGAAGTTAGCCGAGAGAAACTAGAGGCATTTATTATAATCTTGCAAAATTCCTCAGATTCTGGAAAGGTCCCAGCAGATTAGAAAATAGCAAATTCAAAAAAGGAGGAAGACAGAAAGTAGGGGACGGATTCTCCATCCCGGGATGACCAATCATGTTCACCGATTGTTTTGAGAATGGGACATTGGGACAAAGTTGGGAATGATGCTGGGCGCCATTGCTCCAACACCCTGGTGGCGGAGGGAATGAGGACCACAACCAGGCTCCAGCGGGGGGATGTAAAGGAAAGCAAATGATCTTAATGATCCATTTGCATTCATGGTTCTTATTGACCTATTTGCATCTATTTAACAGGCCCAATGACCTATGTTCTGGCCCTTTGTGATTCTCCAGTCCCCGCTTGAGTGATTGAGTGATTAGAATGCACTCAGTGCTTGGAATGCACTTACCTATCTTTGATGTTTGGGGTTTCACCACTTAGGTCGCCAAACCATAAAGGGAGATCAATGAATCAAAGCTGCAGATAGTTTGTAGAAGTTGTCAATTACAGACCACCACTAGAAAGCTATGAATGGCTTGCAGCTAATGGATCTGTGGGGAGAGGACACAGATCACGGATGTTCTCCCTCGAGAAATGGACATGTGGAGATTCAAGGTAAGTGATGCAGCTCTAATTCTTCCCACAGCCTCTGTCTTAACTGCTCTCTAGCTTCCAGACAGGGGTCTCTTTTCTGGGGGTTTATGTGAGGGTGGTTGGCGGGGGGTCCATTTAGCATGGGCAGAGGATTGCTTAACTAACAGGAAGCAGAGATTAGGGATAAATGAGTATTTTTTGTTTAGCAAGCAGTACCTACTGTAGTGTCAAAGGGATCAGTGCTGGGGCATCAACTATTTACAATCTATATTGATGATGGATGAAGGGGCAAAATGTATGGTCGCTAAATTTGGTAGCCACTTGTTTCCGATTTAAGTATGTCACTCTTAAGATGAATATGAAATTCCATAATATTGAAATAATTTTCCACCCATAGGATTCTTTACAATGAGATGATTAATTTACCCTGTCTCAATACAAAATACAATATCCAAAATAGCCGTACCCCTGGTTGGTTGCACTGTAAATTGTTCTGGTAAACTGTCTCAAAATCATTCTGTGAACATGTCCTCCAGACAACCTTTGCCAATTTATTTGTCTTTATGAAGATTAAAGTCCCCCAAGCGTACAGGAAGGCCCGATTCATCTTGGTTGAGGAGTTCATAACCAGGGGCTACTGATTAAGGGTACTAAGAGGTTCATAAGGAATTTGAGGAGACATTCTTCTACCCAGTGAGAGGTGTGGATCTGGAACTCATTACCTGAAAGGTTGGTGGAGGCAGAAACTCTCAGAACATTTTAAAATGTACTTCAATATCCATTATCTAAGTGCTGGAATCTACACGGCTGCATTCCAAGAACTGGAAAATAGTATTAGGCTGGATAGCAATTTGACAGCCAGAAATGACACAATGAGCTGAATGACCTCTTCCCACACTGCAAATCTCTAAGAATAACCCTTGGATATGGGGCCTGAAAATAATTCCCCCAATGTTTCCTTCCTTATTTCCATTCATACTGATTCCACTTCCTGATAGTCCAAGCAAAGTCCTTTCTCATAATTGACCTTATCTCATACTTTATTATCAGGCTACCTCCCAGCCCTTTTCCATCATGCCTGTCTTTGCGTTGTCAAGTATTATGGAATATATAATGGCCAACCTTGGTCACCTTGGGCAGGATTCTCCGACCTCCTTCCGGGTGGATGATTACGGCAGAATCACGCCCCTAGATCTCTGTTGGTGTCCTTTTTTCATTGATCTTGGGCAGCACGGTAGCATTGTGGATAGCGCAATTGCTTCACAGCTCCAGGGTCCCAGGTTCGATTCCCGCTTGGGTCACTGTCTGTGCGGAGTCTGCACATCCTCCCCGTGTGTTTCCTCCGGGTGCTCCGGTTTCCTCCCACAGTCTAAAGATGTGCAGGTTAGGTGGATTGGCCATGATAAATTGCCCTTAGTGTCCAAAATTGCACTTAGTGTTGGGTGGGGTTACTGAGTTATGGGGATAGGGCGGAGGTGTGGGTCTTGAGTAGGGTGCTCTTTCCAAGAGCTGGTGCAGACTTGATGGGCCGAATGGCCTCCTTCTGCACTGTAAATTCTATGATTCTACTTGTTGTAAATACTTCATGCATTCAGATAATGAATTTTCAATATTAAATTTGCACCATTATTTCTTGTTCTGACATTGCTCATTTATTACAACTGCTCAACCTTCTGTCCTTTACCAGTTAGTATTCCATTGGGTTTGTTAATGCGAAAGAACAAACATTTGTTGATAATATTTGTACGTGTGGGCCTGAGGAAGTGAAATTAGATGGCTAAGAGCTGGGAAGGAAGGAAATTAAGGTATTGTGGACAAATGAATGAGTGTAAAGCTAAGTACTCAGCTAAGTTCTCCCGATCGTCCAGTGTAACTTCGGTAGGAAATTGGTGGAAACCTTGGCCGGGATTCTCCCCTACCCAGCGGGGCGGGGGGTCCCGGTATGTTGGAGTGGCGTGAACCACTCCAGCGTCGGGCCGCCCCAAAGGTGCTGAAGTGTCCGCACATTTAGGGGCCAAGCCCTCACATTGAGGGGCTAGGCCCGCGTGTGAGTGGTTGGCGCCCCGCCGGCTGCCGTGGACGGCCTTTGGCGCCATGCCAGCCGGGGCCGAAAAGACTTCGCCGGCCGGCGTAAGTCCGAGCATGCGCCGGAGCGTCTGCAGCTGTTGACGTCATGCCGGCGCATGCGCAGGGGAGGGGGTCACTTCCGCCTCCACCATGGTGAAGACCATGGCAAAGGTGGAAGGAAAAGAGTGCCCCCACGGCACAGGCCCGCCCGCCGATCGGTAGGCCCCGATCGCGGGCCAGGCCACCAGGGGGTGGGAATTGGCCGACGCGGCGTGATTCCCACCCCCGCCGAATCTCTGGTGGCGGAGAATTCGGGACACGGTGGGGGTGGGAATGACGCTGCCCCAGGCGATTCTCCGACCCGGCAGGGGGTCGGAGAATCTCGCCCCTGATTTGTGGATCCAACTGGGAAGTTACAATGATTTGGCAGGAGAACCCCCAAAGAAATTGCCAATAATTTCTTTGATATTAATTTTCTTGCCCACAGACCTTTATAAAAACTCAATGCCAGCTGTGTTTTCTAAAATAAATTGAGAATACCCAATTATTATTATTTTTTTCCAATTAAGGGGCAATTTAGCGTGGCCAATCCACCTAACCTGCACATCTTTGTGTTGTGGAGGTAAGACCCATGCAGACAAGGGGAGAATGTGCAAACTCCACACAGACAGTGGCGTCGGGCCAGGATCGAACCCTGGTCCTCAGCGCCGTAGGCAGCAGTGCTAACCACTGCACCACCGTGCCGCCCCATGTCAGCTGTGTTTTGACAGAACATTTGGTTAAAAGTTATCAGTCTCGGCCAGGCTAGCACTCAGGAATGCTAGCAGTAGCACGAACATAGAACATAGAACAGTACAGCACAGAACAGGCCCTTCGGCCCTTAATGTTGTGCCGAGCCATGATCACCCTACTCAAACCCACGTATCCACCCTATACCCGTAACCCAACAACCCCCCCCTTAACCTTACTTTTTTTTTTGAAAGGCAAACAACATCACCCAGTAGCTCCTGCTATTGATTTTAATATTTATTCTCAGTTGTGGGAAATATTGAAAAGGCTGGATTTATCTGCCCATTCCTATCCAATGACACCAACTAGATGGTCTCGACTATATTGCCTGTCAGTATTATAAAGCCTGCCCACACACGAATGGAGAATTATTTTTGGGGTCATTTATTGAAGAACTGCTGAAAACCATGGAACAATATCCAATCAGAGGAGGAGAGGAGAGAAAAACTCGTTTCCAAAGACAGTTACCAAAAATGTATTTTGTTCTGCTGGAAGTTTGTTCTGTTGAACAAATGTTCTTCATAAATCCACTGGTCAAGTCATTCCATTTTTGCCTATAAATAAATAGGGTGCAATTTTGACCCCGTATTCACCCTCAGAATACATGGCGAGCCGTGTCCAAAATCCCGCAATCATCAGGAAGCGGGATTCTCGCCAACGAGATCGCATTTCTCGATTTTCCCTGCTCCTCACCAGTGGGCGGTAAGGTTGCACAGTGGTTAGCATTGTTGCTTCACAAGGTTCGATTCCCGCTTGGGTCACTGTCTGTGGGGAGTCTGCATGTTCTCCCTGTGTCTGCGTGGGTTTCCTCCGGGTGCTCCGGTTTCCTTCCACAAGTCCCGAAAGATGTTCTTGTTGGGTGAATTGGACATTCTGAATTCTCCATCTGTGTTCCCGAACAGGCGCCGGGGGTGGCGACTAGGGGATTTTCACAGTAACTTCATTGCAGTGTAAGATGACTTGTGACAATAATAAAGATTATTATTATTATTAATAATAATGAGATTCCCACCCAGAAAGGTATAGATTCAGAACAAAACTAGCAGCTCAAGACTGGACACCATGAGGTGCTGCAAGCTATCAGCAGAATTGTAGTCAACCACAATCTGTAACCTCACCGCTCAGCATATCTCCAAGCCAGGGGATCAACCCTGGCTCAATGATGATTGCAGGAGGGTATGCCAGGGGCAGCACGAGGCATATCTAAAATGAGGTGTCAACTTGGTGAAGCTGCAACACTGGACTACTTGCGTGCCAAAGAACATAAGCAGCAAATGATAGACAGAGCTGAACAATCCCACAACTAACAGATCAGATCTAAGCTCTCAGTCCTGCCACATCCTGTTGTGAATGGTGATGGACAATTAAACAACTCACTGGAGGAGGTGGCTCTACAAATATCCCCATCCTCAATGATGGAGAAGCCCAGAACATCTGTGCAAAAGACAAGGCTGAAACATGTGCAATAATCTTCAGTCAGAAGTGCCGAGTGGGTGATCCACCTCAGTCTCCTCCAGAGGTTCCCAGCATCACAGATGCCAATCTTCAGCCAATTCGATTCACCCCATATGATATCAAGGAGCGTTAACATTTAAAAAATTATAATATAAATGCCTTATTAAAAATTTGAAAAGAATAAGATAGATGCAAGAAAACAAACATTGCATGCACAAGTGTATTCCTCAAGTTTAAGATAAGATTGCAATTGTTTATTTCTCCAATTCACATTCTTATGTGAATGTGCGTATCAGATATGTATTTTACATATATTTAATTCTGAGGATTCAAGTAGATAAAATGGAGACTGCTTCAGTAAGTGGAGCATTTGGGAAACAGTGATTACCACATTATAAGGTTTAGAGCAGTTATGGAAAAGGACAAGGGACAATCAAATGTGAAAAAACCCAACTGGAGGAGAACACAATCTCCAAAGGGAACTGGTTGAGGTAGATTGAAATAAAAAAATTAAGTAAAGCAGCAACTGAGCAAACAAACTTCTTTGCAATGCAAACCAATGCAAACCATTTTGTAAACTGCTCACCGCTGCTCATCCACTTTACCTCCAACAATACTGGCTTTTAAATGGCAATATGGAAAATTACTCAGGCATTTCCTATCCATAAAAACAGGACAAATCTATTCCAGCCAATTTTTGCCCCATCAGTCTGCTCTCAATCATTAACAAAGGGATGAAAGGCACTGTCGACAGTGCTGCCAAGTTCAGCAGTAACCTGCTGACCTATGTTCAGTTTGGGTTCTGCCAGGGCTACTTGGCTCCAAACGTCTATACAGCCTTGGTCCAAATATGGACAAAAATGTTGAGTTGCTGAGATGAGCGTGACTGCCCTTGACTTTAAGAGCAATTGACCGAGTGCGGCATCAAGAAGTCTTATAACAATGATGTCAATAGAGATCAGGGGGAAATTCTACACTGGTTGCAGTCAGAGGACTATGGTTGTGATTGTTGCAAGTCAATCATCTCAGTCTCAGGACATCGCTGCAGGAGCTCCTCAGAATAGTGTCCGAAACCCAACCATCTTCAGCTGCTTCATCAATGACTTTCCCTCCATTGGAAGGTCAGAATTTGGGCGGTGGGATTCTCTGATCCTGAGGCTAAGTGTTGACGCCAGTGCAAAGGATCACCACCACCTGCAAGATCCTGATCAAATTAATCACCATCCAGTCTTGGAAATATAGGCCCGGATCCTCTGAAATGCCCGCCAAGTGTTGACGCCGGAGTCAAAACCGGCGCGAGTGATGCCGTTGTCAACAGGCCTCCACGCCCAGGCAGTCACCCCTTCTTCGGGGGCTAGTACGGCGCCAAAGTGTTGTGCGCTCGAAAGCCAGCGGCCATGGCTGGTGCGGATCCGCACATGCACGCCACGGCCAGCGCGGGTCTGCGCATGTGCGCGGGTTGCCATCACCGCGCCGGCTCTGGGCAATATGGTGGAGCCCTACAAGGGCCCGGCACGGAGGAATATAGCGCCCCCCCCCCCCCCCCGGAATTAGTCTGCCCGCTGATCGGTAGGCCCGATCGAGGGCCTGGCCACCGTAGTGGCCCCCCCAGAGTCAGATTCCCCCCGCCTTCCCACCAGGACGGCCCCCGCAGCTAGAACTCAGAGGTCCCACCAGATAGGACCATACGCAACCCACGCCAGCGGGTCTTGGCGGAACTCGGCGGGCACTCGGCCCGTCGAGCGCGGAGAATCGCTGCGCGTGCCGCTTTCAACGGCCCCCGACCGGCGCGGCGGCAACCTTGCGGGCTCGATTGGCTCTGATTCTCCGATCGACGGAGAATCGGCGGCCCGGCGTCGGAGCGGCACGGCGCGATTCTCGCGCTCCCCCGACGATTCTCCGACCCGGCTCGGGATTGGAGAGTCCTGGCCATAATGTTCCTTTATTCTTGCTGGGTCCAAATCGTAGAATGCCCTTTTCAACAACACTTTTGAGTATATTTACACTGCATAAACTGTTCAAGCACTCGCCACTAACCTCCTGAGGGCAGGTAGGGTCGGCCTTGCCAGTCTCCCCACATTCCTTGAACAAATATTAAAAGACATGTGTGAAGAGCTAATGGACTTCTTTGCCAATAGATTGAGACTGTTCGATCAGCTGCCTCTGCTACTTTCCCCCTTACTCTAGCTCACCGTGCCAAATATCCGCTAAAGTTCCAGCCACCTTTCCCAGAGCAGGCCTGAGCTCTGCTATTTCTCCCTCTCCAGGCAAATTTTGTCCATGAGATCCACCCTTGACTCTATATGCACGAAAATGCTGTCCACCCGACGTCGTTTCCTGGCTTGCACGTTAGCTGATATTGTTGACTGTTCTCTCTCTTCAGGTGCTTTTCCTCTCCCCCTCAAATCTGCTATTATCAACTGTTCCCTCAAAAAAAACAGTTCCTGCCACCCCCCCTCCTTCAACTACCAACCAATCTGCAACTTCCATTTCCTCTCCAAAGTTCTTCCCAGAACTCTATGTTTGAACTCTTCCAGTCAGATTTCTGCCGAAGCCACTGTACCACAACAGCTTTTATCAAACTCACCAATGATAAAGTGAAGTACTCCTCCTCATCCTCTTGACCTGTCTTCAGCTTTTGACACGGTTAAATGCACCATCCTTCTCTAACTCCTGTCCATCATCGCACATCTGAGTTAGTGTGGCACTCGCCTAGTTCCTTTTTTCTATCTAATTGTAATCAGAGAAGCGCCTCCAATGGCTTATTTTTCCGTTCCTGCATCCTTACCTCTTGTTGGCCCCTTCCTATTTCTCATTTACATATTGTCCCTTGGTGAGATCATCTAAAAACACAGCATCAGTTTTTGCAGATACACTGACGACACCCAGCTCCATGCACCACAAACTCTCTTTCAGGGTCTCTAAATGAAAACTTCTTCCGTGCCATCCAGTATGAGTTGAGCAGAAACTTTTTCCAATTAAATACCAGGAAGACTAAAGCCGTTACATTTCCTCCCAATACAAACTCCAACCCTTAGCCATTAATTCCATTCCTCTACGTGGAAAATATCAGGAATTGAGTCAGATTGTTGGTATGAACTTTGGAATGAACCTCCAACCACAATCTCCATGCCATTACTAATCCTGCCACTTCTCAATTCTGTAACAATGCATTACTCCATCCCTGCCTCAGCTCATCTGCTACTGAAACTCTCAGCCATACCTTTGCCACCTCGAGACTTGACTAGTCCAAAACACTCCTGGCTGGTCTCCACATTCTTTCCTCTGTAAACTTGAAATCATCCAAAACCCTATTGCATAAGTCCTTACTTGCACCAAGTTCCATTCTCCTATCACCCATGTCCTTGTTGACCTACACTGGCTTCCATTTAGGCAACATCTTTATTTAAAAATTCTCACTCTTGTTTTCAAATGCCATCATGGCCTCAGCCCTCTCAATCTCTGTCACCTCTTGTTACTCCATAACCTTCAGAAACATCAAACTCTGGCCTCTTGAACATCCCTAATTTTAATCGCTCGACAATTTGTTGCCATGTCTTCAGCAGCCTAGATTCTAAGCTCTGGAGTTCTCTCTCTAAAACTGTGCACCTTCAATGTCTCTTTTCTCCTTTAAGATTTTCAATAAAACCTACCTTGTTGACCAACCTTTTGACCATCTGCCCTACTATCTTCTTAAGTTGCTACGTGTCATATTTTGTTTTACAATGCTTCTGTGGAGCGCCTTGGTATAGTTTATTATTTAAAGATGCTATTTGAATGCAAGCTGATTTGGCTACAGACTAAACATGTTGTTATTATATGGAAAGGAAGGGCATCAAAAGTTGAAGCTTCTTGGATGACTAAAGATAGTGAGATTAAAATCAAACAGAAAAAGGAGCCGTATGTCTCCATAAGAGGAGAACATGAAAATGAAATAAGGGCAAAGGGAATGCATGAGATTAGATTAGTTGTTAATGTAAAAGGGAGCCCCAAATCATTTATAAACAGACATATATATTATATATATAATATTTATGCAGAGGAGGTAGTAGAGGAATTGGATAGGACAAAAACAGATAAAGAGGGTGCACTTAAAAAATTTGTAAATTTGTAACACTTCAAGCAGACAAGTCACCCGGTCTAAATGGGATGCATCATTGGTTTGGTGGCATGGCCCCTTTAAGGAGCATGCCCTCGTGGTCCATGTGACTGGCTTGGGGCCTATCGAGTGGGAGCACGCAAACCCCAACCAATGAGAAAAAACGCAGGGCCCGGGGAGCGGAGTTCTGGTCAGCATGAACCCGGGAGGCAGAGTGTTAACGCCTGTGTAAAGACTCTGTGCCTTTACATAACTTACCAATAAAATTTTCATTCTTTCTTACTACCGTCTACCTGATATTGCCTTGAGCTGCCACAATTGGTTCATGAATGAAATAAGGATGACAGTTTCTCAAGATCTGCCACAATTTTCCAATCTAGCTTAGGCATGGTCAGAGTATTGGACGGTTGTGAATATTATATCCCTTTTCAAAGACAGTGAAAGGAAATTATCCAACAACTTTAGGCCAGTCAGCCTAATGTTGGTGGTGGGGTGCGACAATAATCCAGGACAAAAATAATTGCCGCTTAGAAAAATATGGATTAATAAATATAAACCAGCATGAGTTTGTTTAACTAATCATGTTTAACTAACTTGATTGATGAAATATTGTTTAGGGTCGATGGAGGTCATGCGGTTGATGTGTATATGGACTTTCAAAAGTATTTAATAAGGTGCCACAAAATTGATTTGATCAGAAAATTGAACGGCATGAGATTAAATGGGCTGTGGTTTTGTGGATATGTAATAGGATAAGAAGCAGTCATCAGAGAGTAGCAATGAATGGCTATTTATATGGAGGGAAGTGTGTAGTAGTGTCCCCCCCAGAGGTCAATGGTGGGACCACTGTTCTTTCTGAGATATATTAATAACCTGGACTTGGTATACAAGACATCATTTTAAAGTCTGCAGATGACATGAAACTTGGAAATGTATTGAACCAGTCTCCAAGAGTGATGAAGTTGATAGACACAGCAGATAAAATTTAATGCAGAACGTGTGAAAATATTCAATTTGCTGGGAAGACTGAGGAGAGACATTAAAAATAAATGATACAATTTTGAAGGGGGTGCAGGAACAGCAACACCTAGATGCATGTACATTTGTGTCTGTAGGTGATAGAATAAGTTGAGAAGTCTGCTTAAAAGGCATACAGGATTTTTAGCCGAATAAACAGTGCCATTGAGTACAAATGCAAGGCAGTTCTGCGAAACCTTTACAAAACACTTTTGCTGCCAAAAGAAATGTCAACAGCAGCTAGAGTATTGTGCCCAAATGAGTGCACCATACGTTGGGAAGGATGTCAAGGCCTTAGAGAGGGGGCAAAGGGAATTTTCTGGATTGATACCAGAGATGGAATACTTCAGTTATATTGGAGAGTCTACAGAAACTGGGATTGTTCTTCGAGCAGAAACGTTCATGGAAGATACTTCAAATTCATGAAGGATTTTGATTCAGTACATAAGGAGAAAGTGGCCGGAATTCTCCGGCGGGTGGGATTCTATATCCCCACTGGCAGCACACCCCCACCAATGGGTTTCCCAGCGGTGAGGGGCAGCTTCACTGGGCAATCCCATTGACAAGCGGCGGGAGTAAAGAATCCTGCCGCCAGTGATCCCCGTGCTGCCCAAAATCACGTGGCTGAGGGACCAGAGAATCCAGCCTACTGTTCACAGTGGCAGAAAAGTCAAAAGCCAGAGGACACAGATGTAAGGTGATTCACAAAAGAACCAGAGGAAGGACCCACAAAACCGTGAGGGGAAATCAAATTACACAGTAACTTGTTACGATCTACAACGCAGTTCTGAAAGAGTGGTGGAAGCATATTTTAAAATAACTTTCAAGCTAGAATAAATACTGGAAAGTAAATATTTGCAAGGCAATGGGAAGAGAGGACAGGAATGGGACTATTTCAAAGAGGCAGTACAGCTCTGATGGGCTGAATTGCCTTCTTCAGGACTATATCATTTTTTTGGGGAGAAATCTGTTCATGCAGAATTACACTGATTCCCCAGGGCAATCAGCACCGTGGGACCATTATCTGTGTGACTCACACAGCATTCTTCATCGATCATTGAGGAACACCGGGTGGGCCTCACAGATAAAGGCCCAAAGCGTTGATTGCCCCTGTGGAATCAACACTATCAGTTTAGTGCCACTTGAAGTGGTGCGACACAAGCAAATATTTCCCCAATACCTGCAGGTGTATTTGTGTATTTTAGGCCACCACTAGTTATTTTCTTGTTAATTTTTTACAAAACAAATTTGCTTTATAATTTAAATTCATGTGTTCTGAAGTTGAAATGCTCTATTGCTCATTAAAGGTGGGTGGTAGATCTTATGGAGGGAAAGGATAGGTTCAGTAGCTGAAGATAACACTTTCATAGCCTCGTCACAACTTATTTTCATAGACCATACAGTGCAGAAGGAGGCCATTCGGCCCATCGAGTCTGCACCGACCCACTTAAGCCCTCACTTCCACCCTGTCCCCGTAACCCAATAACCCCTCCTAACCTTTTTGGTCACTAAGGGCAATTTATCATGGCCAATCCACCTAACCTGCAAGACTTTGGACTGTCGGAGGAAACCGAAGCACCCGGAGGAAACCCACGCAGACACGGGGAGAACTCGTGGGAAATCCACACAGACACGTGGGAAGCCCACGTAGACACGTGCAGACTCCGCACAGACAGTGACCCAGCGGAGAATCGAACCTGGGTCCCTGGCGCTGTGAAGCCACAGTGCTATCCACTTGTGCTACCGTGCTGACCATTCTTGGCTTATTTAATATCAAAGATATTGAAGGTGTTGGAAAGCAAAGGACTATATATGAATGTGACCTGAAGAGGCTGAAAAGAGAATATGAATTGAAAGACTGAGAAATGTGACAGCGGTGTTGTCAGGTGATTAATGGAGCTTGCAGATAACTGAAGTTAAATTTAAAGGAAGAAGAAAAAGTTGATTGCAATTTGAAAGACACAAACTAGCATAAAGCCATTTGACACCAAATACATTGAAAACCTTCATCAGGACCATGCAGAGGGCAAGTCGAGGCATCATAAGGGGCACACAGATCTCCAAACAACTCATCTTCCCAACCCTTCAAACACTACTTGCCCCACATGTGGCAGAGTCTGCAGATCGCACATTGGGCGTATCAGCCCATCAAACTAGTGTAGAAACAAATTGATTGGAAGGAACTTAAAGAGAGGTCTGGCATCTAGCGTCATTTAATTTCTTTAATTACGGATGCAATCATTATATGTTTGTCAAAGAATAGATCAGTTTTCAAGTATTTGTGTTCTGTTCCAGCATCAAGCAATCTCCATCACCATGGGTGCGTAATGGTCACAATGGATCCCATTGGTACAGGTGAACTCCATGTGGCATAGCTTCTTTGCCAGGGCAACTCTGCTTTCCTGCAGGATTGGAATGAAGAAAGTCATGCTTTCTGCTTGGGCTACCTTGAACCACATTAGTAGAGTTTCTTCAATGTTGGAATATGCAGGCATTCTCATCTTCTTCCTTGCTGGAGAGAATGGCTGTTTGTTGAACTGTCCCAAGAAGTTTGCCCTGTGTTTCATAATGGTGAGCAAACTTTAAAGTGAAATCTCCCACTCCTTTGCAATGTCCACTTTCTACTTTGTGCTTTGGATTTCCACTCGATGTATTAACTTCACCTTCTCTCCAATCGACAACACTTTTAACTTCATCACAGGTTTAACCATACTTACAGGCTCTGCACATCCTTTTCACAGGGAGATTTCATAGAACTTATTGTACAGAAGGAGGCCATTTGGCCCATCGAGTCTGCAATGGCCCCTGGAAAGAACACCCTACTTAAGCCCACGCCTCCACCCTATACCCATAACCCAGCAACCCCACTTAACCTTTTGGACACTCAGGGTCAATTTAGAATGGCCAATTCACCTAACCTGCACATCTTTGACTGTGGGAGGAAACAGGAGCACCCGGAGGAAACCCACCCAGACACGGGGAGAACGTACAAACTCCACACAGGCAGTGACCCAAGGCGGGAATTGAACTCGGGTCTCTGGAGCTGTGAGGCAGCAATACTAACCACTGTGTCACCATGCCGCCCAAAGTCAAATGATAGCTAGCCCAGCGGGCCGTGATTTTGCACTCTTGTGTAGTCTAGCTCTGCTCAGATTGGATGGCATAGTCATATAACAAACCAATACAAGTTTGGCCAGTCCAGAGTAACCAGTGCAAAATTTAAGTTTATCATGGGTTGTGTTCAATGGGATTTGCTATTTTTCTGGTGGGAATTGTTCACAACTCCAACATAACCGGAATTTTGTGTCATCTGAGTTTGACTCATCATGATTTCAATGTAGTGGGAAAATGTCAGCCAAATCTCAATTCCTAGTTACTAGTTACTAGTGGTGTACCACAAGGATCTGTTTTGGGGCCGCTGCTGTTTGTCATTTTTATAAATGACCTGGAGGAGGACGTAGAAGGATGGGTGAGTAAATTTGCAGATGACACTAAAGTCGGTGGAGATGTGGACAGTGCAGAAGGATGTTACAAGTTACAGAGGGACATAGATAAGCTGCAGAGCTGGGCTGACAGATGGCAAATGGAGTTTAATGCAGAAAAGTGTGAGGTGATTCATTTTGGAAGGAATAACAGGAAGATAGAACACTGGGCTAATGGTAAGATTCTTGGCAGTGTGGACGAGCAGAGAGATCTCGGTGTCCATGTCCATAGATCCCTGAAAGTTGCCACCCAGGTTGAGAGGGTTGTTAAGAAGGCATTTCTTACGGTGTGTTAGCTTTTATTGGTAGAGGAATTGAGTTTCGGAGCCATGAGGTCATGTTTCAGTTGTACAAAACTCTGGTGCGGCCGCATTGTGGAAGCATTGGAAAGGGTACAGAGGAGATTTACAAGGATGTTGCCTGGTATGGAGGGAAGATCTTACGAGGAAAGGTTGAAGGACTTGAGGCTGTTTTCGTTAGAGAGAAGAAGGTTAAGAGGTGACTTAATTGAGGCATACAAAATGATCAGAGGATTAGATAGGGTGGACATTGAGAGCCTTTTTCCTCGGATGGTGATGTCCAGCACGAGGGGACATAGCTTTAAATTGAGGGGAGATAGATATAGGACAGATGTCAGAGGTAGATTCTTTACTCAGAGAGTAGTAAGGGCGTGGAATGCCCTGCCTGCAACAGTAGTGGACTCGCCAACACTAAACGCATTCAAATGGTCATTGTATAGGCATATGGATGATAAGGGAATAGTGTAGATGGGCTTTAGAGGGGTTTCACAGGTCGGCGCAACATCGAGGGCCGAAGGGCCTGTACTGCGCTGTAATGTTCTATGTTCTAAATTAAATAGGTTACAGCATCCTTTTCAATGAACTCTTAACGTTAATTGAGTCCTGCCTTTACTGAATTAAAAGGATCCATAGAACTAAACATTATGTGCATCACTACAGCACCAGTGCAGAACTTTCATATCAACTTCTTGATGGAAATTTATTGCTTTACAATAACAAAAACTTATACTTTAACGCCATGAAACATCCCAAAGTGCTTCACTGGAGCATTATAGAGCAAGGTACGACACACTGCCACACAAAAAGGTATTAGATCAGATAACCAAAGATTTGGTCAACGAGGTAGGTTTTAAGTAGTGTCTCACAGAAGGAAAACGAGGTACAGAGCCAGAGACATGTAGGACGGGAATTCCAGAGATTAGGCCTAGGCAACAGAAGGCATAGCCACCATAGTTGGTGTGATTGAAATTGGGAAAACGCAAAAGGCTTAAATCAGAGGAATGCAGACATCCAGGAGGATTGTGGGGTTGGAAAAGATAACATAGATAAAGAGGGAGAAGGTCATGAAGGGATTTGAAAATGAGGATATTTAAAATCAAGATGTTTCTTCACTAGAAGCCAATATAGGTCAGCAAATACGGGTGATACAGGAACATGATTTGCTGAGAATTAAGACATGCATGGAGAATAGAAGTTTATGGTGGTTAGAATGGAGGAGATCAGCAAGGAGTGTGTGTTAGAATAGTTGTATAGGTAACAAAGACATGCAGTAGCATTTCAGCAGTAGATGAACTGAGGTATGGGTGAAGTCAGGATAGGTTATGGAGGTGAACATAAGTGGGGTGGGATTCTCCGACCCCCCGCTGGGTCAGAGAATCCCCGGGGGGGAGCGGCGTGAATCTCGCCCCGCCACTCCAACACTGGCTGCCGAATTCTCCGACACTGGTTTTCGGGCGGGGGCGGGGATCATGCCGTGCAGGTCGGTGGCCATTGGCAGCGGCCCTCCCCAGCAATTCTATAGGCCCCGATGGGCCGAGCGTTTCCTGGCCAGTCCCACCGGCGTGAAATGGATATGGTCCATCATGGCGAGACCTGGCTTGTAGGCCGGCTTGGTGAGTCCTCGGGGGGGTGCAGGGGGATCCCCCACAGTGGCCTGGCCCGCAATCAGGGCCCACCAATCTGCGGGCGGGCCTGTGCCGTGGGGGCACTCTTTCCCTCTGCGCCGGCCTCTGTTGGGCTCCGCCATGGCCGTCGGTTCTGCGCATGCGCCAACTAACGCCGGCCCTTCGGCGCCGGTTGGTGCGGCGCCAACCCCTCTGCCACTGGCCTAGCCCCCGGAAGTGCGGAGGATTCCGCACCTTCTGGTTGGCTCATCGCCGGAGTGGTTTGCGCCGCTCTTGGCGCTGGCTTCGGGCCATCCGGCCAGTTGCGGGGGAATCCCGCCCGTGGTCTGAGAGACAGCATGAATATGAGGTTCGAAACTCACCTTGGAATCAGATGAGACATCAAGGTTTCTAACAGACTGATTTAAGCTCAGTCTGTTGCCATGGAGAAGGATGGAGTCAGTAACTAAGCTATGGAGTTTGAGGTGGAGTTTGAAAGCAGTGGGCTGGATTCTCCGTTTCAGTGGCTAAATGCCGCTAGAATGGAGAATGCGCAGGCATTTTACGACGCCAAAATCGGTGCCGAACCCTCATCGATTTCGGGACCAGTAAGGGGCTAGTAGCGGCGCCTGGTGAAACTCCCAGCTTCGGCAGCCAAAACGAAGGGTCCCTGTCCGCGCATGCGCATGCCAATGACCTGCAGCAATCGCAGCGTAAAACATGGCGCAGGCCGTGCGCGGACCCAACCCGCCATCCACGACCCCACAGGTCACCCCCTGGGTACCCCCAACTAGTCCCCCAGCCCTCGCGGAAGCCCCCCACGGTCAGCTGCACGTATCCCGGCTGAGTGTGGCGGCGCTGGACACAGTCCACAGCCACCATGCTAGGTTCCCAACTGCTGAGATCACGTGTCCCGCATGGTCGGGAACTTGGCCAATCGAGGATGGAGCATCACAGGATGGCCTTCCAATGATATGCCAATGCTGTTGCAACAGCACGTACCGCACAACGCGATGACGCCATTTGGGGGGGGGGGGGGTGCAGTGTATGGCTGACCAGCCCTGACTTGGGCATCGGAGCCCATTCTCCGCCCAATCGCTGATTACAATATCGGAGTCGGGCAACAGAGAATCCCGCCCAATGGCTTCGATCTTCCCAATAATTAATTGGAGGAATTTTCTGATCATCCTGTGTTGCATGTCATAATTTTTGTGGTAATTAGTGCTGCATTTTGAGCAAAAACACAAAATACTGGATAATCTTTGCAGGTCTGACAACATCTGTAGAAAGAGAAGGACGCTAACGCTTCAAGTCTGGATGACTTTGTCAAAGCTGCTGAGAACAGCATTTTGAGCAGTCTGATTTTATGGAGTCATTTCTTCAAGGAACTAGCTGGAAACTGCCTGAATTCATTTCACTATATTATCCCTTCAGTTGGCCGGAGCATGTGCATCAGAAATTAAAAGCCAGCCTTCCAATCTGTTGTACCCCTCAATACATCAAAGGAGAGAGAACATCACAGCTGAACCCAATTCTGTGCTCATCTGATCACATCTTTCTTGCAGAAGGCAATGTATAGCAATGAAGTGAAATCTCGACCAATATTCCCCATCCCAGACCCAGAGATGCTCCCCTCTGGTTTTCATAAAGGTATCCCTGATTGAGATCTGCTACCTCATTACAAGCCAGGGACAGACCCTGGGATCTTGCATTACAGATTTGGTGATCAAGGTGCTTGCTACTTCAATTCTCTGGCCAATTTCTATTCTGAGCTCTCTGTATTTGGCCTTCCACACTGTCCCAATGAATGCTCAAGTATTGCACCTCATTTTCCTCTCAGTTTCAGGGGCATTGAAACAAAATAGGGGTGAAAGAGAATGCTGATTTTCTATCATGTTTAGGAACATATGAATTAGGAGCAGAAGTAGGTCATTCAACCCCTCGAGCATGTTCAACCTTTTGATAGATCTGATTATGGCCTCAACACTACTTTCCTCTCTACCACCTATAACTTCTGGCCCCAGCCCCATTAATCAAGAAGCTATCTACCAGCCTTAAAAATATTCAATGACAGCCTAAATTACTCTTTAGAGAAGGGTACTGCACTGGAGTGCAGCACTGGGCTGCAGTAGGGGCGGCATGGTGGCAGAGTGGTTGGTACTGCTGCCTTACAGCGCCAGGGACCTAGGTTCGATTCCAACCTTAGGTGACTGCCTGTGTGGAGTTTGTACATTCTCCCCATGTCTACGTGGGTTTTCTCTGGATGCTCCGGTTTCTTCCTATAGTCCAATGATGTGCAGGTTAGGCGGATTTTCCATGCTAAATTGCCCCTCGGTGTCCAAAGGTTTGGTCTGTTTACGGTGATAGAGTGGTGGAGTGTGCCTCGATCGGGTGCTTTTTCAGAGGGCCGGTGCAGACTCCATGGGCTGTATAGCCTCCTTCTGCACTGAAGGGATTCTATAGAGTATAATGCTCAAATTGGAGTTTGGTGACTGAGGGAGTTTCAGTGAAGAGGGAATGAGTTGATCCTTATCAACTCATTGTGACAGCAGCTCGTATGTTCCCCGCCTCCCCCCCCCCCTTTTCCTCAGAAAGATGAGTGGCAGCCTTGGTAAGTAGGACCTGGTGAGTATTCTACTGTCTTTAATATATATTAATACACATAGGGGAAGTAAAAATAAAGGGAATAATTTAAGGGTGAGTCATAGCAGGGCTGTTTGGCCATGTGGAATGATCATTCTTTGCGATGTGAGGAATCAGGGACACTTCTAGTGCCCACGGTGACCAGGTGTGAAGGAATTGGCAACATCTACTTGAAATTTATGTTTCCAAGTTGTAGCTGTGACTGGCGTCACTGTGGAGCATCCGCAAGGATGAGATCTTCATGGTTAGCATATACAGTGAGGTGGTCACGCTGCAGTTAAAGCGATTGCAGGTTGAAAGAGAATAGGTGATCGCCAGACAGAGTAAGAGCATTAGACAGATAGTGCAGGAATCCCCTGGGCCCATCTTCCTCTCTAATAGGTTTTCCATTTTGGATGCTGCTGGGAGAGGTGACTTCTCAGGGGAATGCAACAAGAGCCAGGTCTGTGCATTGGGAGAAAAAAGGAGTTAGGAGAGCAATAGTGATAGGGGTTTCTATTGTTCTGTCGTAACGGGATGTGACAGCAGGCTTGTATGTGTCCCCCATCCCCCCACCGGTGCCAGGGTGACCACGGTTGGCAGCTGGATATCCAAGAATACTCAATATTTTGGAATAACAGGAATAAAGGAAAAGGAGAGAGGGTGAAGTTGTTAATTAAAGATGAAATCAGTACATTAATGAAAGAGGATACTGGCTCAGAAAATCTAGATGTAGAATCAATCTGGGTGGAACTAAGAAGCAACAAGGGATGTAAAATATTAGTTGGAGCTGTCTATGGGCCTTAAACAAGAAGTCAGAGATGCATGTAACAAGGGTGCTACAGTAATAATGGGTGGCTTTAATTTACATACAGATTGAGCAAACCAAATTAGCAATAATACTGTGACGGATGAATCTCTGGAATGTGTACAAAATAATGTTTTAGACCAGTTTGTTAAGGAACCAACACGGGAACATGCTATCCTAGATTAGGTATTATGCAATGAGAAGAAGTTAATTAATAATCTTCTTGTAAGGCGGATCTTTAGGAACCAGTGAAAATAATATGATTTAATTAATCATTAGGATGGAAAGTGAAATAGTCCAATCTGAAACTAAGGTCTTAAATCTTAACTATTGAACCTACAAAGATATGAGGTTTGAGTTGTCTTAGACTGGGGAACTTCATTAAGAGGCATGATGGTGGATAGGCAATTACTGATATTTAAGGAACTAATGTATGCATTGTAACAGTTATAAATCCCTGTCTGGTGTAAAAACATAACAAGAAAAGCAGCCCTACCATGGCTAATGAAATAAATTAAGGACAGTATTAGATCCAAAGAGGTGTTAAATAAAGTTGTTTAGTTCCAATGCTGCCTCAGTGATAAAAATTGGAAAGCAAGTCTTGACTTCTTCAATTCCAACGTTATTCTGTTCTACAATCACTTCTCATCCAACACACAGTGCCACTTGTATCCCCTTTATATACATACATATATATATATATATATGTGTGTGTGTGGCAGTCTATCAAACAATCAGTGTGGTCAATAAATCAACTAAAGCTCCAGTTCCGACTTAAGCATTGGTGAACGTTAATGCTTTCTGAACAAAAGTTGCAGGAAAAGGTAGCAAGCCTGAGGATTGGGAATTAGTTCAGAATTCAGCAAAGGAGGACCAAGAGATTGATTAAGAGGGGGGAAATAAAGCATAAGAGCAAACTTGCAAAGAACATGAAAGCAGACTGTAAAAGTTTCCATAAGTATGTGAAAGGAAACGGGTTAGTGAAGACTAATGAAGGTCCCTTGCTGTCTGAAACTGGAGGATTTATAATGGAGAACAAAGAAATGGTGGAGCAATTAACAACTTTAATTCTGTCTTAACCGAGAAAAACACAAATAACTTCCCTAAAATGCTCGGGTACCAAGGGTCTAGTGAGAAAGAGGAGTTGAAAAGGAGAGGTTGTGAGCAACAGTGGTAGCACAGTAGTTAGCACTGTTTCTTCACAGCACCAGGGTCCCAGGTTCAATTCCCGCTTGGGTCACTGTCTGTGCGGGTCTGCACGTTCTCCCCGTGTCTTTGTGGGTTTCCTCCAAGTCCTCTGGTTTCCTCCCACAAGTCCCGAAAGACGAGCTTGTGAGATGAATTGGACATTCTGAATTCTCCCTCTGTGTACCCGAACAGGCTCCGGGGGTGGCGACTAGGAGATTTTCACAGTAACTTCATTGCAGTATTAATGTAAGCCTACTTGTGACACTAAGTGACACTAATAAAGATTATTATTATGAAATAATTAGTGTTGCTGAAGAAACAGTGCTGGAGAAATTAATGGAATGAAAGCCAATAAATCCAAGGGCCTGATAACCACAGGGTGCTAAAGCCATGAAAATAGTGGGTGCATTGGCTGTCATTTTCCAAAATTTTGTAAATTCCGGAATAGTCCCAGCAGATTGGAAGGTAGTAAATGTAACCCGTTATTTAAAAACGGAGGAAAGGAGAAAACAGGTAATTACAGATTGGTTAGACTAACATCGGTAGTAGGGAAAATGCAAGAGTCTAATATAAAGGATGTGATAACATATCAATGGGATTAGATAAAGTCAACATGGATTTTTGAAAACGAAATCATGTTTGACAAACCTGCAGGAGTTTTTTGAGGACGTAGCTAGCAGAATAGATAAGGGAGAACCAGTGGATATGGTATATTTGGATGTTCAGAAAGCTTTTGATAAAGCCCCACATAAGAGGTTAGTATGAAAAATAAAAGCACATGGGATTGGGGATAATATATTGGCATGGACTGAGGATTGGTTAGCAGATGGGAAACAGAGTAGGAATAAATAGATCTTTTTCAAAGTGGTAGATGGTGACTAGAGGGATCCCACAGAGATCAGTGCTTGGGCCGAGCTATTCACAATATACATTTGAATAAGATGTAATATTTTCAAGTTTGCTGACAACAAACTTTGGTGGGAATCTAAAGAGGATGTTATGAGACTTCAAGGTGATTTAGACTACTTGAGTGAGTGGGCAAATACATGGCAGATATATAATGTGGATAGATGTGAAATTCTCCACTTTAGCAAGAAAAACAGTATGGCAGAGTATTATTTAAATGGTGATAGATCTGGAAATGTTGATGTACAAAGGGACCTGGGTGTCTTTGTCCACTAGTCACTGCAAGCAAGGGTGCAGGTACAGCAAAGAGTTAAGAAGGCAAATGATATGTTGGCCTTCGTTGCAAGAGAACTTGATTACAAGCGCAAGGATGTCTTACTGCAGCTGTACAGAGCATTGGTGAGACCATACCTGGAGTATTGTGTGCAATTTTGGTCCCCTTACCTAAGAAAATATATACTTGCTATAGAAATTCACCGAAGGTTCACCTGACTGATTCCTGGGATGGCAGGATTGTCGCAGCAGAAGAGGTTTGGTTGATTAAGCCTGTATTCACTCAGATTTAGAAGAACGAGAGGGGATCTCATTGAAACGTATAAAATTCTGACAAGGCTGGAGAGACTAGGAGAAGAGATGTTGTTTCTCCTGACTAGACAATCTAGAACAAGAGTTCACAATCCTAGGATAAGAGTTAGGCCAATAATGAGGAGAAACATCTTCACTCAGGGGTTTTGAACCTGTGGAATTCTCTACCACGGAAAGGTGTGGAGGCCAAGTCACTGAATATATTTAAGAAGGAAATGGATAGATTTCCAGTCTCTAAGGGCTTCAACGGGTATGGGGATTGTGGGAGTATGGCATTGAGATAGAGGATCAGCCATGATCATACTGAATGGTGGAGCAGGCTCGAGAGGTGAATGCTCCTACTTTCTAAGTTTCTGTGTAGGAGTATTCTACAAATAACAATCCTCTGAGAGAAACAAATTCTTCTCTTCTCTGTCTTAAAAAGGAGACCCCTTAATTTTAAGCTCATATCCCCAACAAGGGAAAATATCCTCTCAACATTCACTCTGTCAAGTTCATTCAGATTATTATATGTTTTAATGCAATTATCTCTGATTGTTCTAAATTCCAATGGATTCAGACCATCTGTCCAACCTTTTCTCAGAAGATAACCCCTTACCCCTTTATCTCAGGAATCAGTCAAGTGAACCTTCTCTGAACTGCATCTAATGCATTCATATCCTTTCTTAATTAAGGAGATCAAAACTGTACACAGCGCATGCATGCGCATGACGTGGCGGCCGCCATGTGCATGCATCTGCAGCTCTCAATGTGGTCTCACCAATGTCCTATTCAACTGTAGCCAACCATCCCTATTTTTGTTATTCCTTTATTAGAGTTACAAAGCCAAAGCTCAGAGTGGACAGGGGCAAACCCCTGATCCAGCTCCTTGTCTGCTCCAAAAAACAATTCAAATTGAATCCAATTCATGGTCTCCACAAGAGAGACGAACCAGATCCAGGCATTATACCTGATCTCATGTTTGATTTTAACCGAAAGGCCGAGAAGCGATGTAGCCAAACATCCCTACATGTATATTCCACTCCCCTTGCAATAAACGGCAATATTCCATTTGCCTTCAGAATCACTTGCTGTGCCTGCATGCTAACATTTTGTAATTCATACACTAGGTCAGCCCTTCTGTACCGCTGAGCTCTACAATCTCTCCCATTTTCTATTCATCCTGTCAAAGTGGACAGGTTCACATTTTCCCACATTATGCTCCACCTGCCAATTTTTTGCCCACTCACTTAACCTATCTATGTCACTTTGCAGACTTCTATGTCCTCTTCACAACCTACACTCCTACCTATCTTTCTGCCATCACTTATCAAGTACTATTGCCAAAATCAGGGGCTGGATTCTCCACACCCCAACGCCGAAATCGCGTTCGACGCCGGGGCGGAGAATCTAGTTTCACACACAATTCTCCGTCCCCCGAGGAGTAAGCTTCGCCGCATACCCACCACCTGCAGCCATTGCTTGAGGCCCGCCCGCTATTCCCCGCCTCCGACCAGTCGAAGTCCCAACATCGTATCTCTAATGTGGCCCTGCCATTCGGGATACTCGCAAGGCGGCTGCGGACTCAGCCCGCGGCTGCCATAGTCGGGGGCAGGCCGATCGTAGGGCGGGGAGGGGGGGGGGGCATCATACGGGACTAGGCCTTTATTGTGCGGGGGGTCCGGGTCGGGCGCGTGGCCGATCGGGGGCAGTATTTCTGCGGTCCAGGTCCGCAGTCTGAGTCTGTCATGTTGCATAGCGTGGCGGCCGCCATGTGCATGCACCCCCTCTGACCCGGAAGTGCGGGAGGGCCGTATCAGCAGCTGGAGCCGGGAGCTCCATGACAGCTGCCTGCTAGCCCCCTGCAGGGCTGTGAATCTGTGGCCTTCTGACGCCAGTTGTTCTGGTGTAAAAGACCACAGATTTCATGACGGCGTGGGGACATAGTCCCTGAAACGGAGAATCCAGCCCAGGCCTTTCTTGAGTGTGTGATAACGGGGTGATTTTTTTCCCCTTCCTCCTTTCCCTTGTCTTGTTGCTTATAAACATGTTTCAGTTGTGAAGGAGATTTATATCTGAAATGTCAACTGGTTCATGTTGCTTTGACAGAAGCAGCCTGTCCTGCTATTTCCCCTAACATTTAGTGTTTGTAGCAGATATTCATCATTCCCATTTGTTTGCTTTTTGTTTCTCCCAATCTCTGTGGTGCAATTGATCATGATTACACAGCTATTGCAGTTCATGCCCACATGCAGTAAATTCAATGACAAGTAGCATTTGTACACATAAGTGCCTGGTACATCACCACCTCCAGCATAACCATCTCCCCATTCAATAGTATAACCACCATCAGCATTCTGGTTGATCGTGATTTACCAAAAATCGAACTGAACTTGTCACATAAATGTCATGGTACTAGAACAAGTCTGAGTCTAGGCATTCTGCTAAGTGACTTACCTCCTGACCCGGAAAACCTTTCGACCACCTACACGGCAAAGTCAGGAGAAGTATGATGAAATACTCCCCATTTCGCCTGAATGGGTGAAGCTACATTAACACTCAAGAATCATGAGACAAAGCAGTCCACTTGCTTGTCATCCCATCATCACCTTAAATACTCACTCCCTACACCAGCAGCACAACCCAGTTTCAGTGTGCTCTAGCTACAGAGTGTACTGCACAAAGTCACAATGGTTGCTCTGCAAGAATCTTCAAAAGCTCTGACCTCAACCACCTTCAAGAACAGGGCTGAAAAAGCAGGTGCATTGGAGAACCATTACCTTCAATAGATCCCCCACCCTCAAGTCACACAGTATGCCAACTGTTCCTTCTTCATCAATCAGCCAAAATCCTGGAACTCCCTACCTAACAGCACTGTCAGAGTATCTTCACCACATGGACTGAAGTGGTTTCAGAGAAACACCACTCTCTCTCAAGGGCAACTAAGATGGGCAATAAATATTTGCCTAGCCAGTCTTACCCATATCTTGGGAATTAATTTTAAAAAGCTCTACATTTTTATAAAAGAAAAATGATTAGAATGCATTTATTCATTCAGACTGAATTGATTGGCTGTAACTGAATGACATCAGTTACGATACTGACAACTACAGCATCACATGTGTTTCCTAGCCTGTGCTAAGCTGCATGTGTCAGTTTGGGTTGGTGTCATTTACATAAGAACATAAGCAATAGGAACTGGAATAGGCCCGATGGTTCAGGACTGCTCCGCCATTGATCTAACCCTGGCCTTAACTCTAAATTTCCACCGCATTACCCTTAATTGACTCCACAATGTGTCTATCGCATATAATCAATGACGCAGGACTGGATTTCCCCCCACGTCCGCCGCAAGAACGCCACGGGCGAGCCGCGTACAATGGAGAACTCCCTTGACCTTGGGCGGGATTCTCCGGTCGCTGGGCGGACGTGGCCCTCAGTCTCTCTGGGGTAGAGAATTCCAAAAACTTTTGACACTCAAGAGAGGGAATCGCTCCTCATATTCACCTTACCACCTCGTTTCCTTAGCAGTGTCCATGGGGTGGGGAGAGGAAATGAACAGCGACGGTTCCTCTTCCTAACAGCCATCTAGTGACTCCTGCTAGAACGCACTCCATGTGTAAATATCAAGGGAGGGTGTAGGATTGTGTTTGCCCCATGTGATCAGTCCAGTAATTGTTGGCAGGCACTGGTTTCAACATGTGAAAAACAGCCAACTGTTAAGGTATCAGACTAATGGCCAATAAAACTGTACTCAAACATGAGGCAGCCATGTTGAGAGGAGAGGAGAAATGGCTGAGGGAGAGGGAGCCTTTAGGTTGCATGATGCTTTTAAAATTGACTTCTCCAACCCCCAGCCCCCGAACAAATGCAACCATCCTTTAAATTGGGCTTTTTATTTTTAACTGGGCCTTTCCTCCATTTCACCCAAAGAAATGAAGCCGTTTTTCATTTCTTTTAAACAGACACAAAGTGTATAATTATAGTCACTGAAAAAAATTCAAATGTGAAATCAAGACAGCGCATTCCTTACTGTGAAAGTAATAATCCAGAGTATTGAGGTCACCAACAGAAAAACAAAGAGATCAATACTCTTTTTCAGCAGATAAAAAGTCAAAAGTTTAGGCTGTTGTGTGAGCAGTTATTAGGAAAAAACTGTGCACCATCAAGTTCCTTGTATTACCAAACCCTCCCGTGTCTCAGACTTACAAAGGCCACATTGTCTTCAGAAACCCACAGAGAAGATGTGCCTGATCTTGGCAGGGTCTAGGTGTACCCAAATCTTTTTGTTGTGGTTTTTTTTTTACACACTGGCACAGAAACATGAGAAGGCAGTTATAATTTTACTTCCTTGTTAACCCTCCTCTCCTAACTCAGAATTGATTGTGAACTCTCATTAAAAAGTGTACTGATGCTGACAATACTGAACGGGATGGAGTTAACTCGTGTGGAGAGAGCCACACTTCACCTTCACTAAAGGCACCCGCTGAATAAAATATGTTTTATAATCATGGTTAAAAACATTTTGCTGGATCTCAGCTCCTTTTGTTTTGTGGCCTCTTTTGGAACCCCCTCCATACTTTACTCAAAGATGCTGGACTGGCAGGGTGACCCGAAATCCCAAGTGTTCTACTTTTAATAAGGTCTACAGTAAGTATGTGTGCACAAAGCAGGCATTAACCAAAGCGTGTTAGGACTTTAATGCCTGTCTCACAGCAGCAATTAATCACAGATCAATCATTGCTTTGAGAAGCATGGCAACCAAGAATTTGCAGTAGTTTTGTTTTAATGGAATTTTCGGCTAATATGCCCTGATCCCTGACAGAAGGTGCTTCTCCGATATTCCTCAGCTCCCACACGGAGAACCATAAATTATAGGGCTTTCTACTAACAACTTAATTGACAGTGATTCCTAGTTGTGGCATCATAACATTGCGTTCCATTGAGATCACTACGCCAATGCCATGTGAATGCACAATAGCAATTGTCACTGCCACTCTGTACTTGCATCAAATAGGAAGCCTCACAGGACACAAATAAATGCAGGAAGGCAGGCACGTCGGCCAGTCTCCCAAGATCTCGGCTGCTCACCACAACTACAACAACTTATATTTATGCAGCACTTTTAACATAATGAAACATCCCAAGGCATTCACAGGAGCATCATAAAACAAAGTATGACACTGAGCCATATAAGGAGACGTTAAGTTAAATGACCAAAAGCAGAGTTAAGATTTAAGGAATATCTTAAAGGAGAAAAAATTAGGTAAAGGGATAGAAAGGTGAGGAAGAAAATTACCGACTTTAGGGCCTAAGCAACTGAAGACACGGCCAACAATGGTGGAGTGATGAATATCTGGGATGCACAAGAGGCCAGAATTAGAAGAGCCATTAGTTCACTTTGGGTGTACAAATACATGTGTGACTACACAGTCAATTCAATAGCTTCTCTTTAGCTGCTCTCTCAATCTTCTTCCATATAATTCCATCAAGCTGCCAAGAAAATGGCTCAGAATGAAGCATCAACAAACAATTAGCAAAGGACCTGCTTTCAGCAGAGCATACATGATGATGATGATGATAATTCAGCCATTGTGCATAAATCAGTCCATTAGCATAAATGGAAGTGAAAATGTTCTCAGCTCGGCTCCTCAAAGCTGTGGTGAAATGCCATACTTTGCAACGTGGCACGGCAGCATCTCAGCAAATGGCCAGTGTCACATCAACATAGGCAGCGCCAACAGACTATTCAACTCTGCTGGGATCATTGCCAAGCCTGACATGTACAGTTTGTAATAATAACTGTGCCCCTACGTATAGTAGACACCACTTCTCATTCAGTTCCCCAGGCAGTAATTCAGGAAAAAGTTAATCAAGTTATTATTTATCAACAATAATTCATGTTGGCAGCACTCCTAACTCATCCAACTACAAGCTTAAACTCATCCATTCATAGTCAGTGAGAAAAGCTTCCACTCACAGTGACATTTGTAAACTGCACTTACCACTACATTTTTCATCTTCAGTCTGCATTAACAGATCTTCTAAGCAACAAGCAAGCAGTTGTTAGATAAAATCTGGAGCTTTACACACAGTTAGTGAAGGATTCTGGCAGATCATAGATTTCATAGAATTTACAGTGCAGGAGGCCATTCGGCCCATCGAGTCTGCACCGGCTCTTTCATAGAGCACCCTACCCAAGCCCACACCTCCACCCTATCCCCATAACTCAGTAACCCCACCCAACACTAAGGGCAATTTTGGACACTAAGGGCAATTTATCATGGCCAATCCACCTCACCTGCACATCATTGAACTGTGGGAGGAAACCGGAGCACCCGGAGAAAACCCATGCGCACATGGGTAGAATGTGCAGACTCCGCACAGACAGTGACCCAAGCCGGGAATCGAACCTGGGACCCTGGAGCTGTGAAGCAATTGTGCTATCCACAATGCTACCGTGCTGCCCCTAATCATAATCATAATCATGTAGATGTACAGTGTGCATCCAATGCAAAATAGCCCTCAGGTCCCTGAGCCTAAAAATGAAGGGTCTTACTATACGGACCAATGAGGATTTTCAGCATTGTCAACATCGATTCATATTTGCTTGTGCGGATTATAAATACACGTATAGACCAGTGGGCCAATTTCTGTGCTATAAATTCTATGTAATACAGGACAAATGGCAAGCTCGTAGTATGCTGTGCAGTGTTCCTGCTCATATGAGTCTATTCATGATCATGTCTGTCTCTTCCAGTAGCTTCCTCCACTTTACAATCCCCTTGACACCTCCTTTATTTGACTCAGGCCTTTTGTACATTTCCTTTGCTTTGCTTCATCATGAACAGTCACCATGTATGCCTCATGCTCTGAAATTCTCTCCCTAGATTGCTTTGCCTCTCCACATGCCCTCTCTCCTATAAGAATTTATTTCGAACCCATCTGTTTTACCAAGCTTTTGAGCAACTACTTCATCTTTCCTTCAAAGTCTGATCCCTACATTTTGCCATTTCAGACACAGGTGTTGTGAGTTTGCTGCAAGTGGGTTAACAACAGCAAAGAACGCCCGCGTAACATGTAGAATAATCACAAAAGGGAATATTTTTAAGGATGCTCTATTAACCTTTAGGGACTTCAAAAATAGTTTTCCTTTTACCCCTAAAGTTGGTATTGCTTAAGTTTCTGAAATGTATATTGAGGTTTAAATTTCACATTTTTGTTAGAAAGAATTGACGCGGTGTATCAAAATAATTTGATCAAACTGCTGCAAAGAAATTGCCAGCAATGCAAAGGGTTGACATATTTATCTGTTGCAGTTGAAAGAATTCTTGAGGAGAATAGTGAACACTACCGGATGATGGCCAAAGCACATGTTGATCTGTTTGATCCAACTATCACGGTTGCTTGACAATGTTTATACTAAATTGTTCTGTACATTTGTTGAACAGAGATGTTAATTGGTTAGCAAGTAATCCGGTCGAGTTTTGTGGGTAAATTATGGTTTTCCCTGGTACTGTTCAGGCATGTACAACAAATGCACATTCCACAGCTTGATTAAGGAGGTTAGTGGTTTGGTTATTAATTCCTTGAGTAAATTTTTAAAAATCATTGGCCTTTGTATGGATACTCCCTTTGCAACCCTTCCTCACCACGAGATGGGAAGGCGAGAATTGTGTGTGGGGGGGAATGGGAATGCTTGGGGTGAGGGGATAAAGAACTAAACACAACGAATGCACCAGCAATATATTGCACATATGCCCAATGCTTTCTTTATGGCAAAAGTCAGGGGACGGGATTCTCCGTTGCCCAACGGCAATATCATAATCGGTGATCGTGCGGAGAATCCCTTCCGATGCCTAAATGGGGGGCGCTGGTTTTTGAGTCTCAGCCCCCTCCGAAATGACGTCATTGCGTCGTATGCCGTTGGAACGGTGTTGGCGCGTCATCGGAAAGCCCTTCCCGATTCTCCACCCCTGATGGGCCAAGTTCCTGACCACGCGGTTGACGTGTGATCTGAGCGGTCTGGAACCTAGCATGGTGGCTGCGGAATGTGTCCAGCACCGCCACAGTCGACCGGGAGCCGCACTGCTGGCTGGGGGCTTCTGCAAAGGGACTGGTGGGGGGGTGGCCAGGGGGTGGCCAGTGGGGCTGTATTTGGCAGGTCGGATCCGCGCACGGCTGGTGCCATGTTGTATGGTGCAATCACTACAAGTTGTCACCGTGCACATGCATGGCCACAGACGCGGGCATTCTCAGGCCGTTTTTGCCGCGGGAGTCGGGGATTTTACCCAGCGCCGCTGCTAGCCCCTCACCGGTCCCGGAATCGGTGAGGGTTCAGCGCCAATTTTGGAGCCGTAAAGGGCAGCACTCAGCCACTGAAATGGAGAATCCAGCTCAGGGCCTCTGAGCATCTTTAGCTGTTTAGCTGCAATACGTATTTAAATGCAATCGCAAGCAAGTTTTAAAATTCATCCTTGCCGCATAAGTTTTTCAATGTCGGTAAACCTGGCAGTGAAAACTGTCAGTTCCACAAGGTTCAGAACTTCTCGAAGACCAGGGAAAGCAGGTACGCAACCATCCGGCCCCATCCCCATGAAGGAAGTGCCCCCTTCCAACCAAGGGCCATTATTTTGGATGTGTTGTGACTTAGGAATTTATCACCACTAATGAAATTGTTTTCTCAAGAATTTCACAATTTAATTTTATCCGTTGCCTCAATTTCATTAATGGCCACTATTTTCAACCAAACACAACTTATCCCATTTTTCGGAATGTGATACGAGGAGTCTTTGGAGTGTGGAGTCTTGCCAAATCGATTGGCCATTCAGGTTGAACCTCTTGTCGTGGACTTGAGTTCAAATACCAGTGGCACCTGACATGACAATGTCATTGCTGAATTTTGATGAAATTCTTTAAGTGGCTACCAGTGGAAAAAGCCAAAGGTCTTAAACAAAATGTACATGTCAGAGTACACTTGTTGTGTAATCAAAATGGGAAACAAAAGTGTTTAAATTGAGAAAGCGGAAAATGAACAGGATTCATAATTTCTTTAAAACGTTGCTGCTGGTTCTGAGAAGGGTCCCACCTGAAGCATCAGCATTTCAGGCAAGAGCTCTTTTCTACTCTTTCATGTTTTAATCATTTTTGCCAGCATTTTCTGTTTTATTTCATATTTTCAATATCTATATTTTTTGCTATCTCACATAAGTTGTTATTAGTCAACTAAAATCAAGCTAATGGAGGGCGCAGGAGAAAACATTTGTTCTTCAAAGAGGCCTAGAAATTATTGCCTAAGTCATGCACATTTTTATTTTGTTTACATAGAATATGAAGAAAAGCAATGCTTTAACCTCCACTCCAGATCTAAACATCTCTGAAATACCTTTTAAGTTCTTGTGATAAACCATATAATGGCAAGAATGTCTATGTGTGCCCTTCTGCACCATAGGTTCTGGCGGATAAGTTGACCCAGCGTGTAAGACAACCCAATGTTTTTGACTCCAATGATGGTCTTCACATATACTTGGCATGTACAACAACCCCCTTTTTAGCCAAGGCACATTATGCCCACATTAGTTGTAAGCCTCAATTTTACAGCCTACAATTAGATGTTTTACTTACTAGTACCTTATAACTGGGCGCAAGGGGTCAAGCAGATGATAAAGGCTGTGTTGTGAAGATACGCGGGAATTTAAAACATGCCCACACAGAGAGGACCCTGCATGGTGAACAACAAAGATGCCGATCACCCACACCCATGGTTGACTTTGAATTCTTGGCGTATGTCAAACCCTGTTTTTGGAGAGATCTTTTGAGGCTTCGAAGGTCGACTTATACGTTGACATCTAGGGTAATCTTGCGCATTTACTTGCTAATTGCTCTAGTTGTTGAAGCTTACCTTTACCCCCAGATTGCTTTTTACCTGGGTATTCAATTTCTAGGTTGTTCACTGGATTTCATGATTAAATGTAGAACCACGATTAATATCACTAGAGGTCTAAAAACTCTCAGCTGTATAACCTGATTTTTACTTTAATCGCTAATCCAGCCTCTACAGTCACAACCTTTTCTCTGCTTTACCCGGCACCTGCAGCCCTCACAATGCTTTCATGTAACAGATCAATATTTTGTCAGTTTGGTGACATAGCAATCGTTTCCTAGCTCTTATATAGTTTAACATATGGAAAGCAATGGAAAATTACTTTCGAAGCAATGATCAATTTTGCAAATAGTTTTTCAGTTTACGTGGCTTTTGATGTTAAATTCTAAACGCACAACTCTCCAGCAGTAATTTTCAAAAGTGAATACTTGTGAGAATTTACTTGCAAAACATGACACCAGACATTGGTTCGTAAGAGAAAAATTAAAGAGAACAAATAGCCAAGAACCTTGACCTACCTCTTTTTAGATTCAGGACCTCAGACGCCAATTGTCTGCTTCTTCATTGCCACTTAGTGAGAAGTGCAAAGGGTTTGGCAGCATACAACCCACATCTTTTTTAATCAAGGTTAACTCGGCAAGGAGTGCCCAGCAACTCCCTCCAATGCTATTTACGGCGGCAAAATCTGCCTTCCTTGTGTGTGTGTGTTTTTTTAAACAACACTTCGAGAGCACCAGAAGTATAATGAAATTTCGGGAAGCTTGCAATTAGACCCAGTTAATCTAAAATACCTGACTCTCGCTGACCTAAGCTGCGCATTCCAAGGGGGCTAAATAGCAGCTCAGAAACTGCAGCGCTCCGAGGAGGAAAAATTCCGAGCCAGTCTCAGAGTGTGAGGCATTATTCTCCTAAAGTTTGCTTTCAGCCCACTTGTGGCTGTTCAGCTTATTGTAGCCCAAACTAAGATTGTGAGGGTTTAACTCACAATTTGTTTAGTCTCTCTCTCTCTTTCCTTCTTCTGGTTCCTTTTCTCTTCAAACAAGTTAGGTTTTTGTCTCATAATGAATGCCCTGCCCCTAAAGTCACCAAACCAGAATTTTGCTGCAACACTGGCAACTTCCCGTAAATCTAAATTGTAATTTTATCCTGTTCACTGAGCCCTCATTGGCTTAAGGCCAGCCTAACATTCCAGCTGAGGTAGGAGCACAGATACCTACCTTTTCTCAAGAGTGCAATGATTAAAAAGGGTGTATTGAACAAGAAGTTGTGGGCATTAAGAAACTTGTTAAACATGGTGGCCTAGAAAGGCACTGACAGCCTGTCATCATAACAGAAACTGAGAGTTACAATGTTCTTTGGGGGTGGGGGGGGGGGGGGGGGGGGGGGGGGTGGAGAGAACACAGGCTGACTTTTCCACAATTCAAAATACAAAATGCACCTGCCAGCACAGCCACACAAAGAAAACTTCAAGAAAGCCATCCAGTTCCAATCGGCTTTGTGATTTCTAGATAATTTAAACATATACAAAACTTAAATACGCCTTACCTTGACTACTTTCAGAACTCGCTTCAGGTAAATTATTAAAGGAACAAGGTGACATGTTACCTTAACTTGACCGACACAAAATTCCACCAGAGAAAGGCTGAGCTCACTTACCTGGGACAAAACAAGGTTTGGATTAAATCTGGCAGGTACGTCGCTCAGAGAGACCCATGACCTTTCTGATGTGTTCATAGCATCATACTGGTTGTGACTCATTCAGGAACAGGTGCCAGATATTTTTCTCCCCCTTTTCTGTCAAGTGTTTAAGAATCACTAGGGAAAGAAAAATGAACTAGCATAAGAACAGATTATACTTTTCTTGGCTTTGACACCCGCCACCCCCATCACATAATCACATACAAGGAAATTAAAACGTGGGACAAAATTGTCTCTACCCTCAGCTTCATAAGACCTACCTGGAAAAGGGTTAATCGCTGAGTCAAATTGAATTAAAGTTTACAGTAAACTTGCATTAACCAATCAGAATAAAGTTTATTGCTTGTGACCAAACAGTTTGAAACAGAAATTTGATAATACCAGAAATGAGAGGCGTCTGTTAAAATCCCTGTTTGCATTGCGATACACTGACTGGCTTAGATTTCAAGCACTTTTAATTGTGATCAAAGCAAATAGGAGAAGGAAGCAACCCCCCTTCTAGAATATTTTCATTGGATATGCCCTGTTTCCCAGTCACACCCCCACTCAGATGAATCTCTCAACCCTGCCAATTCTCAGCACTGCAGGATAAAGGCTGACCACATCACAGGCCCGGTAGAGTGTAAGGCAACGTATCAGGGGGAACGGCTGAGGCATGAGGGTGGAGAGTGGAGCTGGTGGAACTCAGGGTCACCATGTAGCCTGTTGGATTTGGATGGGAAAAGGAATGCTCACCTTGCTAACATGCCTCCTCTTTTCCTACCTTGCAGAGAATGAATTTCAGAGTACAGCCAGCAAGGCTCGCTATCTACCTGGCTGCAGCTGCCTTTACGGAAGCACAAAGGCTGGAGGCACAGGGCCTGCTCGGGGAGGGCCTGCACAAAAGGAGCCTGCCCCAGAAGAGCAGGGGCCAGCCTGTGAGGCTAGCGTGCTGGCTGTCCAAGAGTCCGAGGAGGAGGTTCACAGGAGGCATCTTCCTTTGAGGAGTTGCCAGACTGCGCATGTCACCGAAGACGACGGCTAACTAGGGAGACCGTGGACCACCTGTGCCAGATGGTGCCACACCTGCGCACAGCGGGGGTATGCAGGAGGATATCCGCTACTGGTGGCTGTTAAGGTAATAACCGCCCTCAGCTTTTATGCCTCTGGGTCTTTCCAGGGGCCGGGCGGGGACATTGGCAGGCAGGCAGCACATGGGCAGCAGACTATATAAACTTCAGTCTGGACCAGGTACACAAGGATGCCTGGGCAGCAGGATTTGCTGCCATCGCTGAAATGCCCCAGGTCCAGGAGGTGATCGATGGCACACATGTCCCCCCACATGCACCAACTCATCAGGAAAGGGTTCCACTTCCTGAATGTGCAGTCAGTGTGTCACCACCAGCTGCATATCATGCACATCTGTTCCCGATACCCAGGCAGCGTGCACAACGCATACATCCTGGCGAACATGTCAGTTCCCGGCATCTTTGAGGTGCTCCCTTGGGTGAGGAATTGGCTCTTGGGCGACAAGGGCTACCCGCTGAGGTCTTGGCTAATGGTGCCTGTCTGGAGACCCCAGATCAACCCAGGGACCCATTATAACGACGCCCATGCAGCAACAAGGAGCGTTATTTAGTGGTGCAATAGCGTCCTCCAGATGTGGGTCCAATGTCTAGACCGCTGCGGTGGGGCGCTCCAATATAGCCCCAGGAGAGTCTCTAACATCATGCTGGCCTACTGCATCCTGCACAACATCGCACAGCAGAGGGGGTACATGCTAGAAGAGGAGGAAGAAGGTCAGGCCTCATCTGATGAGGAGGTTGAGGAGGATGGCCAGGAAGAACCGGGCATGGACCCTGGGCTGGCAGGGCTGGCCGCTCAGATTGTGCTCCAGGACCACCACACATGGGACAACCTCATCATCCCCCCATTTTCCAGCTAAGAGGCCTAGCCAATGGCAGCTCCACCGCCCTGTTCCACCTCTCCATCCCGCCCCCACTCAACTGGTGCCCCCATCCCCATAGCCACTCACAACCTGATCAATCCCGCCTCTCTTCACTACACCTTCCTGACTCTCCTCCCTTCATTACACCTCCCCTGTCCCTCCTCTCTTCACTGCAACTTCCCTTCCCTCCTCCCTTCACTCTGGTGTTCCTCATCGTTTGACAAAGTCTGACCCCTGCCTCCACGATCACATTCCACTGTCCGCCCAGTGATCGGTGTATGTGTGCTGGCATTACATCTCATGGGCCCATATGTCCTTTGGGGGGTTGTTGGGTGGAGCGGGGAGGCGGCCTCAGACCTCTGGCCCCATCCCCTGACACTCTGAGGGTGAAACCAGGTGGAACATTCAAGTATTCTGGGGGCCTAGCCCTGTGCCATCCTCCAACACCCATGCCCCCACCACCAACCTCCCAAAACCCCACAAACACACTATGTCCAGTCGAGCCCATCCCTAATGCCCTTCAAACAGATTGAGGCAGATCAGAATGTTGGTGAAAAGATGTTTAATCGTGACTTTATACATTGATGTGTCCTGACCCCGAACTGTAACCTATGTGCTGCAGCCATGCCAAATTATCTGGTGTATAGCTTTCTTTTTTTTTAATAAACATTTTATTGAGGTATTTATGGTTTTATAACAACAACAAAATAAACAATATACATGAATTTATAAACATAGTGCAAAAGCCATCTTCTTTTCTTGCAGGTCCCACCTTTACTAACCCCCTACTCTAAACTAAGCTAACCCCCCGCCCGCCCACCTTTCTGCTGACGGTTAATTTTCTGCAAAGAAGTCGACAAACGGCTGCCACCTCCGGGCGAACCCTAACATTGACCCTCTCAAGGCGAATTTGATTTTCTCCAGACAGAGAAAGCTAGCCATGTCAGTTAGCCAGGTCTCCGACTTTGGGGGCTTTGAGTCCCTCCAAGCTAATAGTATCCGTCTCCGGGCTACCAGGGAAGCAAAGGCCAGAACTGATGTGTTATCTGTGTTGGTCTAACATCGATTTATAAGATGATCAGGGGAACAGATAGAGTAGACAGTCAGAGACTTTTTACCCGGGTGGAACAAACCATTACAATGGGACAGAAATTTAAGGTGAATGGTGGAAGATATAGGGGGGATGTCAGAGGTAGGTTCTTTACCCAGAGAGTAGTGGGGGCATGGAATGCACTGCCTGTGGAAGTAGTTGAGTCGGAAACATTAGGGACCTTCAAGCGGCTATTGGATAGGTACATGGATTATGGTAGATTAATGGAGTGTAGATTAATTTGTTCTTAAGGGCAGCACGGTAGCATTGTGGATAGCACAATTGCTTCACAGCTCCAGGGTCCCAGGTTCGATTCCCGGCTTGGGTCACTGTCTGTGCGGAGTCTGCACATCCTCCCCGTGTGTGCGTGGGTTTCCTCCGGGTGCTCCAGTTTCCTCCCAAAGTCCAAAGATGTGCAGGTGAGGTGGATTGGCCATGATAAATTGCCCTTAGTGTCCAAAATTGCCCTTAGTGTTGGGTGGGGTTACTGGGTTATGGGGATAGGGTGGAGGTGTTGACCTTGGGTAGGGTGCTCTTTCCGGGAGTCGGTGCAGACTCGATGGGCCGGGTGGCCTCCTTCTGCACTGTAAATTCTATGATAATCTATGATTAATCTAGGACAAAGGTTCGGCACAACATTGTGGGCCGAAGGGACTGTTCTGTGCTGTATTTTTCTATGTTCTATCGACTGCAACTGGATGCAGTAAAACGAGAAACAGCCTTCCGACACAGGGGATGGTGCAACACTGTTTAATTGAACCTGTTGATTGCTGTACATTATCTGCTGTGGGGTGACACTCTATTAACCTAACTGACAGCCTCCTACTGGCTTGACCAGACTAGCTCTCTATCATATGGTGATGATGTTCATTGGCCTGTGCATTGCAACTATCTCCCTGGGCGTGTCCTGTTAGAGAGCGAGAGCCTTAATGCCCTGTGGGCTTTATAGTGGTCGTGTCCTGTCTGGTGATTGGTTGTTCTGTGTCGTGTGTGTTCATTGGTTATCCTGTGTGTCAATCACTGCTGTCTGCATCTCATAATATACACGAGTGAATATTATGACATCTCCCCCTTTTAAAATAAATTTTGGAATGTGGCTCGATGTACATGCATAACTATGTACAAGTGGGGAATGAATGAACATATGTACATGGGAAGGTGTCTATCGTGCAGATACAGAGCAAACTGAACAAAATTTACAAAATTCAAGTTTATAGATTCAATCTTTGTGGTGGGCGACAAATTCAAGTCAATCGCCACAGAGGTGGAGGGGGGGACGCCGGCACCTGGACAGGCGGGATGGGTGCCATCTCGGTGGCCTTGTGGACAGGTGGGATCGCTGCCAGATCGGTGGCCTCGTGGTGCAAGACGTCCGGAGGAGGCATGATGACATGCGGGGAAATGCGGTCGGGTGATGGGCAGGGAACTTTACGCAGCGCCCTCCTGTTGCGCTGTAAAATGGAGCCATCAGCCATTTGGACAACAAAAGACCTGGGAGCAGCCTGTCTGACGACAACAGCTGGGGCTGACCAACCTCCAACAGGCAGCTGAACGCGAACAACATCGTCTGGAGCCAGCGCAAGCAGATCCGTGGCATGAGCATCATACATGATCTTTTGCTGGTCCCTGGATCGCTGCACCTTCTGCAGCACAAAGAATAATTCGCTGCAGCCGAGGTGTTATGTCATTTAAATCCTTTTGGATTATGTGGACTAAAGGCCTGTGGTCTGTTTCCACCGTGAACTTTGGCAGGCCGTATACGTAGTCATGAAACTTTTTTTTAAAAATAATTTTTATTGAAAAAATGTTGAATTTATACAACAATAACGCACCATAGTAAAATACCAAAAATAACAATAATATTAGCAATCATACACATTCGCCCCACCTGCATGAACACAGCATTTTAACAACAACGCAAATTAACACAATATAAAGTTACAGAATAGAAACTACAATAAGGAACACCCCCCCCCCCCCCCCCCCCCCCCCCCCGCCCGAGTTGCTGCTGCTATTGACCAAGATACCTATCCCTGAGCCAGGAAGTCCAGAAAAGGCTGCCATCGTTTATAGAACCCTTGTATTGATCCTCTAAGGGCAAATTTGACCCTTTCGAATTTTATAAATCCCGCCATGTCACTGATCCAGGTCTCCACACTTGGGGGCCTCGCATCCTTCCACTGTAGCAGAATCCTTCGTACTAGGGACGCAAAGGCCAGGACACCGGCCTCTTTCGCCTCCTGCACTCCCGGCTCTACCGCAACTCCAAAAATTGCAAGTCCCCACCCTGGTTTGACCCTGGATACCACCACCCTCGACACCATCCCCGCCACCCCTTCCAGAATTCTTCCAGTGCTGGGCATGCCCAGAACATATGGGCGTGGTTCGCTGGACGTAGTCATGAAACTTGACTGTTCCTGTGAGGAGACCCAAGCACTCCTTTTCGATCTGGACATATCGTTGTTCGGTCGGAGTCATGGCCCTGGAGGCGTATGCCACTGGAGCCAAGGACGAGGAGTCGTCTCGCTGGAGGAGCACCGCCGCAATGATTGCCAGCACCTTGTCAGTATCAGTTGCACACCCTGCTGTGAAATGTGGTCACCCAGAAACTTGCCATTTGGCCCAGTTGAGCTGGAGGCCGTTTTCATGTATCCTCTGGAAAACTTGTTTGAGGAGTGCAATGTGATCCTCGGGCGTCGTGGACCAGATGATCACGTCGTCCACATATACTCGCACTACCTTGATGCCCTCCATCATTTGCTCTGTTATGCGATGAAATACTTCGGAAGCTGATATGATGACAAAAGGCATGCGGTTGAAACAATACCTGCTGAACGGAGTGTTAAACGTGCACAGCTTCCGACTGGACTCGTCCAGCTGTATCTGCCAGAACCCACGGGAGGCGTCCAGCTTGGTAAAGAATTTGGCATTAGCCATCTCACAGGTTAACTCTTCAAGCTTTGGGATCGGGTAGTGCTCGCGCATGATGTTGCGATTCAGGTCTTTGGGGTCAATGAAAATGCGGAGTTCACCAGAGGGCTTTTTGACGCAGACCATGGAGCTGACCCAGTCTGTTGGTTCCGTGACCTTTGAGATGATACCCTGGTCTTGGAGCTCTCGTAGCTGCATTTTCAGATGATCCTTGAGAGGAGCCGGCACCCGGCGCGGTGCATGGATGATGGGTGGCATTCGGTTTGAGCAATATCTTGTAACGATATGGGTGCGTGCCCATTCCATCAAACACGTTGTGCTATTGCGTGAGATTGTCGTCTATCTCAGCCTGGAGATTTACATTGGGCGAGGCAGTCGCCAGTGTCGAGCTCATGGCAAGGACGCGCTGCACCAGATTTAGGAGTTTGCATGCACAAGCACTGAGCAGGGATGCCTTGTCAGGCTGGACGATCTTGAATCATAACGTCACTTTGATTGCCTTGTGAGATACACCTAGCTGACACGATCCACTGGCAGCTATGGCATTGCCATTGTAGTCAAGGAGCTGGAAGGCTGGTGGAAGAATGCTAGGTTGGTCTCGGATGCTGTCGAGGTCTGACTGTGATATGAGGTTTGCAGATGTGCCAGTGTCCAATTTAAATTGGATGCGAGACTGTTTAACCATGAGCACAGCACACCACTTGTTGTCAGGATCCACGGTGAGGATTGAAAGGCGGTTTGCAGGCACGGTGGAGGCCAGCTCGCGCGTGGTGATTATGCCCACTCGATATGGAGACTCAAAGCAGTCAGCATCGGGGTCCGTTGGGCTGTCGGGATCCAAATCCTGCATGCCTTGTTGTACGCAGTGGACTGCGCTGTAGCTGGGATCGCTGGCTGTTGGTCGGTGGGGCGGAAAGGCCGCGTAATGCCCAGGCTTTCCACACTATAGACATTGCCTTCCTTTGGCTGGACATTGCCGCTTTAAATGGGCGGATCCACAATTTGGACACGTCATGACGCTGACATCAGCGCGTTCCATGCGCCATCGCGCATGCGCAGTGCGGTCGCCAACTTTTGCACATGCGCATCGGGGTCTTCGGCCTCGTCGTCCACCCGGTCGTGGCACGCATGAGTAGGGACCCGGGAAAAGCGCGCAAAATGGCCACTCTTCTCGATGCTCAGGCCTTCCATTTCTGCCTGCACCCTTTCTGCCTCGTGGGAGATTAGCTTTGCATTTTCTGCCGCCCTGATGCGTGAGTAACGATTCCTGGCATGCTCATGGACAACACACGTTTCAATGGCAACGGAGAGGGTCAACTGTTTGATTTTGAGGAGCTGCTCCCGTAGGGAGTCGGACTGGACCCCGAAAACAATCTGATCCCGGATCATGGAATCAGTCGTCGAGTCATAATTACATGGCTGCGCTGGGATGCGGAGATGGGTCATGAAGGACTGAAACGGTTCATCCTTACCCTGAAGCCTCTGTTGGAAGATGTATCGTTCAAAGCTCTCATTCATCTCAATGTCGCAGTGGTTGTCGAATTTCAGCAGAACCGTCTTGAACTTCGTCTTGTCTTCGCCATCAGAAAATGTGAGCGAGTTATAGATGTGGATGGCGTGGTCCCCAGCAGTCGACAGGAACAGCGCGATCTTTCAGGCATCCGATGCTGCCTCGAGGCCAGAGGCCTATACAGGAGGAACTTCTGTTTGAAGACTTTCCAGTTGGCGCCGAGGTTGCCGGAGATCCGGAGTTGCGGACGAGGTTGGATCTTTTCCAATGCCGCTGGATGGCTGCGTGAAGGTCATTGCAGATTCACTTAAGGTAGATTCGTTCGAGTTAATAGCTCTCTGGTACAATGATGTGTTATCTGTGTTGGTCTAACATCGACTGCAACTGGATGCAGTAAAATGAGAAACAGGCTTCCGACACAGGAGATGGTCCAACACTGTTTTATTGAACCTGTAGATTGCTGTACATCATATATGTCAAACTCAAGGCCCGCGGGCCAAATCCGGCCCGCGGTGGAATTATCTTTGGCCCGCGAGATAATATCTAATTACTTTTTTTTTTAAATTTAGATTAGCCAATTATTTTTTCCAATTAAGGGGCAATTTAGCGTGGCCAATCCACCTACTCTGCACATTTTTGGGTTGTGGGGGCGAAACCCACACAGACACGGGGAGAACGTGCAAACTCCACACGGACAGTGACCCAGAGCCGGGATCGAACCTGGGACCTCAGCGCCGTGAGGCGGTTGTGCTAACCACTAGGCCACCGTGCTGCCCTAATAATATCTAATTACTATTAAAGCTGGCCCCAGCAATTGAAGCGCCTATGGCGTATGATATGGCTGATGCCGAGTTTATTCAGGTATAGTGTGAATCACAAAGTGTTGGCCTGTGGAAAAATGTTTTCATTAGAAATTACTCTGGAAAAGCTCCAGATAAAGCAATAAGAAATAAATGCAACTAATTTTTTTATTTATTTAATATTTAATGTTGTTTTTATAGGCAATAACCTAAGCTTTATTAGTCCCAGGTTCAATAAGTTCATTTCAATAAGTTTTGCAAAAAAACATTGAACCAGTCCGGCCCTCGACTTGTCCCGATTTTTTAATTTTGGCCCACGGTGTATTTGAGTTTGACACCCCTGCTGTACATCATCTGCTGTGGGTTGACACTCTATTAACCTAACTGACAGCCTCCTACTGGCTTGACCAGACTAGCTCTCTATCACATGGTGATGATGTTCATTGGCCTGTGCATTGTGACTAGCTCCCTAGCCGTGTCCTGTTAGAGAGCGAGAGCCTTCATGCCCTGTGGGCTTTACAGTGGTGGTGTCCTGTCTGGTGATTGATTGTTCTGTGTCGTGTGTGTTCATTGTGAACACACATAGGGGCTGCTTTAGCAGAGGGCTAAATCGCTGGCTTTTAAAGCAGACCAAAGCAGGCCAGCAGCACGGTTCAATTCCCGTACCAGCCTCCCCAAACAGGCGCCAGAATGTGGCGACTAGGGGCTTTTCACAGTAACTTCATTTGAAGCCTACTTGTGACAATAAGCGATTTTTATTTCATTTTATTGTTTATCCTGAGTGTCAATCACTGCCTGTCTGCATCTCATGATATACATGAGTGGATATTATGACAAGAACGTCTGCCTCTTTCTCCTCCTGGATTCCCGGATCTTCTGACACTTCGAAAATCGCCACCTCTGAACTCGGTGCCACCCTTATTTTTAACACCGTGGACATGACATCTGCAAACCCCTGCCAGAATCCCCTAAGCTTTGGGCATGTCCAGAACATGTGGACATGGTTCGCTGGCCCTCCCGCACACTTTGCGCACCTATCTTCTAACCCAAAGAACCTGCTCATCTGGGTTACTGTCATGTGAGCCTGGTGAACGACCTTGAATTGTATCAGGCTGAGCCTGGTACATGTTGTGGACGCATTGACTCTACTCACCGTGTCCGCCCATAGACCGTCCTCTATTTCTCCTCCAAGCTCCTCTTCCCACTTGCGCTTCAGCTCCTCAGTCTGCGTCCCTTCTGACCCCATGAGTCCCTCGTAAATGTCAGAGACCCTCCCTTCTCCTACCCACCCCCCTGGAAACTATCCTGTCCTGTATCCCCCTTGGTGGTCGGAGCGGGAAGGTTGAAACCTGCCTGCGTAGCAAGTCCCGCACCTGCAGGTACCTAAATTAGTTTCCCCTCGCCAATCCAAATAGCTCCTCCAGCTCCCTCAGGCTGGAAAAGGTCCCCTCTATAAATATATCCCCCATCCTCTTAATCCCTGCTCTCTGCCATCTCCGAAACCCCCCCGACCATCCTTCCGGGGCAAACCGGTGATTATTACAGATTGGAGACGACACCAATGCTCCCACCGCTCCCACGTGCCTCCTCCATTGCCCCCAGACCCTCAGGGCCGCCACCACCACGGGGCTGGCGGAGTAACGTGCCGGCGGGAACGGCAGAGGCGCTGTTATCAACGCCCCCAAGCTGGTGCCCTTGCATGAAGCCCCCTCCATACGCTTCCATACCGACCCCTCCCCCCACCACCCACTTCCTGAACATGGTTATATTCGCCGCCCAATAGTAGTTCCTGATGTTTGGCAGTGCCAGCCCGACCTCTCCCCGGCTCCACTCAAGCATGACCTTTTTTTACTCGCGGGCTCTTGCCTGCCCATACAAATCCAGTGGTTACCTTATTGACCCCTTTAAAAAAGGACTGCGGAATAAAGATGGGGAGGCACTGGAACACAAACAGGAATCTCGGGAGGACCGTAATTTTCACTGTCTGCACCCTCCCAGCTAGTGACAGCGGGAGCACGTCCCACCTCCGAAAATTGTCCTTCATTTGGTCTACTCGTCGGGCCAGGTTTAGCTTGTGCAGCCTTTCCCATTCCCGCGCCATTTGGATGCCTGGGTACCGAAAGCTTCCCCCTACCACTCTAAACGGCAGTTCCCCCAGTCGCCTCTCCTGTCCCCTTGCCTGGATCGCAAACATTCCACTTTTCCCCATATTTAGTTTCTATCCCAAAATCCGGCCAAATTCCCCCAGAATCCTCATAATTTCTTCCATCCCCTCTAATGGGTCCGATACATACAAGAGCAGGTTGTCTGCGTAAAGCGAGACTCTGTGTTCCATTCCCTCCCCCCCCTCCCCCGCCCAGACCAGCTCCTTCCAGTCCCTTGAGGCTCTCAGCGCAATTGCCAATGGCTCTATGGCTAATGCGAACAACAGGAGGAGAGGGTGCATCCCTGTCTCGTCCTCCGATGCAGCCTAAAATAGTCCGATGTTGTCCTATTCATCCGTACGCTCACCACAGGAGCCTGATACAACAACCTGGCCCAGTTAATAAAGCCCCGACCAAATCCGAACCGTCCCAGTACCTCCAACAGATATTCCCATTCTACTGGATCAAAAGCCTTCTCTGCGTCCATTGCGATCACTACCTCCACCTCCCTACCGTCCGGTGGTATCATGATCACATTTAACAACCTTCGTACATTGGCCACCAACTGCCTTCCCTTAACAAACCCCGTCTGGTCCTCCCCAATAATGTCCGGAACACTGTCCTCAATCCGAGAGGACAAGATTTTGGCCAGCAGTTTGGCATCCACATTCAATACATTTCCTCAGCAGCCCGCACACCTCTTCGTCAGCCTCCAGTGCGGGCACTGGCTACTGTCCTTGCTAACCTGTAGGTCAACCCAGTGCGGGGCATGATCTAAGATTGTGATCGCCGAGTACCCGTGTCCACCACCCCCATCAGATGAGCCCTGTTCAAAATTTAAAAATCGATCCGGGAGTACACTTTATGCATGTGTGACTAGAAGGAGAACTCCTTCACCCTCAGCTGCCCAAATCACCATGGGTCCATCCCCCCATCTGCTCCATGAACCCCTTTAGCTCCTTTGCCATTGCTGGCACCCTGCCCATCTTTGAGTTCGACCGTTCTAAACCAGGGTCAATATCTGTGTTGATGTCCCCTCCCATGACCAACGTATGCGAATCTGGGTCCGGTATCTTCTCCAGCATCCTCTTTATAAACTCCACATCGTCCCAATTTGGTGCATACACATTTACTAGTACCACCTGCACCCCCCCAATTTCCCACTGACCATAAAGTACCGGCCTCCCACATCCATAACTATTCTTCCCTCCTCAAACACCACTCGTTTATTAATCAGGAACGCGACCACTCTAGTCTTTGAGTCCAGCCCCGTGTGAAAAACCTGTCCGAACCATCCCTTCCTTAATCTGATCTGGTCAGCTACTCTAAGGTGCGTCTCCTGTAGCGTTACCACATCCGCCTTCAGTCCTCTCAGATGCACGAACACACGTGTCCTCTTAACTGGCCCATTTAGCCCTTGTACATTCCAGGTGATCAGCCTCGTTGGGGGGCTCATCACCCCCCCCCCCCCCCCCCTTCGCCGATCAGCCATCACCTTTCTTGGGCCAGTCTCCAGCCCGCACCCCAAGCCTCCACCTGCCCGCCCCCAGGCAGCCTCCACCCCCGACCTCCTCTCTGTCCCTCAGCAAAAGTCCCTCCCTTGTCAGCAGAACATTTTCCCCCCCTCCCACTCCCAGTAACAGCACAATGTAAATCGACCCCTTTGATAAGCCTAACATCTGTTCACCCCCCACTGTGCTTCCGTGAGCTAGCCCGCCCGGTTAACTTGGTGACCCCCGCCCATGGTGCCAGACATTCTACCACCTATTGTTCCCTCCCCCGCTCATACACACATATTCAAATGAAAAACCAGTCCCAACACAATTGCCCTAGAAAAAAAACGATAAACAAAAAGATCAAACAGAAGATCCAGCATCTAACAAACACACCTCCATCCCCCATCAGTGCACAGTGAACTTGAACTCACTCAGCTCTGCATATGGCCCCAAATCAATACAGAAGGCATTACAGATTACGTCCGAAAAACGAAACACAAGAAACTTTTTAAAACGTGAATGTTGCAGCAAAGTTCAAAGTCCTCAGTCCGTCACCAGTCCTTTTTTTCCGCAAAGTCCATCGCCTCCTCGGGCGACTCGAAATATTGCTCCTCATACGTGACCCAGAGACTGGCCGGATACAGCAGTCCAAACTTCGCCTTTTTCTTAAAAAGGATCGACCTGATCTGGTTAAACCCTGCTCAGCTCCTGGCCACCTCCGCACTCAGGTCCCGATAGGTCCGCAGGATACTGTTCTCCCATTTACAGCTCCGTGTCTGTTTTGACCACTGTAAAATACGCTCCTTATCCAAATACCTGTGGAATCTCACCACCATTGCCCTCAGGGGGGTCTCCCATTTGCGGCTTCCTCGCAAGTGCCCTGTGAGCCCTGTCCACCTCCAAGGAGAACGTCCCATCCCCCAGCAGCTTCTCGAACATGTCTGCTATGTTTGCCCCAGCGTCCGCTCCTTCGGACCCCTCCGGGAGCCCAGCGATTCTCAAGTTCTGCCGGCGGGACCTATTCTCTATGTCCTCCACCTTCTCCAGGAGCTGTTTATGCTGTTCTCTCAGCATCCCCACCTCCAACTCCACAGCAGTTTGATGTTCCTCCTGCTCAGCCAGTGCCTTCTCTACCTTCTGGATCGCCCGATCTTGGGCATCCAATCTAAGCTCCAGCTGCTCAATTGACTCTTTAATCGGGTCCAAGCATATCTGCTTCTGCTTGGCGAAGCCCTCCTAGATAAATTGCATCCGCTGCTCCGTTGACCGGTGGGTCCAGGACTCCGGTCATCCGCCATGCTTTCTCCCGCTGCAGCTTCAGCCCAAGCCTTCTCTGTTTGTCTGCTTCTTCCTTTGAGAGCACTTCTAGTTCTCCTCTCCATGCACCAATGTGGGAATCCAATCAATAATAGCCTCGACCATCAATTTTCCAAATCAAGTCCAGTACAAAATCGTGGGAAAAGGTCCAAAGGTCCGACTCGGGCGGAAGCCACCAAATGTGCGACCTACTCCTTCATAGCCGCCACCGGAAGTCCCAATCATGGTGTATAACATTCTTATCTTACGAGGGGACATACGGTTATGGTGCAAGGGGCAAAGTTTAGAGGAGATGCGCGAGGGACATGTATTACACAGAGGGTAGTGGGTACCTGGACTCGCTGCCAGAGGAGGTGGTGGAAACCGGGACGATAGTGAGATTTAATGGACGTCTTGACAAATACATGAATAGGATGGGAATAGAGGGATACGGGCTCCGGAAGTGTAGAAGGTTTTAGGTTAGATGGGCAGCATGGTTGGCGCAGACTTGGAGGGCCGTAGAGGCTGTGCCTGTTCTGTAATTTTCTTTGTGCTCTACTGCCACTTCAAAATGTGACCCCAAATAGCACATCAGACATGGAGGTGGCCTGCTGCATTACTCATCCTCTGACCTGAGATGTCTTTGGCAGCCGTCCTCTGCAGCGCCTGGGGGAGACACCAGCTTGGGCTCCCTTACTTCCTCCTCCCTTTGACTGCTCAATGGCCCTTGGGCTACTCCACGGGATGGAGGTGAGGCCAGAGTGAGTTCTGGAGGCTCCGCCGTCACCGCGCTGCCAGTCCTGGAGACCCACCCTCACTTGAACCATAGTCTCAATGTCCTCAACCATGGAGCATTGGCACTGTGTCATGCCCTTCAGTGAGTAAGTCATGTCCCTCACTGCCTCAGGCATGTAACTCTGACACTGTGCAGTGCCCCTCTGGGATTATGCAATGTCCCTCTGGGACTCTGCCATGTCCCTCTGGGACTGTGCCATGTCCCTCTGTGACTGGCCAAGGTCAGCCAGTGCCCGGCCAATGCTCTCGATGCCCCTTGATGTCGAGGGATGTGCAGGTTAGGTTACAGGGTTATGTGGATAGGGTGGACAGGGGAGTGGACATGGGTAGGGTGCTCTTTGGGAGAGTCAGTGCAGACTCAGTGAGCCAAATGGCCTACTTCTGCACTGTAGGGTTTCTATGATTTCTTCTATGATGCCCTCAGCCATGACCCTTTGTGACTGGGCCAAGCTCTGGAGCATGGTGGCAATGTCCATGTGGGACCGGTACATGTCTGCCTGTAACTGGGTTTCCCTGTCAGCCGCACAGTGTGCCCCAAACCTTGGACGTTTTGACCCATGGCTCTGATATCTGGTCCCAGGTATTCTACTGCGACGCTACCCGTTCAGTGTTGGCCTGGGTACCATGCATTATCGGCACCATCTCCTGCACCAGAAGGTGGCTGGACTCTTTCAGCTGCACCTGCAGGCGCTGGAAAGTTGCTGAGAACCCCTCCTGTAAATCCTGGCCCTGTGTCCGCATCTCCACCAGTGATGGGATCTACTTTCTAGAAGCGTGATACCTGCCTGGACTGCGTATCAGAAATGGAGGGGAACCTGGGTGCTGAAAAGAGTGAGGCATGTAAGGAATTAAATATTCGCTGAAAGAAAAGTACTGAAGAAACCTGAAGGACTAAAATCCTTCCCGTTGGAGGGGCTATTTGAGGAGGAATTCAGGACATGCTAATGTGCCAGCACTCCCAGTCCCATTCCCGCCGGTATCTGATTATCTCCTTGTCTTTTGTCTTGCAGGATCACCATCAGACCAGGCCGGCCACATGAAACATGTGTCTTCTATGTAGAGACAGCCACAAAGGGATAGATTCTCCATTCCCAAAGCTGGTATTGGGTTTTCCGATTAGGTGGAGAATGGAGAGTTGACTGAAAAACAGTTCGATGCTTGTATCCCTGTTATGGGCCAGGGTTTAAAGAACCCCAAAGTGTATCATGGAGTTCACCTGATGCACAACTTTTACCAGATTGTGGTATGGAGAGCACACAACCCACTCTACAAGTGCGGTATTGCAGAAATGGAAAAGTATTTTTTAAAGCAAAACAATGTTTATTCTATGAACTCAAGTTAATATTTTTAAAACATACAGTGAACAACTTGGCAACCATTAATTCAAATACAACCCCCAAAGACTACAACACTAAGTAATCCTTTAAGCTTTCCTTTTAACATCCATACGACTTCAAAACAAAACGTTTAACGGAAGCACATCAGGTTAAAGTCACTGCTGAAAACATTTATATTTCTGAATTCACCAAATGATCAAGAGATAGTCTTTTGATGACAGAGAACAGCAGTACGGCTGCGGTGTCTGGCTTCAGATTCAACACAGAAAATGAAACTAAAACACAGCCTGCAGCAAACAGCCTAAAACGAAAGTAAAAAACTAAAGACAGCCCAGCTCCACCGACACTCTGACATCACTAATAAACACTCATTTCTTAAAGGTACATTTTTTAAACACCCATTTCTTAAAGGTACTCTCACATGAGACCCCTGCCAGCTGCCCAAAAGGTGAAGAGCAGTCCAGGCAGTAGAGTGCAAAATCATTGTAGTAATCTTTCCCTTCACTCTTGAATACATCTTAAGCTTTTTCACAACAGAAAAATGCTTTTGATGTGGTAAAGAGCTGTCAATCATAGCAAGAGTGTTTATAAACATTGTGGCTAGCAGGGTACTTGAGATGCATTCAAACATGAACTGAAAGATAGATCAACAATCAACCAAACACCTGTCTCTGGACAGGTCAATCAAACTGTCAATCATTGGCTAATGCAATGTATTTGTATGAAATGCAATGGAAGATGTGAATTTCAAAGACTGTCAAGAGATCTGAAGCCCTTTGCGGTGTACTTGAATTTTGAGGAAATCGCTGACACTTGACAATTGCTCCTTTAATCACGTTTGTCTAAGGCAGCAGATGTTAGGGTAGAGTAAGTGAAAATGCAGTGATTTTGCACTCAACTACCTGGGCTGCTCTTCAACCTTCAGGCAGGGGTCTCTGAGGGGAGTGTCTATTGGGGGTCTCTGTGGGGATTTCTATTGGGGGGTCTATGATGGAGGTCAGATGGAGTGTCTGATGGGGTGGAGGTCTGATGGGAGGTCTGATGGAGGGGTCTAATGTGGGGGTCTAATGGGGGGTCAGATGGGGGTGTTGGTGGGAGGGGGTCAGGTCACCCTCATCATGCATGCTGTGGGAGTTGAGTCATTATTTCTGTGATTTGAGGGAGGATACCATTACTTGTCAGCTCCAGGGGTGCCTGGATTTGTGTTGGGGGAAGGGTTGCGGCGCTGGACCACAGTATTGGGCCACCCACTCAAAATAGCAGCCCAATACCGGGATTCCAACAGAATCTGCTGAGCTCTCCTCCATGCATGAATTAGGATGGTAAAGGAGAGGGAATCACATGTGGGTTCCGATCCTAGAGCCAGGGGAGACCAGTAGCGAGTCTACGCTGACAGGAGCACTTCGTTTCCAGAATGGAGAATTCACCCCAAAATATTGGTTCAATGTCTTTACCATTTACTCATTCCTCACAATAATTTCTCATGTCTACTTTTAAGGGACAAAAGTTTACTTTAGCTACTCTCTTCCTTTTTATATTCTTGTGAAAGCTAACAAACTGTTTCTAAATTCCTGGCTGGTATGCTCCCATATTCTTTTTTCCCTTGATCAACATTTTGATGGCCCTTTGGTGATTTCCAGAACACTCCCAATCCTCAGACTTGCCACCACCCTTTCCATATTGTAAACCTCTTCTTTTAATCTCATTTTATCCTTAACGTCTTGAGTAGGACACAGATGGGTCTTTTTGCTGCATTTTTGCTTTTCAATGGGATGTATTTTTGTTAAATATTTTCACTTTTTTAATGTTTCCCACCGCTTATTGATGGCCATGAATTTAATTTTATTATGATTACAAATTTACAGGGATATTTTGCGATGCGATTACTCATCATGGTTCATTATCATAGAATTTACAGTGCAGAAGGAGGCCATTCGGCCCATCGAGTCTGCACCGGCTCTTGGAAAGAGCACCCTACCCAGGTTCAGCACCTCCACCCGATCCCAATAACCCAGTAACCCCACCCAACACTAAGGGCAATTTTGGACACTAAGGGCAATTTATCATGGCCAATCCACCTAATCTGCACATCTTTGGACTGTGAGAGGAAACCGGAGCACCCGGAGGAAACCCACGCACACACGGGGAGGATGTGCAGACTCCGCACAGACAGTGACCCAAGCCGGAATCGAACCTGGGACCCTGGAGCTGTGAAGCCATTGTGCTATCCACAATGCTACCGTGCTGCCCTGGAGGTCTTATGGTGCAGTTAGTAACGTCCTTGCCTCTGAACCAGAAGTTTCAGGTTTTAGTCCCACACCAACAAAGGCATGTTCATAATGTCGCCAAACAGGTTGGGCATCAATCTGCAAATCCTTCCAACACAAGCCAATGACTGGTAGTGAGAATAGGAGAGATTACTGATCAGTCATTTGATGTGAAGAATGTGGAGCCTTTACAATCACAATCTGTAGCTCCAGACTACAGTATGCATGTAAATGTGTATGTTGCCACAGCAACATGAACTCCCTGAGTGAACTGTACCACACCATCACTATTATGCAATGCTGGATCTAAAATTGCTTTTCCCTAGTTGGTTCCTCATAGCATTGCCCCAGGAAACTGTCATAAAAGCAATCTATGAACTCATCTTCTCAATCACCCATGCCAATTTGATTGGTTCAGACTATATGAATATTAAATTCCCCACAACTATTACATTGCCTTTGTTACCTGCTCCAATAATATCTTGTTTACTGCTCAGCCAACAGTATAACTACTATTAAGGGCCCGATAAACTGTCTTCCTTTACCATCAGGGCCACACCCCCCCCCCCCCCCCCCCCCCCCCCTCCTTTGCCAGTCCGTCTGTCTTTCAAAATATTGGGCTGGATTTTTCAGTTTCCAAACTTTGATTTATGAACTAATTCATAGTCATCTGCCATTCATGCTGCTAATTTCGCAGTTTTAGCATTCTACTCTTCCACATGAGTTCTCACTACATCAGGAATTGAATTTTTAAACTCCTCCAAAATTATAATTTCTCTAAGAGCTTCATACGTTTGGTCTATTTCCCTTATCCACTCATCAAAATTACTCTGTTTGATCCTTTCAAACTCCATGCATGTTTGACCAGGTTCTTTCCTTAAATTTCTAAACCTTTGTCTGCAGGCTTCAGGCACTCGTTCATATGCACCTAAGGTGGATTTTTTCACCTCCTCATATGTCCCAGATACCTCCACTGATAGTGATGCAAACACTTCACTAGCTCTACCTACCAGCTTTGTTTGAATCAGTAATACCCACATGTCTTGTGGCCATTTCATTTGTTTAGCTACCTTCTCAAATGAAATGAAAAAGGCAATGCTTGGACATATTTAAATGGATCCCCAACAAGCCTTCGACTATGACGCTCTTTCTCACTATCCTCATCACTATCCTCAAGCTGTATGTTTCTCTTTCCATCCGCCAATTTTAACTGACTTTCACGTTTCATGGCCATTTTTTGAAGTCCAAACTTTCTCTCTTTTCCTTTTTCCCTGATCTGTACCTGCCATTCTCTCTCTTTTTGTTCTGCTAGAACTATTTATTCTTTTTCCCATTCTTCTCTCTCCTTTTCTTTTTCTCTAATCTTTGCCTCCTTTTCTCTTTCTTTTTCCCTCATTTCGTATTCAAGCTGCTTTAATTCTTTTACATGTGCAAGCTGCTTGATCTGTAATTGAGCTGCATTAGTGGAGGTAAATAAAGCATCATGCAGTTGGTGATGGCCATGGCTGAGGATCTCAGCAGAATGTCCGACTCTCTGGGGGATGTTACCCAGTACCAGGCCGACTTGATGAGGTTCTGCAGGACATGTCCCGCTCTCTGATGGGAATAGTCATGGCGCTGCAGAGTTTTTCCCAGTCGCAGGTGGTCACTGACAAGGTGCTGCAGAGCATGGCCCAACCTCTGAGAAGCATCGCTGAGGGCATCGACACGATGGTGCAGAGACTGGGAAGCTGCCAGAGCTGACAGACCCAGATGATGCAGAGGTAGCCGGAGCTCGAACCAGCTGCCCCTCCATCCTGAGATAAATCCTGTGGCCCTACGGGCACCAACTGGGAGGAGGGGGTGCTGGGTGCCAACCCGGACCCATCCCATGGAGTGTGGATGGTGGCCACCAGCTCCCCCGAGTTCCAGCCCTCTGATGATGCCGAGTCTTGCAGTCAGCACACAGGACATGCTGTGCATATCTACCCGCAAGAGCGCAGGGCACTGCGACCCCAGAGCCCCCAGAGGACACCCGCCGGGGATGGAAAGCCAAGGGACGTGCTAAGCAGCTGACTGCCTCCACCTCTGATGTGCATCCTGGGGACACACCTGTACACAGCAGTAGAGCAAGGAAGGGTAAGTGCATCAAGGATCATTGAGGGCATGGGGGAAGGGGTTGGGGTAGGTAGTGGTAAAGGGGGGGGGGGGGGTGAAAATGTGGTGGAGATAGTGGCCAGCACTATCGGGAGACTGGGGCAATATTGGACACATTTGAAACATAAAAAATCTTTCACCACAACCAGTATGACGCCTTTGTCACTTTCTTCTAAAAGGTGGGCCGACCTTCAAACCCTTAGCCCATCTCTCCAGGCCCCCCCCACCCCCCGTGTACAAGTGATGGGTGTGAGCGAGCACTCAGCAGCCAGGCAGGGGTCAGCCTGTGGCACAGATTGAGGAGCACTAGCGCTTAGCTCTCTACGGGTTATCATCACCAATCCTGCCTTACACAGTGACCCGCTGACGGTGCCGCCACAGTCCCATCACCCTGTAGTGATGTAACACAGACCCTGGGAGTGGGAGGAAGGGGGGAGGGTAGTGATGACAGGCCAGGCCATGTGCTAATTGAGGTGGGCAAGTATGAGGGCCTCCCTGGCCCTCCGGGCTTGCCGGATTCTCATTGCTGCTGCCTGTCCTGCAACCTCTGCTGGTCCTCCGGTTACTCCACGGGGTCATCCTCCAGCCCCTGTTTGTCCAGCACCCCCATAACAGCCTCCCCGAACAGGCGCCGGAATGTGGCGACTAGGAGCTTTTCACAGTAACTTCATTTGAAGCCTACTTGTGACAATAAGCGATTTTCATTTCATTTCATTTATCATCCTCATCCCCCAACTCCAGCACGTCACCCCGTTGCTTTGCCAGGTTGTGGAGGACACAGCAGACCACCACAAGGCGATCCTCTGGGGGGTGTACCGCAGGGCACCACTGGAGCATTTTGAGCAGTCCGATGCACCGTTCAATGACAGCCCGGGTGGCCACCTTCTACTGAGAGCAAGTGTCCTCCTTCTCCAGGTGGTGCCACGTCTGCAAGAACATGGCACAGGTGCCGCACCGTCTCCTTGTTGAAGCGGAGCCTCCTGCGGCACGCGTTGTCCGTCATCTTTTTGAATGACCAGCGACGTCATGGGCCTCCCCCTCTGGGTCTCACCTGACCTTTTTTTTTTTATAAATTTAGAGTACCCAATTATTTTTACCAATTAAGGGGCAATTTAGTGTGGCCAATCTACCTACCCTGCACATCTTTGGGTTGTGGGGGTGAAACCCACGCAGACACGGGGAGAATGTGCAAACTCCACACGGACAGTGACCCAGGGCCGGGATTCGAACCCGGGTCCTCAGCGCCGTAGGCAGCAATGCTAACCACTGTGCCACCGTGCTGCCCCGGGTCTCACCTGACCTGACGGGTGACCAGGTCCTCAGGGTGTGGGGCAGGGTGTGACACATGGGCTGCCACCTCAAGCCTCTGTAGATGCTGCTGCTGCCATCTGGCCGACCGGCTTACCAGCAGCACCTTAGGGCCTGTCCTGCGGGGTCCAAAATACCGTCCATACCGATCAATATAAGGATTTGGGATAGGGTGTTAGACTGACAAACAGTGGTGGATCCCACCCGGGGCTCTCCGTTCCCCCATTGATCTCCCCCCCCCCTCCCCGCCCCCCCAACTCACCAGACCCTGTACCCCTGACACCCGCACTTAATGTTACCTGGACCGGACGTTGGTCCCCAACACTCTTTCCTCATTTAACTCCATATTGTAACGTTTTATTCCCTTCTCCCTCATATGCTTGCCTAGCTTCCCCTTAAATTAATCTGTACTGTTCTTTCAACCATCTCCTGTAGTAATGCGCCTCACATTCTTACCAAAGAACTTTCTTCTGAATTCCCTGTTGGATTTGACAACTATCTTATGTTTGATGGCCTCTATTTATGCTCTTCCTCACAAGGAAACACACTTTCTGTAGCCACGCTGACAATACCTTTCGTACTGTTAAATACCTGGATTAGGTCACTGCTCAGCCTTCTCATTGTGTTAAGCTTCACTGGCACAATCTAGGAGACCAAAGGAGAGGTTTGACAGAGTAAATAATAAACTACTTCCACTGGCAGGAGAGCTGGTAATCAGAGGACAAGGATTTAAAATAATTCACAAAATAACCAGAAGGGAGATGAGGACAACCTTTCCAAGGAATGAGTTATTATGACTTGACGTGCACTTTTTGAAAACAGTGATGGGCTTTAAGAAGGAGATGGAGAAATTTAAGAAAGGAACTCTCAGAACATTAGGTCTAAGCAGTTGAAAGTGTAGCTGCTAATGGTGCAAAAGGAGATGGGGATACACAAGAAATTGTGGATGGTCTAAAATCAGTGACATAAAGGGTTTGGGAGTGAATTGTAGGGCTTGAAGAAGTGGAGGAAATAGGGAGGACTCAGATCATAAATGGGTCCAAACACAAGGATGGGAATGTTAAATATGAGGCATTGGGAAACTGGGAGCCAATGTTAGGCCAACAAGGACAGAAATGATGGTGAGTGGGATTTGGTCGAAGTAGCAGCGTTTTGGATAGCTGCCATTAATAGAGAATAGGGCAGCACGGTGGCGCAGTGGGTTAACCCTGCAGTCAAACGGCGCCGATGTCCCAGGTTCGATCCCAACTCAGGGGCCTCACGGTAGCATGGTGGTTAGCATCAATGCTTCACAGCTCCAGGGTCCCAGGTTCGATTCCCGGCTGGGTCACTGTCTGTGTGGAGTCTGCACGTCCTCCCCGTGTGTGCGTGGGTTTCCTCCGGGTGCTCCGGTTTCCTCCCACAGTCCAAAGATGTGCGGGTTAGGTGGATTGGCCATGCTAAATTGCCCGTAGTGTAAGGTTAATGGGGGGGATTGTTGGGTTACGGGTATACGGGTTACGTGGGTTTAAGTAGGGTGATCATTGCTCGGCACAACATCGAGGGCCGAAGGGCCTGTTCTGTGCTGTACTGTTCTATGTTCTATGTTCTGGGTCACTGTCCGTGTGGAGTTTGCACATTCTCACCATGTCTGCGTGGGTTTCGCTTCCACAACGCAAAGATGTCAGTCTAGGTGGATTGGCCACGCTAAATTGCCCCTTAATTGGAGAAAATGAATTGGGTACACTAAATTTTTTTAAAAATTAATAGAGAATTCAGCACGAGAGGTTGGGCTGGATGGCACTCCAAATAATCGCGCTTATATGTAACAAAAGCATGGATGAAGGTTTATTTGGAAAACGGAGTTCGGCAGGGCAGAAGTTGGAATTAAGTCATCTTTGTGGTGGAGAGGATATATGGGGTCAGATAATCAGCTCAGGATCGAATAGGATGTAAAGATTGTAAACAATCTGCTTTGGCCCTGAATCAGTGGACGCAGAGCGGAATGGAAGTAATGGCAAAGATACAGGGTTAGAGACAGAGGTGAAAGTTGATGGCTTCAATGTTTAATTGGAAAAGTTGCGAGCCATTCAAGACCGGTGTTCGATTACACAGAGGCAGTGGGTGAATTAAGGGCGGTGGCGCAGAAGTAAAGCTAGATGTCATTATCGTACATGTAAAGCTGACCTCATGGCCAACGGATGACGATAATTGGCAAAAGAACTTTGAAGTTGAGGAGAATTTTGTTTTGTGCAGTGAATGGTTTCTGGAATTCTCCACCGGAAAGTGATAGAAGCAGGTTTAATAGTAATTTTATCAAAATTGATCTGATTATATATTTGCAACGGAACAATTTTCAGAGTTATGAGGAAAGAGCAGAGGAGTGGAACTAACTGAATAACTATTTCAAAGGGCAGCAACTGGTAAATGGCTGCTTTCTGTGCCACTTGATTCTAGAATAAAGCAGTCTATGATCTGCTAGCAATTATTAGAGGTGGAGCAGGCAGGACAGACAGATTTAAGGAGAGGATTCAGGGTGGAGAAAGCAAAATTTTCACTCCAGAATGATCCTGGGATAGTGGACCATTTTGGAAAAGAGTCAGGCCTTCAGGCCCAATATCATGGAATGTGATTTCATCAGATATAATAATAATTATGAGCAGGAGTGGTGATATGGTTGTTACAATTGGATGCCAAATGGTAAAATAAGCTAGAACTCCTGTTCTTGACCTTCCCTGATTTTAGTGACCCCCATCACTGGCAGCCTTCAGCCTTCAGCAGGCAAGGCCCTGGGCTGAATTCTCCGATAATGGGGCTAAGTGTTGACACCGTCAGAACTGCCAGAGCGTTTTACGACAGCGCCACCTGGCTGCAGGAGCAGCGATCCTGCGCTGCACAGGGGGCCAGCATGGCACTGGAGCGCTTCACGCAGCTCCAGCTGCTGATATGGGCGCCAGCACGGGTGGCGCGGGTCTGCGCATGCATGCCACGGCTGGTGCGGGTCCACGCATGTGCGTGGGTTGCTGTCTCCACGCCGGCTCCCGAGCAACATGGCGGAGACCTACAGGGGCCCAGTGCGGAAGAACATAGGCCCCACCCGGAATTAGCCCGCCCGCCAATCGGTTGCCCCTGATCACGGTCCTGGCCACCGTGGAGGCCCACCCGGAGTTGGAACGCCCACCAGGACGGTCCCCGCAGCCAGAACGGTGAGGTCCCACCAGGTAGGACCACATGCTAACGGCGGGCCTCCACGGTGGCCTGGCCCGCGATCGGGGCCTACTGATCGGCGGGCGAGCTAATTCCGTGCGGGGCCTATGTTCCTCCACGCCAGGCCCCTGTCGGGCTCCGCCATATTGCCCAGGGGCCGGCGTGGAAACAGAAACCCGCGCGCTGGCCATGTCACGCATGCGCGGACTCGCGCCAGAGCAGCAGACACCACTCCGGCGCCTTACTAGTCCCCGTGGAAGAGGTGAATACCTGGGCATGGAGGCACGTTGTCGCTGAAGTGGCTCGCGCCACTTTTGACGCCGGCGTCAGAACTTGGCTGTGGGATCGGAGAATCCCGGCCTTCACCTCTCTTTCCACCAGTGTGGAGGACTTGTGGCACGGTGGTCTGTGGTGATCTCTATATGAGCATGTACACAAGGGGTTAATGTGTAATCAGTAGCACCACATGATCACTAGAGGGGTATAAAAGGCAGCCACATTGGGCCTCTCTCTCTTGGGTGCACAGTAATCAAAGCAACAGCAGACTAGTTTAGATGGCTAGTGAAGTTACGTATATTTACCATAGTTCGATCTCGTTAACCTTATCACCGGTACCAAAGTTAAAATAAAGAACTCGTAAATATTGTTGTCGTTACTCAATAAACCTTTTGTTACTACTGGACGAGATTGAGTCTTCATCGGGATTCAGATTACCTCATCACTAATCAAGGATTGAGTAGTACATGTTACCTACCACACAGATAACAAAACATGGTTGTGTCCCTAGCTCTGGGTTCAAATCCCACCCAACAACTTGTGAACCACAGAATGAGCCACTATTTGTCAAAGGGGGAAAAAGCGTGTGAAAAGATCTGCTTTAAAAAAGCACGATCCAGTGTCCTCTATTGGAAGTGTGTGACTAAGATCATGATTAATGCTACCTTGGGCAAAATATGAGAAGGAAACCAATTGCCATCAAAGTATATCCCTGTTGGGAATCAACACCAATAGGCATCGAGGGGAAGTGAGATCATTGAGAAAATTTTAAAAGACAACACATCAATCCAGACTCTCCTCATAGCATCGGTTCTGCTTTTCACTTTAAACCCTCTTGCCTCAACTTCTGTTTAATGTACAAGGTCTGATTCATCACAAGTTAATCACTGAGCTGTAAGCTTCGACAAGATCGCACATTATCACTTGAAATTATGTTTTATAATTTCAAAATCCCAGAGATCTTTACTAATGTATATAATTACAAAGGGGAAGTTCAATTTAAAAGCTGTAAATAGCAAAGAAACCATCTCTTTTCCTGTCCGAGTTTTCAACACATCCTGCTCTCCATGATGAAAGAATTACTCACTATATGTGACTGGTGTTGAATTGGCAAAATCACATTGCTGCTTGTAGCTGTTCAACTGAATCAACGGTTGCAGTATTCAAGATTTGGTTTAACCCTCAAAATGCTAAGTTTTTACTACTCCTGCTTCATTCCAAAATTTCAACATAAGGACATCAGTATAATTGTCCTCAGTGATAAAGTAACAAAAATCAAAAAGGAAAAAATAATGCAGCCGATGAATCTTCATTCCTTCAAGAGTTCAATACAAATCAATCACTATGATGCACGGCGGAGTCAAATTTGCTCCTATAGTTATAGGCCCCCTTCCAGCCACTTGCTGAATGTTAGAATGTTAACCTGGCTAAAACCATTGAGTTTGCCTCATCATATAAATCAATCATCATGAGTTTGCATTTCAAAATAGTGATTTTTGTACATTCAGTGCAAATGAGATATCTTTGGTTACGCCCTGCAGCTATGGGTATACACAACAACAAAGAGAAGCATATGGAGTGACGAGAGGCATTGTTCTATTCAACACTTTTCAATTCAGTAGATCCTGTAACATCCACAATGGAACAGCACATAGCTTGAATACATGAACTCAAAGTGGACTTGAAAGGTTCCCAATTTCAGTACAAATGTAATGTAAGTCTCCTGGAACTGTTTGAACTCTGGATCACTCTCAACCTCTCAGTTCACATACTTTTCCTTCGGTTCCAGAGCATGTGGTTTTTAGAACTTTATGGAATAAGCATGGAGGAAGTGAGAATATGCACGCAGCATAAATACCACGCTTAAGAACTGCTTCCTTCATAGGAACTGCTTCCCTTTCAAGAATTTGCTGAACCAATTTGTCTCTTGAGCACAACATGGTCGCAATAATAATCCTTATTGTCACAAGTGGGCTTACATTAACACTGCAATGAAGTTACTGCGAAAATCTCCCAGTCGCCACACTCCGGCGCCTGTTCACGCTGAGGGAGAATTCAGAATGTCCAATTCACCGAACAGCACGTCTTTCGGGACTTGTGGGAGGAAACCGGAGCACCCAGAGGAAACCCGCGCAGGCACGAGAAGAACGTGCAGATTCCGCACAGACAGTGACCCAAGCTGGGAATCGAACCCAAGTCCCTGGGAAGCAACAGTGCTAACCACTGTGCTACTGTGCCGCCCATAAACTCGCTTTGTTATGTGCGAATTTGGTCATGCGTTTTGGATTACCACAAGCTTATAAAGTGTAGTGTGGATGGCCTCTCATGTGTCTCCTCAAGAAAAGCCCTCCAATAATTGGCGAGAGAGGGCCCAGACTGGAGGTGGAGTGATGGACCTGAGAATCCTCACCTCCTTCGAGGAGTGGGCCCTGGAGGTGACCGGTGTGGCCAAAGGCAGGGCAGCTGCCATTGCGGAGGATGGCAGATACCGCAGTGGTGATGAACCACCGCGCCCCTTTGTAGGACCTGTCAAACACGTAGAAAGGAATTGAGTAGTGATTACCTTACTGACTGACCCATCCCCAACACTGACCACATGTCCATTCTTCTGTAGGTCCTCCAGCTGACGGCACCGGCCCATCCTGGGCGGCACCCTCTACTGACTCCGAGGAGAACATCTGAGAAGAGAGCTCCCAGGATGCAACTGTTATAGTCGCCACACAGCTGTCATCCCCACCATCCACAAGCGCAGATAAACACAACTGTGTGGGAAATGTTAGTGGTCAGGCTTCTGCGGCACAATCTGGTGAGCACCACACTGCTGTACATCAGGTGGAGGCAGGAACCCCCAGGCAAGACAGCGGTCGGAGGGCTGCTGGATCCCTGAACCCAGCTGGGTCCCAGCCTGATGCTGTGCCCCTGGCACAGAGTTACACGGAGCTGATGGGGACCAACCTGGCGATTCAGAGGGAGATGTCAGCGTCACTCCAGCAGATCCATAGCCGCTTGGGGGAGACCCGAGGCTACGGGCACAGGTGACGCCGCTGGCAATGAGGGGCATGAGGCCAACACTGCTAGGGTGGTAACCGCAGTGGAGAGCCTGGTGCACGACGTCGGCACCATGAGTGGCGTCCAAGGTGTTGCGCAGTCAGTGACGGCCATGGCTGAGGGTCTCGGTAGTAAGTCTGTCTCACTGGTAGATGCCACCCAGTACCAGACCAACCTTGATGAGGTTCTGCAGGACATGTCCCACTCTCAGGTGGGAGTGAAAATGAAAATGAAAATTGCTTATTGTCACGAGTAAGCTTCAATGAAGTTACTGTGAAAAGCTCCTAGTCGCCACATTCCGGCGCCTGTCCGGGGAGGCTGGTACGGGAATCGAACCGTGCTGTTGGCCTGCTTGGTCTGCTTTAAAAGCCAGCGATTTAGCTCAGTGAGCTAAACCAGCCCCTTCGAGTGGCCGTGCGTGGCGAAGCTTGACCCAGTCGCAGGTCGGCATGGCAGAGGCCCTGCAGAGCATATGACCAGTCACTGGGGGATATGTCCCAGTCACTGAGGAACATCACCGGGGACATCGACACGATGGTGCGGATTATGGGGAAACACCAGGGGCAGAATTCTCCCCCCCCCCCCAACGCCGGGTGGGAGAATCGCCGGGGCGCCGCGTGAGTCATGCCACGCCGCCCTGACACCCGTGTGTGATTCTCCCACTTCCCCGAAACCTGCACCACGAGAATCGCGCCGGGCCGCCCTGAGAATTGCCGCAAACAGCGAGCGTTGATTCTCTGGCCCGGATGGGCCGAGCGGCCGGCGAATAAAATGACAGTCCCGCCGGCACCGTTCACCCCTGGTCGCTGCCGGCGGGAACAGTGCGGGAATGCTGGGGGGGGCGGCCTCCGTTGGGGTCTGGCCTCAGATCGGTGCCCACCGATCGGCGGGCCGGCCTCTCCCCCACCCCCCCCGGGCCTACTTCCTTCCGCGGCCGGCCCCAGAACCCCGGCGCCATGTTGGTGAGCGGCCAGCGCGTGTAAGAAGTTCCCCGCGCATGCACAGGATGACGCGGCCCAACTGCGCATGCACAGGATGACGCGGCCCAACTGCGCATGCACAGGATGACGCGGCCCAACTGCGCATGCACAGGATGACGCGGCCCAACTGCGCATGCGCAGGAATTAGCTGCCCCAACTGCGCATGCGCGGGTTGGCGCGGCGGCTGGAGCGGCGCGACCCGCTCCAACGCCATGCTGGCCCCTGTGGGGACCAGAATAGGTCGTGCCCGGGCCCTGTTCATGCCGTCGTGAAACAGGACGGCGTTCACGACGGCGCGAACACTTGGCCTCAATTTCGGAGAATCTCGCCCCAGGGCTGGCAGAGCCAGATGATTCAGGGGTAGCCGGGGCCCGGAGCAGCTGCTCCTCCGTCCCAGGGTGAACCCCAGAGCCCTATGGGCACCGACCGGGAGAGGGCGCTGAACGCCAACCTCCGCGGACCCATCCTATGGGGCGGCAACGGTGGCCACCAGCAGTCCTGAGTTCCACCCCTCTGATGAGGCCGTACCTCGGGGTCTGCACACGGGACAGGGCGGCACGGCTGTGCATGTGCTGCCAGCAAGTGAGCCAGGACACTACGGCCAAAGAGCCCCCAGAGGACATCTGCCAGGGGCATCCACCTCAGGTGTGCATCCTGGGGAAACTACAAGACGTGGTGGTAGATCTACGAAGGCCAAGTATGTTGAGCATCACTGAGGGCACCTGGGTGGGGGGAGGGGTTAGGTAGGGGGTGGGGAAGGGGTGAGGTTGGGGGCTGTGTGGGTGGGGGGTGGCACTATCAGGAATGGGGTATTGTACAGCACATTAAACAACTCTTTGCACAAACATAATGATGCCTCTGTCACTTTCTTCCGCAATGCGGGCTGACCCCCCCGGACCCTTGACCTGTCTCACCAGGCATCGCCCCCACCCGCCTCCCCATGCCGCTCACCCACCCTCCGGCCATGGACAGGTTTCCGGAGCTGTGTCCTATCCCCTGGGAGTTCGGATGTTGTGTGTGTAATCTTGTCCACTGGGGTGGCAAGCCCAGAACCCCTGGGCTCTTTCCCTGTGAGCAAAGATGGCTACTCACTTCCTCAGCTCCCACAGAAGCCCTTCCGCCAGGTCCATGTTTTTTTAAAAGGAGTACTAATCCACGCCAGCGTGAACGCTTGCTGAGGAGGACGCTGAATGACGGGAGGCCGATGGATATAGGGGGCTGAATTCTCCGCTGTCGGGATTCTGTTTTGCCGGCAGCCAGGAAGTTTCCCGACGGTGTGGGGCTGCCCCACAATGGGAAACCCCATTGACCGGCCAGCGAAACGGAGCATCCCAACAGCGTTCCGCACCAGAAATCTGCTGCGGCTGGACGGAGAATCCCGCCCGGGGTGGCTCTCGTTAATTGTATGGAAATGGGCCTTAAGTGGTGATAATTGGTTTCTTGCCACACTACGGCGAGATGCCGATTTTGCCGACGGGAGTGGCCAGTTGCAATGCAAACTGTTTGGTGTGTATCTCGTTCGTGGCCTCTCCCCCTATTCACCAAATCGCGCCAAAAGATTGCAGATTTAGGCAGAGGGGGGAGGGATGCAGCCGGTAGATCAATGGTCTGATCTTCCCCCATCCAGAACTCTGATCTTCTCCCACTCCATGCTACAACTTGCCCCAGACCAACATTTTGATCTCTCTCTGACCCACGCACTGATGATCTTCTCACTGATCCAGCTCCAGTTTCCCATCTAACCCGCAATCCCCCTCTCTGGGCAAACCCATGACCTGCCTTCCTCCATTCGAATCTCTCCTCCGACCCACACTTAGGGTGGATTCTTACCAGAATTTGGCAAAGTGTTGGTTCCGGTGAGAAAACCAAAGCAAATCCCACCGGCACCGGGAGATCTCACGGAATATTGAGCCTTTTTAAATAATTTTTTTTTACCACGTGAATCATGCCGCTTTCGTAGTGGCCTCCCGCTGATTTGCCCACCCTGAGGCGACTTAATCCAGATCCGTTAGAGGGGATGGCTGCCAGGAATTCAGCACAACGATCCACAGAGGGAGCCCTGACCAAAGTCTTGGATGGTGTACAGCAGAGGCAGGGTGTCCTCTATCTACGGTTGCGCAGACATCCTTCCAGAAAAGACACCATCCCCACCTGGGAGGCAGGGGGAGATGGGGAAGCCATGCCGCAAAAAGATAAATGATCTTCTTCATGCGGCCAGGGCAAGTCTGCCTCCTCCAGTATCCCGCTGCACCCCCTCATAACTCCAAAGGGGTCTCTCACCCAGCTACCAAGCAGGTGTAAGACCTATCATGCGGCCCTCTCCACCCACCCACCAACCCCCATGGTCCCCCCAGGAGCTACTCTGCTCCTCACAGCCCCGGTCCCACTCAAATCCCACGCATGCCACACACCAATACCATCTGAATTGGCAGGACTGCCACCTACCCTCTCCCCTTCTGTCTCATTTTAGGACAAACTTGAGCATAACTGGTGTGAGCATGTACAGCCAACCAGAGTCATGCGCAAACTGAATGAAATGAAATTAAAATGAAATGAAATTTCAGACACACTCATCTCTCACACACACACATCTCTCTTTCACACACACACACAGACACTCAACTCTCTCTTAACCCCATACACAGACAAACCCTCATCCCTCTCTTACACTTACCGGCGATCCCCATTGAACCTGCACCCCAATCCACTTCACATTTTTCTCTGGCTGCGTGTGGACCCAGCCTGCCAAACAGTAACCCCCTTTGGCCAGGCTCGTCACCCCGGACCTCCACTAGCACTCCCAGCCCCTCCCAAAGCCCCCCTGACCACGGATAGGTGCCTCCTCCCCCCCCCCCCCCCCCCCGGCCCCCACCAACTGTGGCGGTGCTGGACTTAGTCCGCAGCCACCACACCGAGTTCCTGAAAAAAAACTCACACGCGACCGACGCCATCGAGAACTTGGCCCATCGGGGCCTGAGCATCGGCGGGGAGGGCTTCAGGTAACATCCCGAGGCCGACCCGACGGCATGCGGCGTACTCCCGGAGTCCGACATTTTGGAGCAGGCGGAGCATCGCAAAAGCGGTGCCGACCCCGATTTCAGCGCCAATGTGGATTCTCCGGCCGTTCGCCGAATGCAATTTCGCCGTCAGAGACCGGAGAATCCCGCCCCTTTCCTCTCACAGGGCTGTGAGTCTTTGGAACCCTCTTCCTGAAAAGATGATAGAAGCCTTTGAATATTTTTAAGACAGGGGTAAATAGATTTGTGGTAAGCAAGGGGGTGATACGTTATCGGGCGATGGCGGAGTGCAACTTTAAAGATATTATCAGATTAACCGTGATCTTATTAAATGGCAGAGTAGGCTTGAGGGCCAAATTGTCTACTCCAGCTCCTTGCTTGTATGTTTGGATGTAAATGCCACACCAAATAGTAAGTTGTGAGTCAAAGTTGGCAGTTTCCATTTAATTAATGAATTTGTCTCAATTGCCTTTGGCCAGTAATATAAATCATAGAATCTCTACTCATCCGCCTCAATGGATATCACAACTGGCCATTCCAGAGGAAGGGGCAACACCAGCGGGTGGGGGGGGGGGGGGAGGGCAGTGCAGAGGGGCCGGAGACCCTCACATAGTGCTTTCAGACTTCGGGAGGGGTCGGGGTCACGTTGAGGGCCTCAGGGATCGGGACATTGATCTCTCGTATACTGAGGGGCTGCATTCGGTGTCGAACCTGCGACCTCGGCCGTGATTTCCTCGCTGAAGCCCCTTATTTAATGCGAGTGGTGTTTTATGCATGTTCGCTATGGTATTTTGTTCCCATGTAGTTGAATCGCGCCCTACGTTTCTTAATGCTTATGTGTCTAGTTCCTCCCAGGATGCTGCTGAAGTTATAAGCAACATCTTGCAGTCACAGTGCACTGATTTTCTCTGTATACAGGGACAGGCAGACACAGTGAGCAAGAGGGTTTACAAGGATTGAAGAATTCCCTATGGTTCAGAGTGCTTGTGCGGGATTCTCCGATTACCAACGCCAAAATCACATTCGGCGATTGGCCGGAGAATCCCTTTTGACCCCAAAATCGGGGGCGACGCTGTTTTTCGGATGCTCCGCCCCCTCCAAAATGGCGTCATCGGTGAGTACGCCACACGCCGTTGGGACGGCCTCAGGATGTCACCTGAAGACGCTCCCCCGATGCTCGGTACTCGATGGCCCAACTTTCCAACAGAGTGGATCACTTGTGCTCTGAGGATTTGTCAACCTCGCGTGGCGACTGCGGACTGTGTCCAGCGCCGCCACAGTCGGAGGGGGGAGTCGTTCTGCTGGCCGGGGAGGGGCTCCGGCAGGGATTGGTGAGGGGTGGAAAAGGGTTGAGAGGGGGGGCACTATCTGTCAGGCTGGTTCCGCGTGCGGCCGGTGCCATGTTGTACGGCACGACCGCCACGGGTCGCCGCCACACGCGTGTGCGGTCACGGACCCGGCAATTCATGTCCGTATCTGCAGGCAAAGCCAGAGGTTTTACGTAGCATGGCTGCTCGCGCCCCACTGGGGGGAGCATCGGTGCGGTGACGGCACCGACGGTTTCATCGTAATACAAGACACATAGGCCGGGATTCTCCGATCCCGTGGCAAAGTTGTGACGCTGTGTCAAAAGCGACGCAAGCCACAGCGGCGTCAACGGGCCTCCGGGCCCAGGTATTCACCCCTTCCTAGGGGGCTTGTATGGTGCCGCAGGAGTCCGCTGCTCCGGCGCTCGAAAGCCAGTGCACCACGGCCGGGATGGGTCCGTGCATGCGTGCCACGGCCGGCGCGAGTCCACGCATGCGCGTGGTTTCCCGTCTCCACACTGGGCCCCTGTAGGGCTCTGCCACATTGTCCAGGGGCTGGCGCGGTGACGGGAACCCACGGAACATAGGCCGCCCGCTGATCGGTAGACCCTGATCGTGGGCCATACCACCGTGGAGGCCCTCCCCCGGAGTCGGATCACCCCGACCCCCCACCAGGACGGCCCCCGCAGCCAGAATGTTGAGGTCCCGTCGGGTGGGACCATACGTAACCCACGCCGGAGGGACTCGGCCAAACTCGACGGGCACTCGGCCGGTCGAGGCGCGGAGAATCGCCGGGGATAGGGGAGCACTTTCAACGGATCCTGACCGGGGCAGCGGCGATCTCACGGGCTCCTGATAATCGGCGCCGGAGATTCGGCGGGAGCGGGAGCGGCGTGGCGCGCTTCCGCCCCCCCTGGGGGTGATTCTCCGACCCGCGGCGGGTCGGAGAATCCCGGCCAAGATCCAGACATAGCCTCAAAAATCGGAGAATCCAATCGCTTAACCGCAGGCACTTTGGGGGCGATTCTCCGGTTGCATTACACCTGTCCCAATCCCTCTATGTTGGGAGAATTCTGGGAGAGGCCCGAAATGGATTCTCCGGTCGCCGACACCGAAATCAGGTTCGGCGATCAGCTGGGGAATCCCCGTTTGCGCCGAAATCGGGGGTGGTGCCACTCTCACGATGCTCCGCCCTCTCAAAAACAGCGAACTCATAGAGTGCTCCGCACGTCGTCGAGACAGCCTCACCTGAGGCCCTCCCCCGATCCTCCGCCCTCGATGGGCCGAGTTCCCGAAGGCGTGGAACATTTATCCCTTTTTTTCGTGAACCCTGCGTGGCGGCTGTGGACTGAGTCCAGTGCTGCCACAGTCGGTGGTGAGCTGTTCCGCGGGCAGGAGGGGCTTTGTCGGGGTCTGGGGGCACTGGTGGTGGGTGGCGAGAGGCGTTACTGGGGGACAGTTTGTGGCAGGCCGGGTACGGCAGGAGCCATGTTGCACGACGCGGCCGCTGCAGGCCACCGCAGTGCACATGTGTGGCCACGGACCCAGCAATTCTCCAGCCGTATCCACAGCTACAGCCGGGGGCTTTACGCTGCGTGGCTGCTAGCCTCCCACCAGATGCATGATCAGTGCAGCTTTTGCGCTGTTTTTTTTGGAGTAAAATGTCACTGTTCCCACGCTGGCGTCAGCACTTAAGTCTTCAAATCGGAGAATCCAGCCCGGGATTTGCTCCAGGTGCAAAACAGTTTCTGATGCTCGTGGCTGGCTGCAGCTGGTGTGATCAGGATCTCGCCCAAGAAGGGCGATAAACTGATCAAAACTCGTTTGCATTCAATTTAATCCCATTAGTGAGATTAAAGTCGAATGCAGCGGCCTCCTAGTGTTCTCCTACCCTCCTAAAGGGAAGGCACTTTGGCGCAAATCACTACTGGTCCTTAAAAGCAGGGACCAGGCACAAGGGACTCTGAGGAGTAGCAGGCAGGTGAGTACTCCCTTCAGTTACCTCCAGGGAGCACAAGTATTACCACCCCAGACCAGACCCCAATTGTGACAAGGATACTGGGCAGAAATCCGAATATTTTATTTTAATTTTGTAAGACTATGAGAAAAACTACTTCGTTCCAGGAGTGATTGCACACAAAATAGGGATCAGGGGCGGGATTCTGTGATCCTGAGGCTAAGTGTTGACGCCGTCGTAAATGCCGTCGCGGTTTACAACGGCGTCAACAGGCCCCCAGGATCACCGATCCTGCACCTCACACAGGGCCAGCACGGCACTAGAGCAACTCACATAGTTCCAGCTGCCGATACCAGCGTCAAAGGGGCGTCGTGGGTCTGTGCATGCGCACTGCGGCCGGCGCAAACTCGCACATGCGTGCTAGTTGCCTTCTCCGCGTCGGCCCCGATGCAACATGGCGGAGAGCTACAGGGCTAGAGGAACAAAGGCCCCCACCAGGAGAAGTCGGCCTGACGATCAGTAGGCCCTGATCGCGGGCCAGGCCACGGTGGAGGCCCCCCCCGGGATTGGATCCCCCCTTCCCCCCACCAGGTCCCCCCGCAGGATGAACGGCGAGGTCCTGCCGGGTAGGACCACATGTGAATAGCGCCAGTGGGACTTGGCCGCTCTCGGTGGGCACTGGGCCTAAAGCGCGTTGAGAATCGCCGGTTACCGGAGAATCGGCGGACCGGCGTCGGAGCGGCGTCACGTGAATCGCGGCCCCCCCGGCGTGAATCCCGCCCCAGGTATATTTAGCACAGGGCTAAATCACTGGCTTTGAAAGCAGACCAAGCAGGCCAGCAGCACTGTTCGATTCCCGTAACAGCCTCCCCAGACAGGTGGCGACTAGGAGCTTTTCACAGTAACTTCATTTGAAGCCTACTCGTGACAATAAGCAATTTTCATTTTCAATTTTCATTCATTAAAAGAAACTTTATTACTAACACAGTATTAAAATCTTTAACATCAGACGAGAAAACTTGCGTGATCTTCCGGCCTGGTTAAGCTCTCGCTCAAGCAAAACGAGCCGGTGAATAGCGGGAGTGGCCAAAAACGGGAACCTCGCCAGGCGCCAAACAGTTTGCAATGCAATCGGCCTGCTCCCGTAGGCGAAATCGGGATCTCACCAGAGCAAGGCGAGAAACCAATTATCACCACTTAACCCCTGGGCGGGATTCTCAGATCCCGCGCCGGAGAATCATGTGAAGCCGCTCCGCGCTGGTCCGCCGATTCTCCGGTGACCGGAGAATTGGCACCATTGGCACCGGCGCGCTCAACACGACTGCCCCCAGCGATTCTCCCCACGCGATGGGCTGAGTGCCCGCCGAGTTAGGCCGAGTTAGGCAGAGTCCTGCAGGCGTCGTTCTTGTGTGGTCTTACCCGGCGGGACCTCGGCGTTCATGCTGCGGGGGGGGGCAGCCTGGTGGGGGGAGGGGGGATCCGACGTCGGGGCGGGGGGGGGCGCCTTCACGGTGGCCTATGTTCCTCTGTGCCGGGCCTCTGTAGGTCTCAGACCTACAGAGAAGGCAAGCCCCGCGCATGTGCACACTTGCGCCGGCCGAGGCGCGCATGCACGGACCCGCGCCGTCCGTGCTGATGCCCGGATCAGCAGCTGGAGCAGCGTGAGGCTCTCCGGTGCCGGGCCGGCCCTCTGTGTGGCCAGATGCCCGCCGTCGTAAAATGCTCCGGCGTTTACGACAGCTTCAACACTTAGCCCCAGGATCAGAGAATCCCACCCGCTATTTCCAATTAACGAGAGCAACCGCATATCCAAAGCTTCCCGTGATTCAACGGCCTCCCCAGCAAGTGCTCACGCTGGCGCTGAATAGTACTCCTTTTGAAGAACGTGATCCTGGCGGAAGGGCTTCTGTGAGCAGCCAAGGAGGTGAGTAGCCATCTTTGCTCACAGGCAAAAAGCCCGGGGACTCTGGCCTTGCTGTCCCCGTGCTCGGCAGGGGGTGGGGACCCTCGGCTGGGGGTGGGGGACCTCTGCCAGGATAGGCCGCCATGGTTGGAGGGGGGGGGGGGGGGGGGGGGGTAAGGCATTGGAGGGGGCTGGTTTAGCACAGTGGCTAAGCAGCTGGCTTGTAATGCAGAACAAGACCAGCAGCATGGATTCAATTCCCGTTCCAGCCTCCCCGAACAGGTGCTGGAATGTGGCAACCCGGGACTTTTCATAGTAACTTCATTGAAGCCTACTTGTGACAATAAGCGATAATTATTATTAAACATGGGGCCAACCCTTGGATTGTGTATACCCATTCCGGGGCAGACCTTGTCCCTGCCTGCCTGCCCTACCGACCACCCATAACCCCCACAGACTGCTAAGGTATATGGCCGTGCAGCTGAAGGCTATTGCTAACAGGGAATTGTCAATCGTGGTTAAGTGAGCACTTGACACATGCCAAGTGGATTCCCGTAGGTGGGCGTGTCATGTAACATGTGGGAGTCATTGCCTAGCATCCCAATCAGACCTTGATGCCAGGCAACACCACACACGCAGCAGCCAACATCCGAACACCCAGGGGATGGGACACAACTCTGGGGGACATATCCATGGCTGGAGGGTGGGTGAGTGCCACGGAGAGGGGACCAGTGCCTGGTCCAGTTGAGGGTGTGAGTAGGTGTCCGGGGTACAGGGTCTGGGGTCCGGTGAGGGGTACCTGCTCCCAGTGGCCATCAAGGATATCGCAGTTCTGAATGTTTACGCCTCGGGATCAATCCCGGGCTCGAGGGCAGACCTGTGTGACATCTCACAGCCCACAGGCCACAGGCGCATCCGACAGATCAGAATGTATGCCCGGGCGGAAAACTACATCATCTTTGACATGGACCAAGCTCAGCAAGATGCCTGGGCAGCATGTTTCTCAGCCATCACTGAGATGACTCAGTCCAGGGGGTAACAGATGCCACGCATGTTGCCCTGCGCTCACCAGGCAATCTGGGGGTGCCCTATATGCTATTCTCTAAGTCTGAATAAAGATTGTAGACTTCCAGTTAACACAAATACTTTATTCAGTGGGATTGTTCGGTTTCCAGAGCTTAACTAGATATAATACAGTCAAGAGGTATGACCAGTGAAACTAAGGTAAACTGCCTATGCTGAGCTGTCTCTGTCTGCTGCTGCTCACTAGCCCTGTGCTTCTGAAAGAGGCGGATCCTCCCTTGGGCTGGGCCCTTTATACCCGTCTCTAATGCCGCCTCTGCCCATGTACAGATCACTACAGATCTGTACAGATTACCAGAAAGGGGTTCCACTCCCTCAATATCACGCAAATATTATGGGGCTGGTTTAGCTCACCAGGCTAAATTGCTGGCTTTTAAAGCAGACCAAGCAGGCCAGCAGCACGGTTCGATTCCTGTACCAGCCTCCCCAGACAGGTGCCGGAATGTGGCGACTAGGGGCTTTTCACAGTAACTTCATTGAAGCCTACTCGTGACAATAACCGATTTTCATTTCATTTCCTGTGCGATCGGCAGATGCAGATAATGCATGTGTGTGCCTGATTCCCGGGAAGTGTGCACGACAGCTACATCCTGGGGAAGTCGGTCATCTCTGCTCTCTTCATGGAGCACCCCAGGATGGGCAGTTGGCTCTTGGGGGATAAGGGGTACCCGCTGAGAACCTGGCTAATGACGCCAGTACGGAGGCCGGTGACCAAAGCGGTGACCCGGTATAACAAGACCCATGCAGCCACCCAGGTTGTGATTGAGTGGTGCATCGGACTCCTCAAGATGTGGTTCCGATGCCTCGACCACTCTGGTGGTGCACTGCAGTACACTGTCAGGAGGGTCGCCCGCTTTGTGGTGATCTGCTGTGCCCTCCATATCCTCGCACAGCAGCGGAGCGACATGCTGGAGGTTGGTGATGAGGAACATGTGGCCACCTCTGAGGAGGAGAAGGATGATGTACCATCAATGGGACGCGAGACACGATGAAGATCCAAACTGTGGCTTTAATCAGCTAGTTGTTAGCCCGGTGGTCGACTACAGAGAAAGGCCGACCGCCGGGAAACCTGGGTACTTATACCCTGCCTCTCAACCAATTGGTGAGCAGTCACATGACTAGTCCCAGCCAGACGAGAGGCACATGACCAGCCAGAGCCAATGGGGAACCAATGCTCTGCACCAATGGCAGTGCTCCCACTCATATCACCACAGAGGACAAGGATGATGAGGAGGCGCCAGACCAGCAGGGGCTGGAGGTCGAGGCCGGGGAGGAACCTGAGGCCCAGCCAGAGGCTACAGGACAGGCGGTGGCGGTGTGGGTCCAGGAGGCCCTCATACTCGTCCGGTTCACATAGGATATGGCTTGGATCCTCATGGCTACCTTATCTAGCCCCACTCCCATTTTCCACCCTCCCAGGATATTTGTCACATCACTCCAGGGTACTGGGACTGTGTCGGCACCATCAGCGGGTCACTGTTGAGGGTAGGGGGGCTGATGATAACCTGCAGAGAGCTAAGTGCCAGTGCTCCTCAATCTATGCCATAGTCTGACCCCTGCCTGTCTGCTGAGTGCTCGCTCAGACCCATCACCTGCACGGGGTGTGCCCTGGGGTGAGGGGGATGCCTGGAGAGATGGACCAAGTGTTCGAAGGGCAGCCCGCATTGTGGAAGAAGGCACCAAATTGGTTGTGAATAAGGGTGTTTAATGTTTTATACAAGTCCCTACTCTTCCGATGGTGGCGCCATCCACCCACCTTATACCCTACATCCCCCCCCCCACTCCACTCCCATCTCCCCGGTGCCCTTATTGATCCTCTTTGCTGTCCTAGCTTTACCACTATATCTAGGTATCTCCCCAGGATGTACATCAGAGGAGGAGACAACCAGCTCTTTAATTCGTCCCGTGGCCTTCGATGCCCGACGGGTGCCCCCTGGGGCTCTGGGGACGGAGGGCCCCGGCTCACTTGTCGGCGGCACATGCACAGCCATGCCACCGTGTCCCATGTGCTGACTGCGAGGTGTGGCCTCAACAGAGGGGTGCAACTCGAGGGAGCTGGTGGCCACCGTCGCTACTCCAGGGTGCGGTGTTCTTCGTGTTGCTTATTTCAGGATGGTTGACGTAGTGTTCACAAAGACCACAAAATAGTTTGAACTTAAACAAAGTTAAACATTCATTAACACTAAAATTTGGATTCCACGCATACTCCTAAAAAATACACAGTTGATTATTAACATTTAAACTAGACTCATCTACAGCTAATCTTAATACTGATATAAACTATGATCTGCTCTCACTTATACTATCTTTACTCTCTCTAGCTAACTCCTGCGCACACACTTTCCCACAAGGCTTAGCATCGCTGACTTATATAGTTGTAAATGCAGCTGCCTCTAGTGGCTACTCTTGACACTTATTTCACCCTTGCAGTTCTTACCGTTATGATAATACCACACATGGGACGGGTTCGGGTTGGCACCCAGTGCCCCCTTCTCCCAGTCTGTGCCCATAGGGCCCTGGGGTTCTCCTTGGGATGGAGGGGCAGGTGCTTTGAGAACCAGCTGCCCCTGCATCATCTGGCTCTGCCAGCCCTGTCGGCTCCCCATGGTCTGCACCATTGTGTCCACGCACTCGCCGATGCTCCTCAGTGATTGGGCCATGCTCTGCCATGCCTCAGCAATGCTGGTCTGCGACTGAAACAAGCTCCACAGCGCCTCGGCCATGCCTATCTGAAAGCTGGATATGTCCCACAGAACCTCGTCAAGGTCAGCCTGGTATTGTGTGGTATCCCCCAGCGAGTCAGACGTTTTGACGAGCCCCTCAGCCATGGCCGCAACCGACTCAGTGACGTCTTGGACACCTTCACTAATGGTGCTGATGTTGAGCACCAGGCTCTCCACTGCGGCCGCCACGCTAGCAAGTACAGCTTAAGTGCTGCTCGACCTTGTTAGCTGGGGGCTGGCGAGCGTGGTCCCAACAAATCAGCTGGCGAGCCTTCATTTGCAGTGAGAATCCCGTGAAGCCTCGATTATGTGGGCCAATTAACATTGAATTGCGTTGCCGGCCTCACTGGATCAAGCGCTGGGATGCTCGCGGAAATTCCCGCTTGCTACCACACTTATAAAGTTTTCTGGAGAATTGCGCTCAATAACTTACAACTACCCCTTAAACAATACTACTCAATACAATACAATTAATAAATATAATTGGGGTGGCATGGTGGCACAGTGGTGAGCACTGCTGCCTCACAGCATCAGGTACCTGCGTTCAATTTCAGTCTTGGGTGACTGTCTGTGTGGAGTTTGTATGTTCCCTCGTGTCTGCGTGGCTTACTCCGGGTGCTCCAGTTTCCTCCCATGGCATAGAGGATTGTCAATGGCACAGAGGATTACTTGCTTTACATAGTTATTCTTTGAGAAAGAGACTCTTGACCCTGGTTTACAAAAAAGATCTGACTCCTGTCAGACCCATGCAGAAACTCTGGCTGTATGTCTTCAGAAGGTGTTTTCAGATTGTTTCAGCTCTCCCTGGACCTCAGATAAGTCTACACTGCTTTAAATACTGTTTATCTCTTTCTAACTAAACTGCAGAGAGCAAAACTTGATATGTGGGTCGAGGGGATTAATGCTGGCGAGGTTGGTTAGGGGAGGGGGTCACTGATCATATTGAATGGTAGAGCCAGCTTGACGGGCCAAACAGCCGACTCCTGCTCCTAATTCGTATGTTGGTATTGTTCTATTTAGCCTAGGGCAGGGAAGCTTAAGGTAATTTGTGTTTAAAACTTTGAAGGGTTTTGATAAAGTGTATATGGAGAAACTATTTTTAATAATCAGAGGGTTAATAAGCATAGGGCACAGGTTTAGAATAATTGTCAAAAGAAACAAAGGAGAAATTGGAGAATGTTTACAGAGGGATTTGTTCAGATTTAGAATGTAATGCTTGCAAGGATGGTGTATGCAAATTCAATAGTAACTTTAAAAGGGAATTAGATATATACTTGAAAAGAAAAAAAATGCAGGGAGTAATTGGGCAGCTCTTTCAAAGAACTGATGCATCAAAGATGGGCCAAATAACCTCCTTTCTGTGCTGTACAATTCTATAAATCTAAAGTAATGTAAGAAAATCGGTCTAAGCATATCTTGTGTCTTTACATTAGTGGTTCTAACCAATCTCATTGGCAAGCCGGTGAATGGAGAGAGGGAGTAAACAGAAAAAAAAAGACCTTCAGAGTCTCATTGCTCCAAACTCGTTGAATGCAACCCATGGTCTGCAGCACAAATCAAATCCACATATTTTTTAATTTCTATTTTATTTCCTCCTTTCCCTAATCTTCTTGGCTTTCCCTGCCTGCCACTCCCAAGAGAAACTTCTTGCTAGATTTCTGTTAATCATGTTGCAATCAATCACTGGTTGGCATTAAAAGATATTCTGTAATGACTCACACAGTAATTTTCTCTTCCCACTTGTGGGTCATTTCAAGGCCTCCATTCTGAATGCCAGGCCTCTCCATGACAGTTTAGTGATAATTTAACAATAGCGATGACATTGGCTTGCACTTCCTGCATCTTTAGCGGCAGGAGTGAGGATTACTTATAGATTGACCACTGATTCTCGAGGTAGGGTGCCTTTGTTTCGTTTTGCGTTAACATCTTGCCTTGATCTTCAGAACTACTTTTTGTCATTGTTGTTTTGCTAAAATAACTTATATTACATATTGCTGAGTCCAGCAGTGGGACCAAACAATCTTGGTCGGTCAACAGGCTTACCGTACCATTGAATAAGGTACAAAACACCCAGTGGATAATTAATGAGGTCAGGGCAAGAAGGTTTACTGTGATTTCTGATGGTCACCATATGTTCCTGTCCCCAGCCACAGGACTGAGGGCACGATTCTATTACTTTTTCTGAGTTACAAAGCCAGGGTTCAGAGTGTGGATAGGGGCGAACCCCTAATCCAGCTTGTTGCCTGCTCCAAAAAACAATTTTTGGGGTTGCAGTGGAGCCGGGAGTGCAGGAGGCGAAAGAGGCCGGTGTCCTGGCCTTTGCGTCCCTAGTAGCCCGGCGCAGGATCTTTCTTCAATGGAAGGATGCGAGGCCCCCAAGCGTGGAGGCCTGGATCAATGATATGGCGGGGTTTATCAAATTGGAGAAGGTGAAATTTGCCCTGAGGGGATCAGTACAGGGGTTCTTTAGGCGGTGGCAGCCTTTCCTGGACTTCCTGGCGGAACAGTAGGGAAATAGGCCGGCAGCAGCAGCAACCGGGGGGGGTTGTTCTTGGGTTTTTACAATGGTTATTCTGTTCATATTGTTTTGTTGTTTATATTTGTGAAAATCTTAAAAATTATTTTTTTTAAAAGAGGTGACACTTCCCCTGGGTGGAGGATGTGAGGGACCCACAAGCTCATTTAGAGGAGGGGCACCCTTTCAAAATGGCAGCCCAACTTCTGAGTTCAGCTCCCCGGTGCTAAAAAAAATTCTAGCCAGGTGTTCCATTCAGGGCTGGATTCGAAGACCAGGGGGTAGCAATTCTGATCCGTAAGGGTGTGGCATTCGAGGCTGGGAGAATTGTGGCAGATAAGGGGGGCAGGTATATAATGGTGAGTGGAAAGTGGGAGGGGGTCCGGGTGGTGTTTGTGAACGTCTATGCTCCGAATTGGGATGATGTGGAATTTATGAGACGTATGCTAGGACTTAGGGCGGAATTCTCCGCAAGGCCCGACGCCGTCGTGAAACCTGGAGAGGTTCACAACGGCGTCAGAAGCCTCTCCCGGCCCCATATTCTCCCCTACCCGGGGGGGATAGGCGGGCCGTACCGGGAAACTCGGCGGCCGGGCCTTGTCCCTGGCTTCAAGGCCCGGCGCACCAAGAATGACGCCGCGGCGGAGCCTAATGACGTCAGCCGCGCATGCGCGGGTTGGACAGCTCAAACCCGCGCATGCGTGGTTGCCGTATTTCCCCTCAGCCGCCCCGCAAGACGTGGCGGCTTGATCCTGCACGGCGGCGGAGGGGAAAGAGTGCGTCCCCTTGAGATGCGGCCCGACGATCGGGGGGCACCGATCACGGGCCAGTCCCCTCCCGAGCACGGTCGTGGTGCTCGATCCCCGATCCGCCCCCCTAGGCCCCACACTTATCTGGCGCGCCATGTTCACGTCGGCAGCGACCAGGTGTGGTTGCCGCCGTCATGAACAGGTCGGGAACGGCAGGCCGCTCGGCCCATCCGGGTCGTTTTTCACGGCGGCCCGCGTTTCTCCGAGCGGCGTGTCGGAAAACCGGACACGCCAATTTGGGGGGGCTGGGAGAATAGCGGGAGGTGCGGGAGCGGACCTCCCTCTATTCTCCCACCCATCGTGGTTGCGGAGAATCGCAGCCTTAGAGTCACACCACCTGATCATGGGGGGGGACTTTAACACAGTCATTAACCCCGAGCTGGACCGGTCGAAGTCCAGGACAGGGAAGCGACCAGCAGTGGCTAAGGAACTGAAGGATTTTATGGAGCAGATGGGGGGGGGGGGGGGGGGGGGGGGGGGGGGGTGAATCCCTGGAGGTTCGGGCTGCCGAGAGCGAAGGAGTTTTCTTTTTTCTCCCATGTCCACAAGGTTTATTCCCACATAGACTTCTTTGTTTTGAGCAGGGTGTTAATCCCAAAGGTGGCGAGGACAGAATATGCAGCAATCACAGTCTCGGACCATGCCCCGCACTGGGTGGACCTGCGGCTCAGTGAGGAGAGACAGCAGCGCCCATTCTGGAGACTGGATGTGGGGCTGCTGGCGGACGAAGAGGTTTGCGGGCGGATTAGCAGGAACATCCAGGATTACTTGGAAACAAACAATACGGGTGAAGTAGCAGCGGCAACGGTCTGGGAGGCTCTAAAGGCAGTTGTCAGAGGGGAACTCATCTCAATTCGATTCCGCAGGGAAAAGAGAGAAAGAGCCGAGAGGGAGAGAATGGTGGAGGAGATACTCCGAGTGGACAGGGGATACGCAGAGGCCCCCGAGGCGGGGCTACTGAAGGAGCGGCGGAGTCTGCAGGCGGAGTTTGAACTGCTGACCACAGGGAAAGTGGTAGCACAGCTGAGGAAAGTAAGGGGTAGTCTATGAGTATGGGGAGAAAGCGAGTAGAATGCTGGCACACCAACTGCGAAAGAGGGAGGCAGCCAGGGAAATCGGGGGAGTAAAGAACAAGGAGGGTAACACGGTCTTGGATCCAGGGGGGGTGAACAAAGTCTTTAAGGAATTCTACAGTAAGCTATACGAGTTGGAGCCCCCGACGGGAGCGGAAGGGATGAGGCAATTTTTGGACCAGTTGAGGTTTCCAAAGATGGAAGAGGACCTGGTGGAGGGGCTGGGGGCCCCGATTGAATTGGAGGAGATTGTTAAGGGTATAGAGGGCATGCAATCGGGTAAAGCCCCGGGCCGGACGTTTACCAGGTGGAATTCTAGAAGAAATATTCGGAAATATTGAGCCCACTCCTGATGAGGACCTTCAATGAGGCTAGAGAGAAAGGAACCCTCCCCCCAACAATGTCACAGGCTTTGATCTCACTCATTCTTAAACGAGGGAAGGACCCAGAGCATTGCGGGTCGTACAGGCCGATTTCGCTTTTAAACGTGGATGCCAAATTGCTAGCTAAGATTCTGACCACAAGAATTGAGGATTGCGTCCCAGGGGTGATAGAGGAAGACCAGACTGGGTTTCTTAAAGGCAGACAACTCAATACCAATGTCTAGAGACTTTTGAATATTATTATGATGCCCTCGGAGGGAAGGGAGGCGGGGGTGGTAACAGTGATGGAAGCAGAGAAAGCCTTTGACCGGGTGGAGTGTGAGTACCTCTGGGAAAAGCTGGGGAGGTTCGGGTTTGGTGAGGGCTTTATTGGCTGGGTGCAATTGCTGTGCCAGGCACCTGTAGCAAGTGTATGTACAAACCGGCTGAGGTCGGGGTACTTCGAGCTTCACCGGGGAACGAGGCAGGGGTGTCCCCTTCCCCGTTACTATTTGCCCTAGCTATAGAACCACTAGCTATAGTGCTGAGAGCCTCGAGGAACTGGCGGGGACTGGTTCCGGGCGGGGGGGAGGGGTGGAACATCGGGTCTCGCTGTACGCGAATGATTTGCTCCAGTACATTTCGGACCCTGTGGAGGGGATGGGGAGGTTCTGCGGATCCGGAGGGATTTTGTTAGTTTTTCAGGGTACAAACTGAACATGGGAAAGAGCAAGTTGTTTGTGATCCAGGCCAAGGGGCAGGAGGAGAGACTGAAAGAGCTGCCGCACAGGATGGTAGAGAAAACTTTTCGCTACCTGGGTATACAGGTGGCCAGGAAATGGAATGCCCTGCACAGGCTCAAGCTGACCCGGTTGGTGGAGCAAATGGAAGGGGACTTTAAAAGGTGGGACATGCTCCCGCAGTCATTGGCAGGGAGGGTGCAGACCGTGAAAATGAATGTCCTCCCCAGATTTTTGTTTGTCTTTCAGTGCCTCCCCATCTTCACGGGTGATGCCGAGTCCAGAGATAGCGATCTTTGGAGCGTCAGAAGACCCGGGGGTTCAGGGGGCGAAAAAGGCCGACGTCTTGGCCTTTGCCTCCCTAGTAGCCCGGAGACGGATTTTATTAATATGGAGGGACACAAAGCCCCCGAGTGTAGAGACTTGGGTTACCAACATGGCTGGGTTTCTCAACCTCGAGAAATAAAGTTTGCCTTAAGAGGGTCTACACTAGGGTTCTCTCGGAGGTGGCAGCCGTTCGTCGACTTTCTCGGGGAAAATTAAAATGTCAGCAGCAGCAATCCATGTGGGGGTGAGTGCTTCATTGGGATGGTGTGGGAAGACTGGGTCGCATGGGGTAATGTCTATTTAATTGTTATTGTATATTCTCTTTTTGCACTATGTTAATGGTCACTCTAGTTTGGTTATTATGATTATTACTGTTTTATTATGAAATATTCTGCAAAACCTTAATAAAAATACTTTTTTTTAAAAGTGGGTGGGTAGCCCTTGTAACACGGTAACCATCCTTTGATGTGCAATGACTCAAGTTTGGCTGACACTGTGGCTGCTGCAAAATGACTGTGCATTCACCATTGCTTTGAAGGATGAGTGTTCATTAAGGAGAGTAGAAGGGCGCGATTCTCCGCTCCCCACGCTGGGTGGGAGAATCGCGGGAGGGCCCCCCGACTAATTTCACGACCCCCTGGCGCCCCCCGCGATTCTCCCACCCCCCGCTCGGAAGAATCGCCGCTCGACATTTTTCACGGCGACCACCGAAACTCTGACCCGGATGGGCCGAATGGCCTGCCATTCGCGACCGTTGCACAACGGCGGCAACCACACCTGGTCGCTGCCGTCGTAAAATCGCTGTGAGATGCCCGTTTTGGGGCTTGTAGGGGGCCTGGTGGGGAATGAGCACCATGACTGTGCTCGGGAGGGGACAGGCCCGCGATCGGTGCCCACCGATCGTCGGGCCGGCATCTCAATCGGACGCACTATTTCCCCTCCTCCGCCCCGCAAGATCAAGCCGCCACGTCTTGCGGGGCGGCTGAGGGGAAGACGGCCACCACGCATGCGCGGGTTTGAGCTGTCAGCCGTTGTGACGTCAGCCGCGCATGCACGGGTTGGAGCCGGCCAACCTGCGCATGCGCAGCTGATCTCACATAGGCGCCGCCGTCGCGTCATTCTCGGCGCGCCGACAAGCGTCAAGGCCCGGCGGCCGACAATAACGGAGCGCCGCTCCTAGCCCCCCCCCCCCCCCGAGTTCACGAGGGCCTTCACGATTTTTCCCGGGAGCGGAGAATCGCGCCCAAAGTCTGGGTTGGTGTCATCTCACATATGATTTTTTAAAATAAATTTAGAACATAGAACAGTACAGCACAGAACAAGCCCTTCGGCCCTCAATGTTGTGCCGAGCCATGATCACCCTACTCAAACCCACGTATCCACCCTATACCCGTAACCCAACAACCCCCCCCTTAACCTTACTTTTTTATTAGGACACTACGGGCAATTTAGCATGGCCAATCCACCTAACCCGCACATCTTTGGACTGTGGGAGGAAACCGGAGCACCCGGAGGACACCCACGCACACAGGGGGAGGATGTGCAGACTCCACACAGACAGTGACCCAGCCGGGAATCGAACCTGGGACCCTGGAGCTGTGAAGCATTTATGCTAACCACTAGCTAGCATGGTTTATGCTAACCACCATGCTACCCTGCTGCCCCTAGTGTACCCAATTCCTTTTTTTTTCCAATTAAGGGGCAATTTAGCATGTTCAATCCACCTACCTTGCACATCTTTGGGTTGTGGGGGCGAAACCCACGCAAACACGGGGAGAATGTGCAAACTCCACACGGACAATGACCCAGAGCCAGGATTGAACCTGAGACCTCAGCGCCGTGAGGCAACAGGGCTAACCCACTGCGCCACCGTGCTGCCCTTCACATGTGATTTTAAACCAAATCTTGATTTGCAGATCAAATTGCAAATACTACACATGATTATCCTGCTGCCAGAGTAGTGGGCACAGAGATCTGCATGATTTGCTGCCTGTGGTCATACTCCAACTGAACATTTGAGGAACATACTCCCTTTCAGTTACAGTGTATGGAAGAGTTGACATGTGATCTGCGTGAAGTCAATAGCATCCTACACTATGAGGAAGTCTACAATCTGATTGCAGCCACATGTTCATTCTGCCTGCTTATCACTGGCAGGAGATGATGTCATGCAGTTCTCTTTCTTTGAGTCGAGAGACTCAGTGAGCTCCCATAAACAACGTTAGTCTCCAGTCTGTGAAATGTTACAAGTATCTCGGGTGGGATTCTCTCTCCTGCCGCACCCATTTTTTGGTGCAGCACACCACCACTGGCAGCAGGATTCTCTGTCCCAGCAGCTGGCCAATGGGGTTTCCCATTCACCTCCACGACATTGGGAAATCCTCGGGTGTGAGTGCGCTGCCGGCGAAACTGAGGATCTTGCCGACTGAGAATCCAGCCCCTCCAGTTCTAGCCTGCAAGGCAGTATGGTTTATCACCATGGTCACCTTCGGTGCCACCAGAAATTCAGTCCTTGTCCTATTCTGTGGTGGTGATTATGGCTGCAGAAGGTAGAAAATTTCAGTCAGGGCATTCCTAGTGAAGCATAGACATCTTACACAGGGCGGGATTCTCCGACCCCATGAATCCCGCCCCTGCCGGCTGCCGAATTCTCCAGCGCTGGGGATTTGGCGGGGTGGGATTTGCTGGCAGCAGTCCGCACCTTTGAGGCGGCCTGACGCCGGAGTGGTTCACGCCATTCCTTCCCGCCGGAGTTGCCGCCCTGCCGATTCCCGCAAAATCCCACCCAGCTGAATGTGAAGAAGGAATATTGCTCTCTGAATATGATGGGTGCACCTAATCTCCTACTGAGACCTCTTTTCCCATGCCCTGTTGCCTGTGATGACTTTGGTGGGCATCTCCTGGGGGTTGGAACCAAGAGGGTCTGAGCCTGCCTTTGGAAAGCATGGGTGTTACAGTGCTACCCTCCTCATTGTGTGGGACTGGAGATGTGTCGCTCATAGGGATGGGTGTATCAGATGGGCTGGACACCCCCAGGGTCTCATCGATGGAAGACCCCAGCCCCCTGCCTATCCTCTTCCTTTTGGGTGCCTGGGACTCTCTGGTCTCCTCCATGGGATAGAGGGGCAGCTGGAGTGAGATCCAGAAGCCCATTCGTCCTCTGGTGCTGACACTCGTGGATCCCCACCAGTGTCTGCACCCTGCTGTTGAAGCCCTGCACCATGGAGCTCATGTCCTCATTCATGGAGGTCATTAGCTGAACCATGGAGTGGACACCCCCAACATGGAGTGTTCTCCTGAACCAGGACCAGGAATGAACTGAGGATGAACCCTCACAGTGTTGGCCTCGTCGCATCAGAGCCATGGGACCATCTCCTCAGTCAGAAGGTGATGGAACTCCTCAAGTTAGCCTTGCAGTCCGAGGAGGAATTATGTCATCCCTTCCTGACGTTCATGACTCAGCATTTGGAGTTCCAGCAGCTCCTGGTTGACCGTACTCAGGGACACATCATCGGCCCTGGGCTCAGGAAGGTCCTGGGCTGCAGCATCCCTACAAATGCCAGTTCCCAGGGACATCCCAGCATCCGCCTGCTGTGGATCATCAGGTGTGAGGTTCTCACCAGTGAGTGGCCCAGAAGCCTGACTATTCCTTATTTCCACCGAGGTGCTGGCGGAAGGTATAGGTGACAGGTGTGGCACCTCTTCAATGCTGGTCTCTTGAGATGTCCCCTTTGGAGTTGCTCAGGTCCGTGGTATCCAGGGGTCGTAAGGATGGTCCGGGTTGGCCTGCTGATTAACCTACAATGGTAGGCAGGTGGCATTAGTGCGGGACAAGGGACACTGATAGGAGAAATGTGAGGCTTGCGCCATGGCTGGTTGTGTTGAGGATTCTCACTTGTGTCTTTGGCCCCCACCTTACCCTCTGCACAGGTGCGGTCCAGTTCCTTACCAGAAAGCTCAAGGGCTTGTTCCTTAAATGAGGTTAGAGATTTGAACTCACCGTATATTCAGCCTTTTAAGGAAAAACATTTTTTAATGATTTTCATGCCATGCGCGTGGAGGCCTGCCTCTGATTCGCTCACCCCGTTACAATATAATATCTGCAATCCGTGAGGCACATCATTTAAGTGTCTCCCCAGCACTTGTTCCAAATCCAATTGGGGGATGGCTGCCAGAAAGACTGCACCGCACCACAGAAGGGGCCCTCAGCAAGCCCCCAGGCACACAAAGGGAAGAGGGTATGAGGGAGCACAGCCTGTGACCTTCCACCCAGGAGACCCCAGGGCTGTCCAGCCCATCTGACGCCCCCTCCCTATTAGCGACACATCTCCAGCCCCACAAAGAGGCGGGTAGCAGTGCCACACCTGTGCTGACCCTCAAGGTCCTGACCCCCAGGTGGTGCCTGCCAAGGCCAGCACAGGCAACAGGGCGTGGAGGGCAGCAGGGCACCTCAACCTCAGCTGTGGAGGTACTTTTAGCCTGGAAAGGCCATTTGTTTTGCAGCTTGGGGGAGATGACGTCATTGCTAGGTGGAGCGATGTGAACGAGACATTTTGAGAAAAGCTTTGGAGGGGAGTTGAAGTCTGATCTAACAATTCTTGCTTTGACCACAAGTAAAGACAGTTTTCTCCACCAGTAGGATAGTTTAAAAAAGAATAATAACATTTTAAAGCAGAGCAGTCTTGGCTGTGGACAAGTCGGAAGCTGAAATAAGCCAGTTGGAACAGCTTTTTGAAGACTTCCAACCAGAGTCTGCAGGGGTTCTAACCAGAGCCCAGATTTGTTCTGCACAGTAAGTATTACTCTATGCCATGCTGATTGTAAACTCAACTGAGAGCTGTATGTTTCTTTTCTTGCTGATTTTGAAAAAAATACTTTTATTCTCCTCCTCTTTCACATTTTCTCCCAAATTTACACACACCAACAATAAACAATAAGCCGTAACCATGTCAACAACAACAATCCCACCCTCCCACCAACCCCCAAACAACTGCCCGCATGTTAACATAAACAATTAACAAAAAGGAATGAGGAATCACCCATTGTCACCATTAACGCGCATAGTCCCCCTTCCCCCACCCCCACCCCGACTAGTGTTCGATGTTATCCAATTCTTGAAAGTGCATAAAAGGGCACTTCTTGAAAGGGCAGTGTGGCAGCACAGTGGTTAGCACAGTTGCTTCACAGCTCCAGGGTCCCAGGTTCAATTCCTGGCTTGGGACACTGTCTGTGCAGAGTCTGCACGTTCTCCCTGTGTGTGCGTGGGTTTCCTCCGGGTGCTCCGGTTTCCTCCCACAGTCCAAAGATGTGCAGGTTAGGTGGATTGGCCATGATAAATTGCCCTCAGAGTCCAAAAAAAAGGTAAGGTTGGGTTACAGGGATAAATGGGAGAGGGTGAAGGCATGGGGCTTCAGTAGAGTTCTCTTTCCAACGACCGGTCAGAATCGATGGTCTGAATGGCCTCCTTCGGCACTGTAAATTCTATGATCTAGAAAATGAATAACGCCCACGAATTGTAGAACCCCTCCATCCTTCCCCTCAGTTCAAACTTAACCTTCTCAAGAGTCAAGAACTCCAACAGGTCCCCCGCCATGCCAGGGCACAGGGTGGAGAGGCTGCTCTCTAACCCATCAGGACCCGCCTTCAGGCGATCAATGAGGCGAAGGCTACAACATCTGCCTCCGCACCCGTTTCCAACCCTGGCTGGTCCGACACCCTCAAAAATGGCCTTCCGGGTCCAGTTTCCCGTGCACCATTTTAGAAATTACCCAAAAAAACCTCCTTCCAGTAATCCTCTAGCTTTGGACAGGACCAAAACATATGAACATGATTAGCGGGGCCCCCCTCCGCAACGTTCACACACATCTTCTACTCCTTCAAAGAATCGACTCATCCTCGCCTTCGTGAGGTGTGCTCTGTATACCACCTTCAGCTGTATCAGCCCCAACCTCACGCACGAGGTGGAGGCGTTCACTCTCCGGAGCACCTCACACCAGAACTCTTCCTCCATACCCTCTTCCAACTCTTCCTCCCACTTTGCCTTGATCCCATCCAGCGGTGCCTTCTCCTTTTCCAAAATAGCCCCGTAAACCGCCGATACTAGCCCCTTCTCCAGTCCCCCTGTCGTCAGCACTTCCTCCAGCAATGTGGAGGCCGGCTCCGCCAGGAAGCTCTGTATCTCCTTTCTGGCAAAATCTCGAACCTGCATGTATCGAAACATTTCCCCCGGCACCAGCCCATACTTCGGTCCCAGCTCCTTTAACCCTGCAAACCGACTCTTTTCTTGTTGTTCTATGGGAAGTTGAGTAATAGTGTTTATGGGATAATTGATGCTCCAGAATCAAAAACTGAAAGGAGGAGAACATCAAAGAGAACGATGAGGAGCCCGGACAATGCACTGACCCACAGCTCTCTCAGGATCAGAGACATCCATCCATGCACATTGCCCTATGTGAGTGCCTTTCCACTGAGCCTCACTCCCTCCCCTTTCACACAGTGGCCCATCACCCACAGTCACCCCTCTCAATTCCACTTGACAGAAGCACCTCAATGGGTCACATGCCCGCCCCCACTTCAAGGGTGAGGACTGTATTTTAACCTCACAGATGAACGAAACACTGCTGCCCTGTCATGTCCTGAATTGGGTGACTGAGCGCCTCTACCCTCCTTTGCATTAAGGCTGCCATATGTGACACCTCTCGGTCATGGAGAGGTGGGTGTAAGCCTTGATGTTCAGTACTCGGGGGTTCAGCTCCCAAAGGATTGACCATTGGGCGCCAATCAGTGGCACATTCAAGGATTGCAGGCCTGACTACATTGGCCCAATTGACACATAAAGGAAGGTCAGAGAGATGAGCAGCCAACTGGCTTCTCCAAGTGGGAGGTGAAACAGTCACCTTCATCTTATGGTGGCACCCCCATTCCGCCAGCTCTCTTTGACTGTGGTCTAAATTAACTTTCCACCTTGAACAGCCAGCATCCTGACCACTCCCTGATGACCTGGCCTCCATAGCCAGTGGCTCTTCCCTTCCAGGCAACTCATGCCCTGTGGGTGCACTTTGCAGCCTGAGTGTGGGGGTTCATTCTGACTGCACTCATTCTCCCCCTGTGTGAGGGTCTTCGACCCTGTAGCTGCTCAGCATTCCTTGTCAGAGTGCCCCACACTGCCCATGCAATCTGGCATTTCACGGGACCCTACCCAGAGACCTCACAGTTGGCTCCTGTGCGGACCCAGTGGTTGCACCAGCTCCCACAAACTTCCATCTACCACTCGAGAAGGGCAATTCCTCAGCGAAAAAATGGACACAAGCCCAGCAAGGGAGACTCAAGAGTGAAACCATGCACACCAACCATCAGACCCCCTTGACGCCTGGAGGATCAAACCGGTGAAGAGCTGCTAAGGCCAGCAAGGGACCCCCCCCCCCCCAACTTCGACACTGAGACACAACCCTCCCACCTCCCCGACCTGAGTTCCACTAATCTGGGTCCTCTTGCATCCTTCCTGATGTACCCTCTCTAATTTGCACCTTGGAGGGTAATGGTGACCTGAGCACTCACCTCCGATATCCCCTTTAGAGGTAAGGTTGCCAGCTTTATAAATCATGGCAGTGTGACGTCACGCCGGCAACTGATGAATATTCAGTGAAGGGGGAAGTTCCAGCAGGAGGGCTCACTATATTATAATGTAATGAGGTTCCCGGCCTTCTATGGCAGGATTCTCGTTATGCCACCGGCGAGGGACCTGGAAAATCAGAAAACGCAATCTCACTGGCGAGAATCGCGTTTCCCGATTCTCGCCCTATTTTCTGCCTAGGTCACCATTCTCACTTACGGCTAACGTGTGCTCAAAATTCCACCCAACATGTCTCTAACCAATCAGATGACATAATCCTCACTGGGACACACAAAGAATATTTATCTTGTTATATAGAAAGCAAAATAAAGTGAAGCAAACAAAGATGGAATTAAGAGAGAGAAAAAAGAGATAAAGAAAATGTTTAAACAAATACTTTAAAAAAATCTCCAACCTAATAATTAAAATCTGAAGTGATGAGACTTCACACTTCTAAAACTAAATTTTCAATGTCAGAGAGGTTCATTGGCAATAGTTAAAGTTGAACGTGCCATTAAAAAATAATTTTTACTTTTTTTCTGCCGGGTTTAGTGGGTAAGCACATCAACTTCACAACATTCTATGTTTTTCAATGTTGATTCTCTAGATGGGATGCATTAAGAGCATAGCTTCTGGAGAAGCAGGGCAACTTGGAGAGAAAGGGGGAATAAAGGACTTAGAATCATCAAATGGAATCACTGCAGTGCAGAGGAGGCCATTCGGCCCATCAAGTCTGCACCAACCCTTTGGAAGGGTACCCTACCTAGGGTCAGGCCCCTAACCTATCCCCTTAACCCAGCAACCGCACCCAACCTAACCTTTTTAACACTAAGGGGCAATTGATCATGGCCTTGTATTTATACAGTGCCTTTTTCAACCACCAGCCCTCTTAATTACTTTACAGTCACTGAAGTACATTTAAAGTGTAGTCACTGTTGTAATGTGGGGAACATGTTGGCCAATCGTCACACAGCAAGCTCCCACAAACAGCAATATGGTAATGATCAAATCATCTCTATTTCTGATGTTGATTAAAGAATAAATATTGTCCTGAAAAGTGGGACAAAATAATGGCACGGGATGTTTTATGTCCACTTGAGAGGGCAGGTGGTGCCTCGGTTTAATATCTGATCCAAAGGACAGTCCAACAGTGTCGCACTCCCTCAGTACAACACTAAAGTATCAGCCTAAAAATTTGTAATCAAGTCCAGAAGTTGCACTTGAACCCACAATTTACTGACTCAGAGCCAAGAGTTGGTCAATTTGATTTCCACATTTAACTGCTGATTTACTCCTTAATTACAAGTGAGGCCACAGTCAGGGGGCTTGGCCCTTCTGAACCTGTTGTACTATCATTGGGCGGTGAATGTGGAGAAGGTGCGGGGTTGGTTCAGGGATACAGAGGTTTTGTGGGTGAGGATGGAGGCAGGCTCTTGCAAGGGGTCAGGGTTCTGGGCGTTGGCAACGTGGTGGGGGGGGGGGGGGGAGTCATCTCGGCGATCTTTAGGAGGATTTTTGAGGAGGAGAAGGTGTCTCTGGAGGGGGTGATGGCTAAGTGGGAGCAGGAGCTGGGGATTGCGCTTAAAGAGGGGTTGTGGTGTGGGGTGCTGCGGAGGGTGAATGCCTCAACCTTGTGTGCAACACTGGAGTTGATCCAGCTAAAGGTAGTACACAGAGCGCACGTGACAAAGTTGAGGATGAGTGAGTTGTTTGAGGCTGTGGAGGATATTTGTGAGCGGTGTTGGAGGGGCCCAGCCAATCATGTACACATTTTCTGGTCCTGTCCGAAGTTGGAAAGGTTTTGGAGGTTGTTCTTCAGCACCATGTTGCCGATCTTGCATGTGTATTTAGAGTCCAGTCCCTTGGGGGCCATATTCAGGGTATCAGACTTGCAGACAGGAGCGCGGGCAGATGTTTTAGCCTTTGCATCGTTGATCGCTCACAGGCGGGTTCTGTTGGGGTGGAGGTCAGCTTCTCCACCCTGTGCCTCGGTGTGGCTGGGTGATTTAATGGAGGTGAAATTCGCTTTAAGAGAGGTAAGTGACAGGTTCCAAAAAGACGGGGTCTGTTTATACTACATTTTGGGGAGCTGGTTACCATCAACTGCTATGGGGATGGGGAGAGGGCGAGGTGGGGAGGTTGGTTGGGCTGTTGGGGGGATGCGGGTTCAGGGGTTGGTGTTGGGTTTATTTTGTTCTGTAATGTGTTTTAAATGTAAAAATGTTAAAATGTGAATAAAAATACTTTCAAAATAAATAACAGTAAGCCCCAGGAGCCTGAATGTTACTTCCTCCAAAGTCCGAGCCAAGTTGTCTGTCTCCCATGCCATTCCTCCTTAATAAGGTTCCTAGCTTAATGTAAATGCCAACAGGTAATATGGTAAGTGATAAAAGCCTTTCAAATAGATCAACCTTTTCTGTCTTCTTTCTGATTTTAAATGTTTAAGTTTTCTAAAATAGGGACAAAATGCACAGTAGCACGATTAACATCTAAACGAGGGAGATAGGTTCATAGTATTCACCCATCAACATCTGACTTTTCCCCTTTGTTTTCATTAGATAGACTTTTTTTAAGCCAAACACAATCTTGAAACCAACTACATTTTTTTTTTAAAAAGCTAGTTACTTATTCAATAACTATATCTTTACTCACTGTCCAGGACACATTGTTCTTTAACAAAATGGTTCATTCTGTAAATAATGAAGTAGCTTTTGACTTTTAAGGAACTTTGAAAACAAAGTATCAACACAAATGAGATGGTACAGAAATCTGAACATTGGATCTATCCTTAATTTATTTCACATCCTTGTGAACAACTTCTGCTTTTAGTTAGCAACGCAGAAAGTAGATTGTGAATAATATATTTATTTGGAAATGATATTGTCAACAAAATCCCCTGAACTATGCTAAAAATAAGTCAAAGTATATTTCTCCATATATTAGTAACTGTGTCGATGTATTGAACGTTTTTAATGTTTCCTCTAAATCTCTATTAACAATTAATTAAGATTTTTCTGATCCTACCCAACAATGGATGATGGAGAAGGGCATCCAGCATTTGGTGATGGTGATACCTAGAACATGATTATCGACCAAAATTGAACGGAAATATTTCTGAGGATGGTGAAATTGGGCAACCTAATGAACTTGTTTGGTAGCACAGTGGTTAGCAATGTTGCTTCACAGTGCCAGGGTCCCAGATTCAATTCCCGGCTTGGGTCACTGTCTGTGCAGAGTCAGCACGTTCTCCCCATGTCTGCGTGGGTTTCCTCCGGGCGCTCCGGTTTCCTCCCACAAATCCCGAAAGACGTGCTGTTCGGTAATTTGGACATTCTGGATTTCCCCTCCGTGTACCCGAACAGGCGCCGGAGTGTGGTGATTAGCGGATTTTCACAGTAACTTCATTGCAGTGTTAATGTAAGCCTACTTATGACAATAAAGATTATTATTCTTATTATTCAGTCAGCATTTGATGTTCAGTTCCCAATGAACTCTGACGTACTTTGGGCACTTTAGAAGACTAAAGATAGTCCCAGTGGCAGAGATAGTCATCAAGAATTAAATTGTTGCAAATCGCTCTCCCGTGCACTTGGTAAAAAAAAATTGTATTAACTCAAGCATTTCATGAACGAGGCGAGAACTTAGTCATATACTTCTGCATCCACATCACCGTTTTCACAATGGGATAGACCCATCTTTCATCTACACAAAGAAACCTCTTAACGCCCCCTCCTCCCACCCCCTTTTACACATCCACTGACGATGGTAAACTATTCTTTAGTTCTGACTGGTGGGCAGACCATAGTATTCTTGGCTTCAAACAACAGTGCTACGCAATGGCTGAACTACATGAGGTTTTCAATTCAATCAATCCTCGGTAATTGCTGAAAGTTTTTTTTGCCTCCCTAATCGACTGTATCAAACCTGTGATGTCGACCTGCTGCTGGAGGTTAACGTACAGGGCAGGTCTGAGATGTTCTGCAAGATGGAAGGTGCATTTCAGGGAGGCGAATCAAACATCCTACAGCACGCCAGGTGGCAGGACTTGTGGCTGGGGCATTTGAAAAATCACCGCTGCATTACTCTTTCTACCACTTGTGACTTGGTGAAGTCACAGTTGCTACACATTTTAAATTCCAGAACCCAAAGAGAAAATGCTGGAAAATCTCAGCAGGTCTGGCAGCATCTCTAGCGAAAGAAAAGAGCTAACGTTTCGAGTTCAGATGACCCTTTGTCAAAGTTTTGAAAAACGGTCATCTGGACTCGAAACTTTAGCTCTTTTCTCTCCCTACAGATGCTGCCAGACCTGCTGAGATTTTCCAACATTTTCTCTTTGGTTTCAGATTCAAGCATCCGCAGTAATCTGCTTTAATTATTTTAAATTCCAGACTGGAATGCAATGAAGTACTGTACCTCTCCACTTTCCCATCTGAATTCTAGCATCATACTGGTTGGGGAAGGGGCTGGATTCTCCGATTCTGGGGTTATGTTCCCACCCCGGGGTGAGAATGGTGGCTGGCGCAAAACGGCCACCGATTCCCCGTTGTGCTGGGGGCGAGCATGCTGGCAGCTGGCTCTAGCTGCCGATATGGCCTGGAGAATTGCCGGATCCGTGGCCGCGCATGCACATGGCGACGGCCTGCATTGGTCACACCGCGCTACATGGCGAAGGTCGCTCACGCACCCGACCCGCAAAATAGTCCCCCCTTGGGCCAGCTCGCGTGCCCCGGACCATCCCCCACAGTGCCCCCAGCCCCGAATAATGTCCCATCCCTGCCCGTGGATCGGCCCTCATCTGACTGTGGCGGCGCTGGACTGAGTCTGCAGCCGTCATGCCGAGTTCCTGACAAGTGAGACCAGACGCGACCGATGCTGTCAGGAACTCGGCAGGTTGGGGGTGGAGCAACGGAGGATGGGCCTCAGGTAATATCTTAAGGCCATCCAAATGTGGCACGGCGTACTCTTTGAGTACTCCACTTTGGAGGGGGCGGAGCATCGTGAAAGCGGCGCCACCCCCGATTTGGTCCCCATGAGGGGTGGGATTCTCTGATCCTGAGACTAAGTATTGACACCGTCGTAAACGCCGTCGCGGACCCGCACATGCGCGCTAGCCTCCTTCTCCAAGCCGGCCCCAACGCAACATGACGTAGAGCTACAGGGGCCGGCGCGGAGTAAAAGAGGCCCCCACCAGGAGAAGCCCTGAACTACATGAGGTTTACGGTAGGCCCTAATCGCGGGCCAGACCACCGTGGAGGCCCCCCCCCCCGGGGTCGGATTCCCCCTCCCTCCACCAGGCCGCCCCCCCCGCAGGATGGACACTGAGGTCCCACAGGGTAAGACCACATGTGAACGCCGCCGGCGGGACTCTGGCTATCTTGGCGGCCACTCGGCCCATCCCACCCGGAGAATCGCCGGGAGGGGGCAGGGTAGAGCAGCCCCCGACCGGCGCCGCCCAGACCGCGCCTATGGCGCCGATTCTCCGGTGACCGGAAAATCGGCGGACCGGCGTCAGGGCGGTGTCGCGTGAATCGCGCCCGGCCTGGTGATTCTCCAACCCGGCCCCAGGGCCAGAGAATCCCACTCGAGGTCTTTATAATCGCATCTATCCATCAGACTGAATTGCACATTGGTGAATTCACCTCATCACCAACACTGAAATCGGAAATTCCTGATGATTGTTTCTTCACGCACCATCTGGGATAAAATGTATAATGCCACAATGCCAGCAGATATACAGTGCAGAGCGAGGGCGTGTAGGTGTATCAGTTGTGTTTAGTTGCCACAACAGCTAACGTGTGTGTGGAAACACCATAAACTGTCCCTTCTAAACTCATACAAATTTTTTGCTCAGATTACTGATGGGCCAGGGTGAAATGTTGTGAATAGATCACGTTCAGGTATTATTTATAGAGACTTTAGTCCGAAAAGAATACGGTCAATATTCTAATAGTCTTGTTCTCATTGAAAGAAGCGGTTTAGGAACGGTGATATTTCTATACCATGGTGACAGCACCATGTCACCAGCACCCTTCAATTTACCAGCACTCGGCGTCTCAATGTCATCCGCGCGCTTCCCTGAACGGCAAGGCAATAGAGCGGAAAAACAAGTGCAATATTATACTTCGGCATTTTAACGTATTTTAATAGCCATGGTTACTTATTGGCAAGATAAAGGTAACGGCAGCTATTTCAAAAAGAAAACCTTTACGTCAAAAAATTATGAACTGGGAATTTTCCTTGTGTTAACCAACTGCCGACCACAAGACGTTTACAAGTGCAACATATCCAACCATTGGTTGGATGAGTTGTTTTGAAAGTAAGCTCTTATTGCAAAAACATATTGCCGCGGCCGGTGTATAATTGCAAACTCGGTAACCCTGCTGGATTCTCGGGCTCTTACTAGAATGAGATCGAACAGCAAGTCGCAAAAAAAAATTGTAAGATTATGTACCTTGCTACCATGCACACGGGTGGCAGCTTCGGCGACCGGTGTATCGTTGGAGAGGAGTCACTCACAGCTCGGGGCACTGATTATACACCTTGTAAAACAAATAAGAAGCAAATAGTAACATTGTGCTGCAATCAAACCAAGGCTGCAAAAAGGAGGAAGTGAATCGAAATCTCAGTGAAGAAGGAAGCGCCAGTTACATTCTGAAAGTGCTGTCCAAAGGCATTGATATTGTTTTATTAAGTTCAGACAACATTAGATGCATTGTAAAAAATGCGAACAATTAATGGGTGGGAAAATACCCCCCCCCCCCAATAAAAACAAAGTCTAGATAAATGTTGAACATGGTTATTTATGTTAAACCACCTTACCATCTGGAAAGGGCATTTCGTGCAACGTAATGAAGGAGTTAGAGAGTTGACATGAGGGAAAAAAATTGAAACCAGAACCCAAATGCTGTGAAGCGTTTTTTTAAAACAAAAGGCGCTGTTGCTATGGGCTCCAGGATAAAACCTTGCACTTCCCCAAAAAGTGGCTTTCTGAACTTCAGTGACCTTCATCCATCAGGCAATGACGTGCAGAGATCGAAACAAGAAACAAAAGGCAAAATGTAAATGATTCAATTTACATATAATGTGGCAGCGCCAGCAGGACAGGCTGGTCAAACTTACAAAACATGACTGACAAGCTGGATGTGGCCGGCCTCTTCCCGCCAGCACCAGCCTGGCCTGGCCTAAGTTCTTATCAGGAAGTAAGTCGCTCGCAAATTCTTCTGTGCGGACATGTCACAAACTGGAAAGATGTGGTTAACCGCCATTGAAGTCCCTGAACTGCAAAGGAGTCGTTTCCTGATCATGTCCTGCATTCCGGGGCGCAGCGAGATTCAAAAGCGAATCCAGCATTATTTGTAAGAGGGGGGGGGGGGGGGAGAGGCCAGCCAACTTCTTGGGCTAGGGGGAAGAACGGTGCCAGGTGAATTGTTCTCGTAGGGAGCCAGCATAGACACGATGGGCCGAATAGCTCCCTCCTGCCCTTTAACCATTCCAATATTCTTCAGTTAAGCAATAATCAAGCGATTTCCTGAAATAAAAGTGCTGTGGTAATAAAATGGCAAACTGTTTCCTTGTGCCCTACTAGAACATAGAACAGTACAGCACAGAACAGGCCCTTCGGCCCTCAATGTTGTGCCGAGCAATGATCACCCTACTCAAACCCACGTATCCACCCTATACCCGTAATCCAACAACCCCCCCCCCCCTTAACCTTACTTTTAAGGACACTACGGGCAATTTAGCATGGCCAATCCACCTAACCCGCACATCTTTGGACTGTGTGAGGAAACCGGAGCGCCCGGAGGAAACCCACGCACACACGGGAAGGACGTGCAGACTCCGCACAGACAGTGACCCAGCCGGGAACTGAACCTGGGACCCTGGAGCTGTGAAGCATTTATGCTAATCACATGCTACCGTGCTGCCCCTATTCACTGTTTGTGAACGTTGAATTTTAATGTTCCTTCCAAATATAACAGGCGGATTTCTCTGTTTCTGAGACCAACACAGAATTCATGGGCCGCGATTCTCAGCTCCCCCGCGGAATCAGGAAGGCCGTCGTGAACTCGGCCGAGTTTCACGACGGCCTTTGAGGCCACTCCTCGCACCCTATTCACCCCCCTCCAAGGGGCTAGGAGCGGCGTTCCGTGAATCTTGGCCACCAGCGCGCCGAGAATGACGCGACGGCGGCGCCTAAGTGACGTTAGCCGCGCATGCCCAGGTTGGCCGGCTCCAACCCGCGCATGCACGGTTGCCGTCTTCCGCTCCGCTGCCCCGCAAGACGTGGCGGCTTGATCTTGCGGGGCGGCGGAGGGGAAAGAGTAAGTCCCTTGGAGACGCCGGCCAGACGATCGGTGGGCACTGATCGCGGGCCAGCCCCCTCCCGAGCACAGCCGTGGTGCTCACTCCCCTCACCGCCCCCCACAAGCCACAAACAAACCTTTGGCGCCATGTTCATGACGGCAGCGACCAGGTGTGGTTGCCGCTGGCGTGAACAGGTCAGGCCGCTCGGCCCATCCGGGCCGGAGAATCGCCGGTCGCTGTGAAAAACTGCGAGCGGCGATTCTCCGAGCGGGGGGTGGGAGAATCACGGGTGGTGCCAGGGCGGCGTGTCGTGAGTCGCCCGGCCCTCCCACGATTCTCCCACCCGGCGTGGGGAGCGGAGAATCGCGCCCTCAGTGTCCCTTGTCCTGTCACCTTTTGAAGGTGCATTGATAGCCGCAGGCGGGGAACAGTGGTTGCTGCAGATGGGGGCCTTGTTGGACTTGCCCATATATAACAATAAATCGTCCTGTGTACAAAGATACCCTGAGCTGGATTCTCCGATTTTCAGGCTATGTCCTGACGCCGGCGTGGGAACGGTGGCATTTTACGACCGAAAATTTGGCGCAAAAACCTCCGTTTGGTGCGGGGCTGACATACCAGCAGCGTAGAGCACCCGGCTCTAGCTGCCGATATGGCTGGAGAATTGCCGGGTTCGTGGCCGTGCATGTGCACAGCGGCGGCCTGCAGTCGCTATGCCGTGCAACATGGCGTTGGCTGTGTGTGGACCTGGCCTGCCAAATAGTGCCTCCCTTTGGCCGGCTCACAACCCCCGGACCACCCCCCAACAGTGCCCCCAGCCCCTGCCAAAATCCCACCTGCCCGTGGATCGGCTCACCCCTGACTGTCGCGGCGCTGGACTCAGTCTGCAGCCGCCACACTGAGTTCCCGACAAATAATAGCATGAGAGACCCATGCCATCGGTAACTCGCCAGGTCGGGGCGGAGCATCGGGGGAGGGCCTCAGGCAACTTCCTGAGGCCGATGTTATGGCGTCCGCCGTGCTCCTAAAGTACACTCCCCGTGTGTGCATGGGTTTCCTCCGGGTGCTCCGGTTTCCTCCCACAGTCCAAACATGTGCAGGTTAGGTGGATTGGCCATGCTAAATTGCCCTTAGTGTCCAAAATTGCCCTTAGTGTTGGGTGGGGTTACTGGGTTATGGGGATAGAGTGGAGGTGTGGGCCTGGGTAGGGTGCTCTTTCCAAGAGCTGGTGCAGACTCGATGGGCCAAATGGCCTCCTTCTGCACTCTAAATTCTATGATTCCCTTGTCACCCTCGGGAGGCACCCCTCCAGTCTAGCCGCCAGTATCTTCGCCAGTATCTTGGCGTCTACATTCAGTAACGATATGGGCCTATACAACCCACACTCCGTCGGGTCCTTGTCTTTCTTTAACAGCAGGGAGATCGAAGCCTGTCCCAATGTCTGTGGTAGCACACCCTTACCTACCACATCCTCAAACATCCCCACCATCAGCAGCGCCAAGTTGTCTTTGAACTTTTTATAACACTCCACTGGGAACCCATTTGGTTCTGCCACTTTCCTCGATTTCATCTTCCCAATTGCCTCCTTCACCTCCTGTTCTCCCACCGACCCTTCAATCTGGCCCTATCTTCCTCCTCCAGCCTCGGATACTCCAACTCGTCCAGGAAGTCCCTTATCCCTCTTTCCTCTCCTGGTGGCTCGACCTGTACAACATTTTATAAAACTCCTCAAACACCTTCTTAATCTGCTCCGGAGCCACCACCAATTTCTCCGTCCTATCCCGCACCTGGACTACCTCCCTCGCCGCAGCCTCCCTCCGAAGTTGGCCTTCTGCCCATATTCATAAACTGCTCCCCTCGCGCGCCTCAGTTGTCGCACTGCCTTCCCCGCCGACAACCGGTTAAAACTAGCCTGGAGCTCCTTTCTCCTGTCCAGAAGGGCGGGATCTGCATCCCCGCATACTTCCTGTCCACCTCCAACATCTCCTCTATCAGCCTTTGATGCTCCTCCCTCTCTTTATTCACCTTGGCCTTGAATGATACCACCTCCCCCCTCACTACCAGTTTCAAGGCTTCCCAGAGCATCGCCTGCGATACTTCCCTGTACAGTTAAATCCTACATACTCCTCAATCACCTTCTTGCAGAAGCTTCAGTCCCCAAAAACCCTGTATCCATTCTCCACCCCGGCCTCTGGGCTACCCCCCTCTCCAGGACCACATTTATCTAGTGCGGCACATGGTCCGAAATCACTATTGTCGAACACTTCAATCCCCTAATTCCAGCCAGCAACACCTTTCCTACCACAAAAAAGTCTACATTGAATATAGTTTGTGAACTGGGGAGAAGAACGAGTACTCCTACTCCCTCGGATGCAACAACCTCCACACATCCACCCCTCCCATTTCCCTCATAAGCCCAGTCAGCGCCTTTGTCTCCCTTGACTGGGGAAGCGAGCGGGACTGTGACTGTCCATCCTCGGCTCTTGCATCAGATTCCAAACCCCTCCCACTATTAGCTTGTTGTGTCCAAGTTCGGGATAGCCCCTAGCACCTTCCTCATAAACCCTGCATTGTCCCAATTAGGGCCATACACGCTCACCAGTGTCACCAACCTCCCCTCCAATGCCCCTGTTAGTGTTACGTACCTACCTCCCTGGTCCAGCACAACCTCCATCCAAAACCTCACCTTCTTACCCACCAACAGCCCTCCCCAAGCCCTACTGTCGAATCCTGAGTGAAATACTTGGCCTACTTAGCCCTTCCTGAGACTCACCTGGTCCTTCACCTTCAGGTGGATCTCTTGCAACATGGCAACTTTGGCCTTTAAGCCTTTTAGGTAAGCAAACACCCTCAATCTCTTCACTGGCCCCCCCAAACCCCTCACATTCCATATTACTATTCTGACCGAGGGTCTCTCATCTCTTCCCAGCCCCTCCTATCCACCATTATCATAACCCCGGGCCCTGGCCACTGTGCTTGACCTGCGTCATCAGTTTGTTGCCATCAAACGCTTCCCCCTCCCAGAATCCCCCCAACCACTTCCTCTCGTAAACAACTCTCCCAGTACGGGACCCTCCCCGCGCTTTTCACACCTCCCAGGCCCATTGAAACTGTTTGAGCAGGCTCCAATGACCGCGGCCCCTCCCCCCACCACACACCCATACACTAGCCAACTCAAACTTGCTAGTGTGGAGGCTACTGCCCAGATCCCCCTCCTCCCATTCCCATTTCCCATGTCCAGTTCCTAAAACAAAGAAATCCTCTTCAAATAACAAACCCAGTTCAAACACACAAACCCCAGAAAACCGGAATCGCAAAAAATCCCAACTCCTACCCTTCCCAAACAGACAACTTCACACCCTTAAATCACCAATAACAACATGAAATAGAACTATATGCAACCTTCCACCCCCCTGACCTCGGACCAAGACCAAACCCCATTTCTGCCCAGTCGTTCTGCCTTCACAAAAGTCTCTGCCGCCTCCACCGTCTCAAAGTAATAGTCTTTGGAGTTGTAGGTCACACTCAACTTCACTGGATATACAATGTTAAACCTCACACCACTGATGTGCAGTGCTGCCTTCACTTGAACGAAGGTCGCCCGCCTCCTCGCCAGCTCCATGGTTAAGTCCTGGTATAGGCGTACACCAGCCACAGCCCACTGCACTTCCCGCTTCTGTTTCGCCCAACTCAGGACCTTCTCCTTCACATGGTACCTGTGAAAACAAATTAATCATCTTCGGTTTAGGCCTCAATGACCGATGAGACCGATCCAGTTCATACCAGGTGGGATCTTCCCCATCCCCCAGCAGCTCTGCTAACATCTTGGCAAAGTATTCAGTCGGCTTTCGGCCCTCCACCCTTTCGGGCAGACCTACAATTCTTAAGTTCTGCCGCCTAGACCTATTTTCCAGGTACTCCACCTTCACTCTCAGACCTTTGTTGCCCTCCACCACACTCTGCAGCTCCTCACCCATCTGTTTTTCAAATTCCACGGCCATCACCTTGGTTCATTGTTTCTGCCGTGAACAGTACGGCCCCACCCAGCGACTCAGCCTCTGCCATCTTTCCAGTTGCCGAGCTGACCCTTTCGCTCGACGGTGAACCTTCACTTGCCCCCTTGTTCCCGGCGGCCCTCTTCTGAGTTTTAGACATCCCCCTCCTTCCTTAAGTCTTTCTGCACCTTTCTGTTTAACAATTGTCCCTGGGACTGGGTATTAAGTTCCAAAAAATTGAAGCTAGAGCAGGAACTACCCAACATGAGACTTCCACCTACATACCGCCACCGGAAGTTCCCCCTTTGGCTAGGAGCTTGGCAAGTATTTTCACGTCTGCGTTCAGCAGCGAGATGAGTCTTTAGGAACCGCACTCTGTTGGGTGTTTGTCTTTCTTAGGTATCAGCGAGATTGAGGCTTGTTCTAGAGTCGACATTAGGGTGCCCCTCACCAGTGAATCTGTGAACATCTCCCACAGGTGCGGGGCCAGTGCTGTGGCAAATGTTTTGTTGAAGTCTGCCAGGAAACCTGCCAGTCTCATGCCTTCCCCGCCTGCATGGAACTAATACTCTCTATGGCTTCTCCCTGTTCTAGCAGTGCTTCTAACCCCATCTCCTATCCTCCCCCAAGACTGGCATGTCCAGTCCATCAAGGAACTGCTTCATCCTCAAGTCACCAGATGGGGGCCCGGAGGTGTACAGCTCTCAGTAGAAGGTCCCAAATGCCTCGTTAACCTTATCCGGCTCAGCTACTAATTTGCCTCTGCTATTTCCCTTGTGGCTGCCTACTTTCTCAGCTGCTGAGCCAGCAGGCAGCTGGCTTTGTCTCCGTACTCGTACAGCATCCCGCATGCCTGACGGAGTTGGTGCACCGCTGTCCTTGTGGAAAGCAGGTCAAAGTCCATTTGTAGCTTCTTCCTCTTCGCCAGGAGCTCTATGGTGGGGGACTCGGAGTGTCGCCGGTCTACCTCCAGTATTGAGCCGGCTAGCTACCTTCTCTTCCCTGTCTATTCATGATTTGTAAGCAATAATATCACCCCTGATCACAGCCTTCAGCGCCTCCCAGAACGTGGAGGGTGAGACCTTCCCATTCTGGTTATTAGTAACATACTCATCCATGGTCTGTCATTATTTTCTCGCACAAAGCCTTATCGGCCAGAGGGCTATGTCCCACCTCCATGGGGGGCACTGGGCACGTCCCATCTCCAACCCCAAATCCATATAATGTGGAGCGTGGTCAGAGATTACAATCAAGGAATATTCCGCTCCTACTAGCCCTGGAAGCATCGATTTCCCCACTACAAAGAAGTCGATCAATGAATATACATTGTGTGCTTGGGAGAAGGAAAACTCCTTCTCCCCTGGGGGGGTGAACCACCATGGGTCCACTGCCCCCATCTGCCCCATGAATCTGCCGAGTTCTTTCGCCATGTTGGAGGTCTTCCCTGTTTTGGGGTTCGACTTGTCCGTTTGTGAGCTTGTAACAGGAATGGTAGGTCTGTCCCACCCAGCTCTTCCTTACCCGCAGTCGTTCCTTCTCCCTCAAGTGCGTCTCTTGGAGGAAGACTGTCGGCTTTCATACTTATCAGGTGGACAAAGACTCTGGATCTTTTCACTGGGCATTTAAGTCCCCTGACGTTCCAGGTGACTATTCTGATGAGGGGCGTTTGCCCTCCCACTCCTGCGGGATCACTCACCCTTACCTGTGGATGTGCCCCTGCCCTCTGGGGTTTCCTTTTGTTCAGGGACCCTCCATAATGGCTGCGTACAGCGCCGTTTTGTTCCAAGTCGCCACCTGTGACCTGTTGTAGCCGGCCTAATGCCCTCATTTCTTCTTTACCTGTATTTCCCTTGTGGTGTTTTCTCCCCACCCCCATCCCCATCTTCCTTCCCCCTTACCCTGTAGATGCCCCCTTCTCCCTTTCCCCTATTTCTTCCCCTAGCTCTCCCCTATTCCCAATATCTACACCCCCCCCCCCCGCCCCTCCCCCTCCCATCAAGCGCTTTCCCCCTTGCTGGAGATGCGCCGCAGCCACTGTCTCCTGCACCCTTCCCGGTGCAGCATCCCAAACTTTACACTGTTTTTGTATAGCGCGTCTTTCGCTCTATTAAATTCTGCCCAGCACTTGGCCAGGTCCACTCCAATGTCCTGATAAATCCCAATCCGGTGGCCTTCCCAGTTGCAGTTTTAGGTTTGTCTCGCCCAGCGCAGGATTTGTTCCCGGTGCCGGGGCTTTGGGTGAAGTGACCTGTGAAGTGTGCTCTGTCTATTTCTGGTGGGTTGGGGAAGCTATCCCTTCCCACCAGATTGCCCAGCATTTGGGCCACATAGTCTGTGGGGTTCCTACCTCCGGAAGGGCCACGTTTCATAGATTTTGACACCTCAACCAGTTCTCCTGCTCCTCGATTTTCCCTTTCAAATTCCCCTGCATCGCGACTAGCCTTGCCACCTCTTTCTCCAGGGTGACGATCCAGTCACCCTGGTCTGTTTCAGCTTTTTCCAGCTCTTTGATTGTTTCTTCCTGGGATTCCAGTCGCCTTTCCGTGTGGTCACCTGCGTGGTTGCCAGGGCTTCGGCGACCGCAGCTTTCATTGCAGTGTGAATGTCCAACTTCCTGATGCTCTCTCGATTCTCTTGAGAGAAACATCCTCCACCCATCCCCTGGTGTGGGGGGAGGGGGGGGGGGGGGGGGGGCTTCTCGTGTGGTGGGCCGGTCCCTCTGGTGTGGCCTGAATTGTGCCGCCTCATGTGTCGGACAGCTCGTTCGTTTGTTTGTCCAGACTTTTTCTGCTCCCGGTTTCCACACAACCTCTGGAATGACTGCTATCTGCCATTTGTTCCTCTTGTCGTGTTGTGATATTGGTGTGGGGATGGGTTTTTTTTCAGCAGGCTTTTGGACGCAAAAAGGACGGATTCCCCGTCCCGCTGCACCAGTTTTCCGGTGTGATGTGCCCCTGCCGGCAGTGGGATTCTCCACCCCAAGAGCCAGTCAATGGGATTTCCCATTGTGGGCAGCCCCACACCATCGGGAAATCCCCGGGTGTGGGTATGCTGCCGGCGCAATGGAGAATCTTGACAGTGGAGAATCCAGCCCCCTATTTTTCAGGTTCATGATAGGAGAGGCACCTGATGTGCGACTTCTCAGCACATCCCCGTCACCAGAAGTCCCTTCCAAAATATGATAACAATATGATTGGAATTAACCTGCTGTTAATATTGTGTTTTATATTTCTGCTACCTCATTTATTATCTCACAATTTTTATCAGAGCCTGACTTAAATGAAGGGTTTTGTAACCAGCTTTACCTCAGTACATCCATGTGCTTTACAAATTGGATTTGGACTGGGAAATGAAGGCAGAAAGTGCTGGTAATACTAACATCGGTGGCAACATCTGTGGAGAGAGAAACAGTAATAATATCCCAGACATTAGAAGGAACCTTACATGGAAATGGGGAATGATCACTAACCTGAAATCTTAACTCTTGATTCACTCTCCAAAGATGTTGCTTGACTTGCTGAGTTTTTCTGCTATTTTCTGACTTGTTTCTAGTGTACGGTTTTTGCTTTTGCTTTAGGCTGGGAAATAGTTATTATCATTGTCACTATAACAATGAAATATGAGATAGTTACACATCATAATTTTTATTGACATAAATGACTTCTTGTGTTTGAATCTGAGCGTGTTTATGTTTACAATTTACTGTTAAAAGAACTTTGTCAACATTCATCCACTGAACTCCCAACTATTACAAGCTCAAGTACCAAGTATATAGGGCTGGATTCTCTGCTGTCAGGATTCACCGCCGGCAGTCCAGGGATTTCCCGATGACATGGGGCTGCCTATAATGGGAAACCCGATTGTCTGGCTGGTAAGACGAAGAATTCCGGGGCAAGCCGCACTAGATATCTGGTGCAGCGGGACGGAGAATCCCGCACATAGTTTCAACAACAGTTTGCACAAGGTTAGGTCTAAAGAGACAGTGTTTCATGGAATAGAAACAGAAAATGCTAGATGAACTCAGCAGTTCCGGCAGCATCTGTGATGAGAGAAACAGACGTTTTTCAAAATAAATTTAGAGTACTGTTGCTCGTTCTGGGTGAGTGTGCTTAACACTCGATTTGGCTCTGTTTCGTTACTTAGCTCTGGAGTCGTCAGGTATCGTTAAGATACCGCCACAAGTTTCAAGGTCAAGTTCAAAGCAATAAAACCATACACCAATTAGTAAGTTCAAACAAAGGAGTTTATTATAATACAATTATAATCTACTCATGCACACGCTAAGATGATTAAACTATTCCTACCACTAAATATACCAATACTTATCTTAAAGGGAACTGCCGGATCAGGGGACAAGGCCTCTTGCTCTGCACTGGTCTGCAGACTTCAGGTTGGTACGGGTTAAAAAGGGGTCAGGTGTGCCTATCTCTGGTAGCGATCGTTGTGAGACACTTACTTGCTGGCGGCTGCTGTCTCAAACCTCTCCTCTCTCTCGGTCAAGGTCTTCTTCGGTAAAAGGCTGGTCGAGAGGGCTGGTCAAGAGAGGAGGGCTGGTCAAGAAGAACGAACTGAGTTTGGGACCTGTCTTTTATAGGCCCTAGGGCTTCGCGCCCTTTTGGGTGGACCCTCTATCTGCTGGGGATCGATTGGGTCTCTCCTCAATCGATTTGTTTGAATCCCCCCAATACTGAGGCTGTCCCTCGGCTACTGGGCGGGCCTTCAGGTGCTTTGTCTTCGAACCCCGCTGGTGCCGGGGTGTCTGGTATCCTATACAATGTTGCAATCTCTTCCCTATTTGTGTCCATTGTCCCTGGGATCGTTCCATTACCATGTTAACTATCCCGGAGATTGCCTCATTAGCATGCGGAATGTTCGTTTCGGTGCTGTCTGCTCTCTTAGCAGACAGAATACACATTGGCTTGGTGCAGCCTGCTTGTGCTGCAAACTTTGTCCATTTTAACCTGCAAGCTTTGCGTTCCTCCATTTTGTATTGAGGGAACGGCCAACTTCGGTGGCTACAGTACCCAATTCATTTTTTCCATTTAAGGGGCAATTTAGCATGGCCAATCCGCCTACCCTTCACATCTTTGGTTTGTGGGGGCAAAACCCACGCAAACACGGGGAGAATGTGCAAACTCCACACGGACAGTGACACAGAATCGAACCTGGACCTCGGCGCCGTGAAGCGGCAGGGGTAATCCACTGCACCACCGTGCTGCCCTAGAAACAGAGTTAATGCTTGAAGTCCGTATGACTCTTCTTCAGAGTATGGAATGGCATTTGCAAACGTTATTTGCGAAGAGTGGTGTGCCTAATTATTTTTTCGTCAACCTGGTCACCCTTTATACATATACAATAGGATGTTACTATATAAACAGTTTCGGGAAAATATTTGTCGGGATCACTGAATCATTCAGATAATGACTTGTAGATCACAGATACCTGTCCGCAGCCAATTCAAATCACTGCACATGATGTCAAGAAACGGCTGAAGGCATGGCATACTGCAAAGGCACTGATAATACACCGGTGGCTGTACCAAAGACTAGTTCTCCAGATCTAGCCATGCCCGAAGCCAAGTAGCTTCAATACAGCTACAACTGGTATGTACCTAACAATGTGCATCCTGTCCACACAAAAAGAAGGACAAATCCAATTGGGCCAATTTCTGGCCCACTATAAATCATCAACAATATGCTAGAAGGCATCTTTAACAGTGCTTCAAATGACACTTACATAGAAAGTACCTGCTCGCTGACAGTCAGTTTGGATTCCACCAGGGCCATTCAGCTCCTGACCATATTACAGCCTCAGTCCAAACATGGACAAAAGAGCTGAACTCAAAAAAGATGACTGCTGTTGACATCAAACGTTTGACCTATTGCGGCATCAAGGGGCCTTAGAAAATTGGAAATCAATGGGAATCGGGGGAGGGGGGGGACTCTTTATTAGTTGGAGTCATACCCAGTACAAAGAAAGATGGCTGTGTTTGCTGCAGGCCAATCATCTCATTACTGCAAGAGTTCCTCAGGATAGTGTGTTAGGTCCAACCATCTTTAGTTGCTTCATTAATGACCTTCCCTCCATCATTAGGTCAGAATTGGGGATGTTCGTTGATGATTGCACAATGTTCAGCTTCATTCATGTCTTGTCCTGTTGTTAAAACTGGACATGAATGTGTGTAAAAAGTGGATTCATTCAGTGGAACTGTCATTTCACTTTGTTGGCATATGTCTGGGGATTATGATTCTAGGATGTGAATATTGCTCAAAAAAGGAGACATGCTGTTGAAACTTTACATCTTGCATTCATCAGGACAGATGCAAGAATTCCAAATCTCAAAGTAGAGAAGAGGGTGCTAATTGATTAGCAAGTGAACTTTGATTGCTAGAGGTGCAGAGAAACAAGGAATCATTGTCTCTCAAGCTTTTGTTTAGTTGAAGAATACACAATGCATGGACATGTTCTTTTTGTTCGCAAAGGACAGGGCCCTGTCTGTCAATATATACAGCTTCTTGCACAAGTGAGCCACACCGTGAGCCCAACTGATAATCTTAAATTGGTTGTTAACGTAATTCTTAGTACAATTGGGATTGTGTAGTAACTGTTGTCCAATCATGGAATCGTATCTAATATTGGAAACTGTTCTGAATTTTGAAAGCACTTGCTGGTTGAGTATGGTCAGGACTTTGCCTGTGGAAGCAGCTGAAGGGATATACAAACAACAGTTCCCTGGTTCATTCCTGGTAATGCCTTGGCCAATCAGAGTCGACTTGGATGCCGGGAAGGCGGTGGTGTAGTGGTATTGTCACTCAACTAATAACCCAGTGTAAAACTCTGGGGACCTGGGTTCAAATCCTGCCAGGGCAGTTGGTGGAATTTGAATGCAATAAAAATATGGAATTAAAAGTCTAATAGTGGCCCCAGACCCATTGACGTAAAAACCCATCTGGTTCTTACAACAATTGTAAAATAATATCCTAGGGAAGGAAGTCTGTCATCCTTACCTAGTCTGTCCTACATGTGACTCCTGACCCACAGCAATGTGGTTGACTTTTAAATGCCCTCAGGGATGGGCAATAAATGCTGACCCAACCATTACCCAACCATTAACGCCCACATCCTGTGAACGAAAAAAATTCAATTTAAATAAAAGCTTGGCAGTTAACTGTTTCCTGGCACGTTTTCCATGGAAACACTTCTGCCAATCAGAGTCCACTTGCCTCTTCTCATGCAGTATAAATTGTTATTCCCTTTGAGCTCTGGTATTTTTGTGCCTGTCCTGATGAGTGTAAGATGAAAAGCTCTGACGGCTTGTTTCTTTCTTCAGCAATACCCTGTATGCAAGGATGTTTCCTGCATTTCCGACTTCACAACCCATCACTAAATAGTGGGTTGCCTCTCAGTTCACAGTCTGGTTGATAACACCAAGTGGTTATAAATTATTTGATTTGGGGCTGTGAATGTTTTTATAAGGGATTAGGCATGAATGACATATTTGCTTTTATAATGGATTAAACACTTGAGGAATGTAAATGGAATGAATAGGTTTTTATAAATGAGAATGTTTTCATAAATAGTGAAGTCAAAATATCCACTTCAATTTTGCTTTATTTGTTGTTGGAGGTCAATCATCTCAGTCCAAAGACATCACTGCAGGTGTTCCTCAGGGTAGTGTCCTAGGCCCAACCATTTCAGCTGCTTCATCAATGACCTTCCCTCCATCATAAGGTCAGAGGTGGGGTTGTTTGCAGATGATTGCACAATGTCCAACAGCATTTGCAACTCCACAGAACTGAAGTAGTATGTACTCACAGGTAGCAAGTCCTGGAAAACATTCAGGCTGGGCTGAGAAGTGACAAATAACATTTATACCACACAAATAACAGAAAATCACCATCCCCAACAAGAGAGAACTCAACCCACATCCCTTGACATTCAATGGCATTGCCATCACCCATACCCCACTATCATCATCCTGGGCATTACCACTGAACAGAAACTGAACTAGACTGACCATTAAAATACTGTGACTACAAGAGCAACAAAGAAAAAAGAGAAGTACAGCGCAGGAACAGGCCCTTTGGCCCTCCAAGCCTGCGCCGACCACGCTGCCCGTCGAAACTAAAATCTTCTACACCTCCGGGGTCCATATCCCTCTATTCCCATTCTATTCATGTATTGGTCAAGATGCCGCTTAAACATCACTATCATCACTGTTTCCACCACCTCCTCTGGCAGCGAATTCCAGGCACCCACTACCCTCTGTGTAAAATACTTGCCTCGTACATATCCTCTGAACCTTGCCCATTGTACCTTAAACCTATGCCCCCGAGTAATTGACCCCTCTACCTGGGGAAAAAGTCTCTGACTGTCCACTCTGTCTATGCCCCTCATAATTTTGTAGACCTCTATCAGGTCACCCCCTCAACCTCCTTCGTTCCAGTGAGAATAAACCAAGTTTATTTAACCTCTCTTCATAGCTAATGCCCTCCATACCAGGAAACATCCTGGTAAATCTCTTCTACACCCTCTCTAAAGCCTCCACATCCTTCTGGTAGTGTAGCGACCAGAATTGAACACTATACTCCAAGTGTCAGCCAACTGAGGTTCTATACAGCTGCAACATGACTTGCCAATTTTTATACTCAATGCCCCGGCCAATGAAGGCAATCATGCCCTATGCCTTCTTGACTACCTTCTCTACCTGTGTTGCCCCTTTCAGTGACCTGTGGACCTGTACACCTAGATCTCTCTGACTGTCAATACTCTCGAGGGTTCTACCATTCACTGTATATTCCCTACCTGCATTAGACCTTCCAAAATGCATTACCTCACATTTGTCTGGATTAAACTCCATCTGCCATCTCTCCGCCCAAGTCTCCAAACGATCTAAATCCTGCTATATCCTCTGACAGTCCTCATCTCTATCCGCAATTCCACCAACCTTTGTGTCATCCACAAACTTACTAATTAGACCAGTTGCATTTTCCTCCAAATCATTTATATATACTACGAACAGCAAAGGTCCCAGCACTGATCCCTGCGGAACACCACTAGTCACAGCCCTCCAATTAGAAAAGCACCCTTCCATTGCTACTCTCTGCCTTCTATGACTGAGCCAGTTCTGTATCTATCTTGCCAGCTCACCCCTGATCCTGTGTGACTTCACCTTTTGTACCAGTCTACCATGAGGAACCTTGTCAAAGGCCTTGCTGAAGTCCATACAGACAACATCCACTGCCCTACCTGCATCAATCATCTTTGTGACCTCCTCGAAAAACTCTATCAAGTTAGTTAGACACAGTGGGTCAGAATGGAGGAGAGTTTGTGCAGGGGGTTGGGGCAGAAAGCACTAGCAACAGCGCCGCTCCTGATAGCTCCGGGGAAATACTCAGGGAGTCCGGTAATAATAGCTTCATTGAAAATCTGGAGGCAGTTTCGCCAGCATTTCGGGTTAGGGCCAGGGTCAAGGGAAATGCCGATTCGGGGGAACCACAGATTTGAGCCAGGGAAGTGGGATGGAAGTTTTCAGAAATGGGAAGAGAAGGGGATTAAGATGCTAAAAGATTTGTTTCTTCGGGACTGGTTTGCAGGATTGAGGGAGCTGGAAGCGAAGTATGGGCTGGAGCAGGGAGAAATGTTTAGATACATGCAGGTTCGGGATTTTGCCAGGAAGGAGATACAGAGCTTCCCGGAGGAACCGGCCTCCACGCTGCTGGAGGAGGTGCTGACGAAAACGGGACTGGAGAAGGGGGTAATGTCAGCAGTGTACGGAGCTATTTTGGAAGAGGATAAGGCACCACTGGAAGGGATCAAAGCAAAGTGGGAGGAAGAGTTGGGAGATGTTATAGAGGAGGGGGTCTGGTGTGAGGTGCTCCGGAGAGTAAATGCCTCCACCTCATGTGCGAGGTTGGGGCTGATACAGCTGTAGGTGGTATACAGAGCACACCTCATGAGGATGAGCTGATTCTTTGAAGGAGTAGAAGATGTGTGTGAGCGTTGCGGGGGTGGGGGTGGGGGGGGATGGGGGGGGGGGGGTTGGGGGGTGTGGGGTGGGGGGGCGCTAATCACGTTCATATGTTTTGGTCCTGTCCAAGGCTAGAGGAGTACTGGAAGGAGGTTTTTAGTTGTCATTTCCAAGGTGGTGCACATGAAACTGGACCAGGGTCCCCAGGCGGACATATTCGGGGTGTCAGACCAGCCAGGGTTGGAAACGGGTGCGGAGGCAGATATTGTAGCCTTCACCTCGTTGATCTCCCTAAGGCGGATCCTGCTGGGATGGGGAGCAACCTCTCCACCCTGTGCCCTGGCGTGGCGGGGGGACCTGTTGGAAAACTTGACCCTTGAGAAGGTTAAGTTTGAACTGAAGGGAAGGACAGAGGGGTTCTACAAGTCATGGGCATTATTCGTTGTGCTCTTTCAAGAACTAGATAACATTGAACATTAGTTGGGGGGGGGTGGATGGGTGAGAGGGTTGGGGGGAGGGGGGCTGTGTATATTAAGGGTGACTATGGGTAATCCCCGATTCCTTTTTGTCATTTGTTTATGTAAACATGCGGGCTGATGTTTGGGGATTGGTGGGAGGATGGGATCGTTGATATTGTTATGGGGATTGACATATTTGTTGCTGATTATTGTTTAATGTTAGTGGGTGTAAATTCGGGAGAAAATGTGAAAAAGGAGAATAAAATTATTTTTTAAAAGTTAGTTAGACACGACCTGCCCTTCACAAAACCATACTGCCTCTCGCTAATACGTGCACTTGCTTACAAATGGGAGTAGATCCTGTCTCAAAGAATTCTCTCCGGTAATTTCCCTACCACGATGTAAGGCTCACCGGCCTGTTTCCCTAGATTATCCTTGCTACCCTTCTTAAACAAAGGAACAACTTTGGCTATTCCTCAGTCCTCTGGGACATCACCTGAAGACAGTGAGGATCCAAAGATTTCTGTCAAGGCCAGAGCAATTTCCTCTCTTGCCTCCTTCAGTATTCTGGGGTAGATCCCATCAGGCCCTGGGGACTTATCCACCGTAATATTTTTCAAGATGCCCAACACCTCGGGCGCGATTCTCCCAACAGGAGACTGAGTGCCGAAACCCGGAGTGTTTCACTCTGGCGTTGGAGGCCGCTCCTCGCACCCTATTCTCCCCCCCCCCCCCCCAGGGGGCTAGGAGCGGCGGTTCGTGAATCCCGAACGCCCGGCCTTGACGCTTGCGTCAAAGCGGCGCGCCGGGAATGACGCGGCCGGCGGCACCGAAGTGACGTCAGCCACGCTTGCGCAGGTTGGCTGGCTCCAACCCGCGCATGCGCGGTTGCCGTCTTCCCCTCCGCTGCCCCCGCAAGACATGCCGGCTTGATCTTGCGGGGCGGCGAAGGGAAAAGAGTGTGTCGTTTACAGACGCCGGCCCGACGATCGGTGGGCACCAATCGCGGGCCAGACATCTGCTGAGCACGCCCGTGGTGTTCGATCCTCCCTCCACCCCCGCAGGCCCCACACTCACCTGTCGCGCTCTGTTCACACCGGCAGCAACCAGGTGTGGTTGGCGCCGGCGTGAACCAGTCGGTTTCGGCAGGCCGCTCGGCCCATCCGGGCTGGAGATCGCCGGTCGCCGTGAGAAACGGCGAGCGGCGATTCTCTGAGCGGCGTGTCGAAAAATGCGACACGCCATTTTTGGGGGGGGTGGGAGAATCGCGGGGGGTGCCAGGGCGGCGTGGTGTGATTCACCCGGCCCTCCCGCGATTCTTCCACCCGGCGTGGGGAGCGGAGAATCGCGCCCCTCGCCCTTTTGGATCTCAATGTGACAAAGGCTATCTACAAACCCTTCTCCAGACTCAACATCCACCAATTCCTTCTCTTTGGTGAATACTGATGCAAACTATTCATTTAGTACGTTGCCCATTTCCTCTGGCTCCACACACAGATTCCCTCCCCTGTCCATCAGTGGGACAACCCTTTCCCTGCTCAGAGGTTGGGAATTTTGTGACTCCCCAAAGCCTCTCCACATCTCCAAGATGCAAGTAAAGAATATGATGGAATACTGTCCATGTGCCTGGATGAGTGTAGCTGCAATAACACTCAAGAAGCTGGACACGATCCAGGACAAAGCAGCCCACTTGTTTGGCAACCCATCCACAAACGTCCAGAAATTACAAGGATGGATTGGGAGGGAGCCCCGATAGGGGTAAAGAAGCACAAGTGGGAGGAAGTGCACTAGGCTTAGCCTTATCGGGCTGCATGGTGGCACAGTGGTTAGCAATATTGCTTCGCGGCTGCAGGGTCCCAGGTTCGATTCCCAGCTGGGTCGCTGTCTGTGCGGAATCAACATGTTCTCCCCATGTCTGCTTGGGTTTCCTCTGGTTGCTCCGGTTTCCTCCCACAGTCCAAAGATGTGCATTTTAGGTGGATTAGCCATGCTAAATTGCCCCTTAGTATCCAAAAGGTTAGGTGAGGTTACTGGGTTAGGGTTGAGACTTGGGCTTAAGTGGGGTGCTCTTTCCAAGGGCCAGTGCAGACTCGACGGGCCGAATGGCCTCCTTCTGCACTGTAAATTCTATGATCCATTCCCTCCTCCACCAGGGCTCAGTGGCAGCAGTGTGTACCATCTGCAAGATACACTGCAGAAACTGGCATGGGTTGGGATGGATGGGGCATGGGGGGGGGGGGGGGGGGGGGGGAGGGGAGGTTGTCGGGCAGTGACAGCGTGTGAGTAGTGAGGGCTGTATATTCTTTTATTCTGTTTTTTTAACAAAGTCCCAGATATCCAAGGTGGATGTTTTGTACCCTGCTGCTCCTGTAGCTGCAGGTCCAACTCCCATTAATATTTGCTCCCCTGACACAAAAATAAGACCATCTGAAACTTTCTCCAAAATCAGATGGTTTGCGGAGCTGGGACTTTTTCCAACTCATCAGCAAAACTTCAGGACAAAGTATTTAAATGGGTAGAACAGAAGGATCGGCGGGGGGGGGGGGGGGGGGGGGGGGGCAGGGCATGGATACATAAATCACTGCAACGTGGATTAATAAGGTCATAACAAATCAAAAATAGCATTTACAGATGAAAATAATAATAAAGCAGAGAATTTATGTTAAAATTGCATAGAACCTTTGTTAAACCAGACTTGAGTACTATAAACAGTTGTGACTTCATTCCACATAAATAACGTAGAAGTACTGCTGCAAGTGCAAGACATTTAATGTGGTCACTAATAAATCCAGTGGTTAGTTCAGGAGAAATATCTTGGACGGGATACTCTGTTAGCCGACGCCAAAATCGAGAAAGGAGATTGGACGGAGAAGCGGTTCCAATGCATTGATACCTCGACCGGTGTCAATGTGTTCTGGAACATACATACAGCGTATATCAATGCATATCATTAGCGCGTGCAATCCGGTATTCTCCAGGGCCTCGGCAATGCTCTGCCTCTGATGGGCCGAGTTCCCAACGGCGTGGTTCACTTGTGCTTTTAACAGTTTGGCGGCTGTTGAGGGAGAGAGGGGGTGTACAGAAAGTGTCCAACATCGCCATAGTTTCCTGACAGTTGTGCCGCTGGCTGGGAGGCTTCTGCCTGAGCTGGAAGAGTAGTGGGAGGTGGCCAGAAGGTGATCTGTGGGGTTGGGCTGGCCGGCACACTGCTAACAGTCCACTTTGAACTTAGTGTCACGGGTCGTATACGTGTCCCCCCAGCCGATCCATCAGCTGTATGGGCATGCCCCAGCACAACCAGGCCATCTTGCTGGCTGGGTTGAGTGTGTGTGAGGAACGTAACGTGTATGTTTGGCTGCACTTGTGGTGATATGATTTGCATACCTGTCTGCCATTGGGGCAGAACACCGGCTTACCATTGGCCCCGGTCGGTCATGTGCCTCTCGACCGATTGGTCGAGAAGCTGAGTTAACAACGCCTCCTTGCCGAGGTATAAATAGTCAAACACCCGGCGGTCGTCCATTTTATTGTAGACAACCGCAGGGCTAAGTTCTCTTGTTTATTAAAGCTTAACTTTTGTAAAGCAACTCGTTGCTCATGCAATTGATGGCACATCAATTTAATAAACTAGATTTCTGAAGATGGAGTTCCGGTTCAAGCCCGAATGCCTCCGCATCAGCCCGCAAACTCCGAACTCTGCAGAACTTTTTCAACTTTGGCTGACATGCCTCGAAGGATACCTGGAATCTGCAACTAGCCCCCCCACCATGGCACAGAAGCTGCACGTCCTCCACTCCAGCGTGGGTATCGACGCCTACGCGATAATCAAGGAGGAAAAGGATTATGATGCAGCAATACTAAAACTGAAGGGACAATTCATTAAACCAGTCAACAGGGTATTCGCCCGACATCTGCTGGCCACCAGACGGCAGCTCCCCGGTGAGTCACTAAACCAATATTACCAGGCCCTCGCTATCCTGGGGAGGAATTGCTCCTGCGTCGCAGTCTCAGCTACAGAGCACATGGAACTACTGATCAGAGACGCTTACGTGGCTGGGATGCAGTCCCCAGCTATTCGCCAGCGGATGCTGGAGAGAGACGACCTCAGCTTAACTGAGGCACAGACTCTCTCCACCTCCCTGGAGGTCGCCAATCAAAACGCCCGCGCCTATGTCCCCAGCCAGGCCTCCTGGCACGCTTCCCCACCGCTCCTGACCTCCCTCAGGCCTGTGCCGCGGGAAGCCCCGACAAGTCCACGGGGCCCCGCTGCTACTTTTGCGGGTTCGCGAAACACCCTCGCCCGCGCTGCCCAGCCCGCTCCGCCCTCTGTAAGAGCTGCGGGAAGAAGGGCCACTTCTCCACTGTCTGCCAGGCCAAAACGGTGGCTGCGGTTCTTCTGGACGCCATGCAACACTCTCCCCCCCCCCGGGCCCCTGCGCCCGGCCTGTGCGCCTCTCTCTCTCCTCCCGGCCCCCTCCTGGCCGCCGCGCCTCTCTCCCCCCCCCCGGGCCCCGGCCCCCGACCTGCGTGCCTCTCTCGCATCTCTGGGCCCTCCCGGTCCCCTCCTAACCGCCGTGCCTCTCTCCCCCCCCCACCCTCGGGCCCCGGGGCCTGACCTGCGCGCCTCTCTTGCATCTCCGGGCCCTCCCGGTCCCCTCCTAACCGCCGCGCGAAACTCCCCCCCCGCCCCCGCGCCTGGCCTGCTCGCCTCTCTCTCTCCTCCGGGGCCGCTCCAGCGCACCGCACTCCTCCCAGCTCGCGCCCCGGCGCCCGACCTGCGCGCCTCTCTCGCATCTCCGGGCCCTCCCGGCCCCCTCCTAACCGCCGCGCAACACTCCCCCCCCCCCCCCCCCCCCCCCCCGCCCCCGGGCCCCGCGCCTGGCCTGCTCATCTCTCTCTTTCCTCCGGGGCCGCTCCAGCGCACCACACTCCTCCCAGCTCGCCGCCCCCGGGCCCCCGCGCCTGGCCTGCGCGTCTCACCGCCCCCGCTCGCAGCCGCTCCAATCGGCCCGCCGGCACCGCTAGCCCCGCCCCCAGCAACCACGAGGGCCCCACGGGCGCCGCCATCTTGGGGCGCCGACTCCACGTGCGGGTCCTGGGCGCCGCCATCTTGGGGCGCCGACTCCACGTGCGGGTCCTGGGCGCTGCCATCTTGGGATCCCGACTCCACGTGCGGATCCTGGCCACCGCCTTCCGGGACTGGCACGCATGGTTCTTCCAGCATCTACTCGAACGACGACGACGAATACGGATTTTCTCCACGGCTCGTGGCCATTCAGCTCGACTAGTCACTTCCACGCACGCTCGCCAAAACGACGACGCTCATCTACCTCAACGGCCACGAGACGGGCTGCCTGCTGGACTCCGGGAGCACGGAAAGCTTCATTCACCCTGCCACGGTAAGGCGCTGCGCGCTCCCTGTCCATCCTGTAAAACACAAAATCGGGATAGCCTCAGGTTCGCACTCCGTCCACATCACCGGGTGCTGCATCGCGGACCTCACGGTCCAGGGGAAGGTTTTTTAAAATTATAAATTCCTTGTCCTCCCTGATCTTTGCGCACCGGCACTCCTAGGACTGGACTTCCAGTGCAACCTGCAGAGCTTGACCTTCCAATTCGGCGGCCCTATACCCCCCTCACTGTCTGCAGCCTCACGTCCCTCAAAGTGGGCCCCCCCCCTCCTTGTTTGCTAATCTCACCCCCGATTGCAAACCCGTCGCGACACGGAGCAGACGGTACAGCGCCCAGGACCGGTCCTTCATCAGGTCTGAGGTCCAGAGGTTGCTGACGGAAGGGTCATCGAGGCCAGCAACAGTCCCTGGCGAGCCCAAGTGCTGGTGGTCCGGACTTGGGAGAAAAACTGGATGGTCATCGACTATAGCCAGACCATCAACCGGTTTACGCAACTGGACGCGTATCCTCTCCCCCGTATTTCCACCATGGTAAACGATATCGCTAAATACAAGGTCTTCTCCACTGTGGACCTTAAGTCGGCTTACCACCAGCTCCCCCTCCGCGCGAGTGACCGCAAATACACCGCGTTTGAGGCAGATGGGCGCCTCTACCACTTCCTTAGGGTTCCATTTGGTGTCACAAATGGGGTCTCGGTCTTCCAACGGGAGATGGACCGAATGGTCGACAAGTACGGATTACGGGCTACCTTCCCGTATCTTGATAATGTCACCATCTGCGGCCACGATCAGCAGGACCATGACGCCAACCTCCAGCAATTCCTCCAAACCGCAAAACTCCTTAACCTCACATACAATAAGGATAAGTGTGTCTTTAGCACCGACCGTCTAGCCATCCTCGGCTACGTAGTGCGTAACGGAGTGATAGGCCCCGACCCCGAACGCATGCGCCCCCTAATGGAACTCCCTCTCCCCAATACCCTCAAATCCCTCAAACGCTGCCTGGGGTTCTTCGCATACTACGCCCAATAGGTTCCCAACTACGCTGACAAGGCCCGTCCCCTCAATCAAACCACGACCTTCCCGCCGTCGACAGAGGCCTGCCAGGCCTTTAGCCGCATCAAAGCAGACATCGCAAAGGCCACGATGCGCACCATCGACGAGTGCCTCCCCTTCCAGCTCGAGAGCGACGCATCAGAAGTAGCTCTGGTGGCCACCCTGAACCAAGCGGGCAGACCCGTGGCCTTCTTCTCCAGAACTCTCCAGGCTTCCGAACTCCGTCACCCCTCTGTGGAAAAGGAAGCCCAGGCCATAGTCGAAGCGGTGCGACATTGGAGGCACTATTTGGCCGGCAGGAGGTTTACCCTCCTCACAGACCAACGGTCAGTAGCTTCATGTTTGATAATGCACAAAGGGGCAAGATCAAGAATGACAAGATCTTACGGTGGCGGATCGAGTTGTCCACATACAACTATGAGATCTTGTATCGTCCTGGGAAGCTCAATGAGCCTCCTGATGCCCTGTCCCGCGGTACCTGCGCCAGAGTGCAGATAGACCGCCTCCGCTCCCTCCACGTGGGCCTCTGCCATCCAGGGGTGACCCGCCTCTACCATTTCATTAAGGCCCGCAACATGCCTTTCTCCATCGCGGAAGTCAGGACAGTAACCCGTGACTGCCACATCTGTGCAGAGTGCAAACCGCACTTCTACCGCCCCGAGCGCGCACACCTGATCAAAGCATCCCGCCCCTTCGAACGTCTCAGCATTGACTTCAAGGGGCCCCTTCCCTCTAACAACCGCAACATTTACTTCCTGGCGGTAATTGATGAATTCTCCCGCTTCCCCTTCGCCATTCCCTGCCCCGACATGACCACATCGACCGTCATTAAGGCCCTCCTCTCCGTCTTCTCCCTGTTCGGCTACCCCACGTACATACACAGCGATCGGGGGTCCTCCTTTATGAGCGACGAGCTGCGTCAATTCCTGCTCAACAGGGGCATTGCCTCTAGCAGGACGACTAGCTATAACCCCCGGGGTAACGGACAGGTCGAGCGGGAGAATGGTACCATCTGGAAGACTATACTACTGGCCCTCCGGTCCAGAGATCCCCTATTTCCCGATGGCAAGAGGTTATCCCCGATGCCCTACATTCTATCCGCTCACTCCTCTGTACCGCAACTAATCAGACACCTCATGGACGTCTTCTTGTTTTCCCCAGGAAGTCATCCTCCGGATCCCCTCTCCCGACGTGGCTGGTCACCCCCGGACCCATCTTGCTCCGGAAGCATGTGCGGGTGCACAAGTCCGACCCGTTGGTGGAACAAGTCCAGTTACTCCACGCGAACCTGCAGTATGCGTATGTGAAGTACCCCGACGGTCGACAGGACACGGTCTCCCTCCAGGACCTGCCACCCGCCGGCGTGTGGCCTCCCCCCCCTCCACCACAGACCTCCCCCCTGTTAATTTCCCCCAGCGCCCCACTCAGGTTCCCCATCCATGGCGTCTCCACAGCCAGCTCGGGTGATGGAGACCATTCAAGGACCATCGCTCCCGGACTCCAGGACATCAGCGGAACCACCACCATCGGCCGACCTGACGTCACCTCCTCCACTGCGGCGGTCTGCCAGAACGTCACGGGCCACGAAAAGACTGATCGAATCGATCTAAATTTTGACAGAACACCGGCTTACCATTGGTCCTGGTCGGTCATGTGCCTCTCGACCAATTGGTCGAGAGGCTGAGTTAACCACGCCTCCTTGCCGAGGTATAAATAGTCAAACGCCCGGCGGTCGTCCATTTTATTGTAGACAACCGCAGGGCTAAGTTCTCTAGTTTATTAAAGCCTAACTTTTGTAAAGCAACTCGTCTCTCGTGCAATTGATGGCACATCACAGCTTGTCAGCCTCCTGTGTGTCAATCATGGATCCGGCGAATCCCGCACCGTTTTTCATTTGAATCGATTGTGTTCCATGTGACATTGGTGCTAGCCCCTCAACAGTAGCCGAATCGGTCCAGGTGCGGCGTCGGTGTTTCTGTCGTGAAAGTCCATGCGATGGCGTCAACACTTACTCTCAGAAACGGAGAATCCCGCCCCTTTGCTTAGTAAACAGTTGGAGTGCAGAATTCACTACTCCAAGGAGGAGTTGAACTGATTAGCATTGATGCAGTTAAGGGAAAGCTTGATAAACATGAGGAGGAAAATAACAGAAGGATATGTTGATGAGGTTAATTCAGGGCAGGTGAGAGGAGGCTCATGTGGATCATAAACACGGGCATTGACCTATTCTGTAAATACAATGTAAAATTTACAGGGGCACTCTTCATGATTGTTGATAATAGTTAGAGAGCAGTTTGTCTCTTCTCCCACTTAACCAGGGAGGAGTTACTTAAAAACGAAAAGAGCAAGCTTTGCCAGTATTTGTGTGGTAAATGCACAGCACCACATACACTACACGGTGCAGACAAGGAATTACCTCAGGTTAGCTTCCTGAACTGTACTGGATTAGCTGATGTCAGCTGGGGCAGTAAAGGCGTGCCACACTTGGCTTTGGCACCTTGGACTGAGGAAAGGAAAAACATGTTATAAACGTTTCCTGTTTCCCATTTATCATTGCTGTCCACTGGCCAGTACTATAACATTTACATGACTACATGTTGGGTGACAATAAGACGAGGAACATATGTGATACCAACTTTAAACACTGACGTGTGGTTGTTTCACAAGGTAAATGGCCAATTGAGAAAATTACTGGAGAGGAGCCATAAGCCATGGTTCAGTTGGTAACACTCTGTCCCTGAGTCCAGAGGTTGCAGGTTCAATTCCACTCTAAAAATTAGGCCGAGATATCAAGCGGCCTGCTCACCCATGGGCAAATTAAGACCCTTAAGTGGTCAATTAATGTCAACTTAAGAACTTTCTTCTGCTGCCACTGGGATTTTTCCCATGGAGGGGAGGCCAGCTTCAAGCGACAAGGCTGTCAGAGGAGGGTTTCTTCCTGATTGGCAATGCCATTGGTGGCCCATCTCATGGCATTCTGCCCTCCCCCCCCCCCCCACTACATTTCCCTTCCTCCTCCTTCCCTGCCACCCCAGCACCCTGACACCATCGCCAAACCGTACCATAATAATAAAAATAAAATACTGCAGATGCTGGAAATCTGGGATAAAAAGTTAAAATGCTGGAAAAACTCAGCGGGTCTGGCAGCATCTGTGAATAGAGGAACAGACTGTCGTGCGGACTCAAAACGCTAACTCTGCTTCTCTCTCACCACAGATGCTCCAGACCCGCCGCAGTTTTCCAGCATTTTCTGTTTTAATATCAAGCCCTGCTAGCCTATGCCCAGACTCTGGACTTAGATATATCCGAACTCCATGGATCCTTTTCTTTGAAGACGGCCTCAGTCCCAGCTGTGGTCACCACCTCTGCTGGTGCTACTGGGACAGAGCTGCCAGTCATTTGGTAGGGTGCTGGAGAGCCGTTAAATGGCTGTGGGGCAAACTGGCCAAGCCTAAGTGGGCTTGCCACTGACTTTAATGTTGGAGTATGACACCCACCTGCTCAGTCAAATTAAACCCTTACGTCCAAAAATCTGGGCTGACACTCCGTTGCAGTGCTAACTAGGTGCTGTCTTTCAAATCATAGAATCAGAAAATCCCTACAGTGCAGAAGGAGACCATTCAGCCCATCGAGTCTGCACCGGCCCTTGGAAAGAACACCCTACTTAAGCCCACGCCTCCACTCTATCTCCGTAACCCTGAAACCCAACCTAACCTTTTTGGACATTAAGGGGCAATTTAGCATGGCCAATCCACCTAACCTACATGTCTTTGGACTATGGGAGGAAACCGGAGCACCCGGAGAAAACCCACACAGATACGGGGAGAAAGTGCAAACTCCACACAGACAGTTACCCAAGGCCGGAATTGAACCGGGGGCTCTGGAGCTGTGAGACAGCAGTCGAACCACTGTGCTATCGTGTCTCTCTGAAATAAGATATTAAAGAGAGGTTCCAACTTCTCTCTCACACGGGCATAAAAGATTGTATGGAATTGTTTCAAGAAAAAGTGGGTGAGTTAACCATGGTATTGTGGCCAATCTTTATCTTTCAATGAACATAATGAATATGGATTATATGGTCATTCTTACTTTTCTGTTTGTGGCAGTTCGCCTGTAAATTGACTGTTGCATTTCCTACATTATAATCGCCCCTACAATTCAAAAGGACCTGATTGGCTATAAAGTGCTTTCAGATGGCCTGAGGCCTTGATAGGTGCTATATTATTTAAGCATTTATAATTTTAACGTTTTAACACTCTGAACAACCGAGCGGTCCGACATACGCAACAATCTCACAGTAACATACCCAACCTCCCCCCGCCCTACCTCCTAGCTACCCGTATATTAGATTCCTCTTCCCCCCCCTTCCCCACACCCTCCCTCTTCGGCTGATGGTCAGTTTTCCTTAAAGAATTCGATGAAAGGCTGCCACCTCCGAGTGAACCCATGAATTGAACCCCTTAAGGTGAACTTCATCTTCTCTAGTCTGAGAAATCCTGCCATGTCACTAACCCACACTCCTGACTTTGGAGGCTCCGAGTCCCTCCATCCCAGCAAAACCCATCTCCGGGCCACCAGGGAGGCAAAAGCCAAAACATCGGCCTCTCTCCCCCCCTGGGCTCCCGGATCTTCTGACACTCCAAATGTTGCCACCTCTGGACTCTGAGTCACCCTCCCTTCCAGGACCTCTGACATGACATCTGAAAATCCCTGCCAAAATCCCCTCAGCTTCCGGATAGGTGCTATATTAACACAGGTCTTTTCTTTGCCCAGGAATAGAGGGGAAAAGGGATATGAAAACAGGAGGAGGAGGGGAAAGGAAATGAACAGTGAATGGCAAATATCTTTAATGGGGGCAAAGAACAGATCTGGTTTTCAAAACAAAATTTCTAAGTGTGCAGCAACTTGCTTCTCTCTCTGAAACTAAACTTTACACACTTGAGGGCCCGTGCATTTATTTACAGAACGTCCAATATTCCTTCCAATGGCTCTGCTGTCGATCAGTGTAAGTTTTGAACAAATTTGTGCTATTGAAATCATTTGAAAGTAATTCATTTCTTTCTGTCTGATTACAGATTTTTTCTAATATAATGTGTGTAATATACATCCTACAATTTGCTACTAAACAGAAATGAAATCATAAAGACTTAAATAATTATTTCCCTTGCAGGACAATTGGCTGAGCAATTAAATTGAAAAAGTTAATATGTGGCAAATTATTACCATGATGGAAGGTCAAAAATGCACTTGTAAAGCATCTTTTCATTGTTCCATTCAAAATGGTCTACTTTAAGTTGAGTTGTTAACACCCATTTATGGAAGGACAAAGATCAAGACAGCTCAGATGCTGTTAACCTTTTGTTTCTGATTAATCATTGCAAGCATCTACATAAACCACTGGAAAATGTGAAGTCTACTGCAATGAGTTCTGAGGGAATTGTCTGAAAACAATATATTTATCTTCTTCGAGCCTTCTTTATATGTTGGAATTGTACAGAGACCAAGTCAGATTGAGATATTAATAATTACTTAGCAATGATGTACAAAAAGTTCCGAGCTCACTATCGGTGAATATCATTGGATGAATGTACTGCCAGCGTGTCAAAGAGCCACACTGGCCAGGAGGTTTCTAAGTTTCAGCCTCAGTCTGTGCTGAGTTTGTAATCAGTATTCCTTTTTTTAAAAACGCATTTTATTCAAACTTGTATCAAAGTAGTTACAGCAAATAAACACCCCGGGAAACATTCTTCTCAACAATTAACTACACAGTTTTTACAGATTTTCCTCCTTTTTCAACCCCCCCCCCCTCCCCATCACCACCACCCCCCCCCCCCCCCCCCCCCCCCCCCTTCGCAACAAACAGCTCCTCAAATACGGTCACAAACATCCCCCATCTTTTCTCAAACTCCCCTGCTGAGCCCCTTAACTTTTACTTTATCTTCTCTAACCGCAGGATGTCATACAGGTCACCCAACCGTGCTGCTACCCCCGATGGCGATGCCGACCGCCACTCCAGCAAAATTCGTCGCCGTGCAATCAGAGAGGCGAAGGCCATGACATCGGCCTTCCTCCTCTCCATGAGCTCCGCTTCTCTGAAACCCTAAATAACGCCACCAAAGTGTCCGGGTCCACCTCCTCCTCCACTATCCGGCTAAGACCGCGAACACTCCCGCCCAGAATCTTCCCAATTTTTCACAACCCCAAACCATGTGTGCATGATTCGCTGGCCCCCGCCCACGCCTCTCACACTCATCTGCTACCCCCTGAAAGAACCCACTCATTCTCGCCCGAGTCATATGCACCCTGCGCACCACCTTAAAGTGTATCAGGCTTATCCTTGCAAAAGAGGAGATCCCATTTACCCTTCGCAGTACCTCACTCCATACTCCCCAATTGATCTCCATTCCCAAATCCACTTCCCATTTCTCCTTGATCTTCACCACCTGCTCAACTCCCTGCTCCCCCAGCTACTTATATGTATCCCCAATTCTTCCCTCCCTCTCCACATCCGGAAGCAGCAGTCACTCCAGCAGGTTGTATCCCGGCAATCCAGAACTTTCGTGCAAAGTCCCTAACCTGTAGATACCTGAACTCAGCTCTACTCTCCCCATTAGCTCCTCCAGACTGGCGAACCCTTCCTCAAAATACAAACCCCTCACCTTGACCACACTTCCCTCCACTTCCTGTATACACTATCCATCCTCCCCCAGCTGAAACCCATGATTCTCGCACAGCGGCGTTAGCACCGACATCCCTTCCACCCTAAAATGCCTCCTCAGCGGATTCCATACCTTCACCGTGGACTGCACCACTGGGCTCCCTGAATACCTACTCGGAGCCACTGGCAATGCTGCCGTCACCATAGCCCTCAAACTAGACCCCTTACAAGATCCCTCCTCCATCCTAACCCACTCTACCCATTCTCCTACCCACCACCGCCGCACCTTGTCCACATTCGCCACCCAATAATAATGAAGCATGTTTGGCAACGCCAACTCCTGCTGCCTCTGCCTCTGTAGCAGGGTCCTCCCCACCCTCGGCATTCCCCGCCCATACAAAGTCAGAGATGATTGTGTCCACTTTCCGAAAAAAAGCCTTTGGTATAAAGATCGGGAGAGCCTGAAAGATAAACAAGAACCTCGGCAGAATATTCATTTTCACCACTTGGACCCTCCCCACCAATGTTAAGTGCAGTGTATCCCACCTCTTAAGAGATCTTAAGAGGTAATCAGTATTCCTTAGCAAAGAAGGGAAAAGAAAAACCCCACTGCTAACTACAATTATATTATGTGTTTAAAAAATGAATGTTTGTGAGTGTTAGGACCTCATTTTCCAACCGGGCATTCCGCACATGGAGTGACACTCACTGGAGAATTATTGAATTGAAAATCAGGGGTGAGTGAACAGTGTTCCTGACCAGGAGTGCCCATTGACAAGAAACCGACCACTAATGTCAGATATGACACATGAAAGACCACATGGACGCAGTACCGGGGTCTCCTTGCACCTACAGAACTGTAGAATTCAGCATCTTCAGAAGAGAAAGGCAAGCAATTGGGAGAAAGAATACCTAAATAAAAAAGAAAAATATACACTAAGTTATATATTCAATGACCACAACATTGCTGAGAGGTTTCTGCAATACTTGACATGTTGTCGTCAGCTCTCCCGCGAATTGAAGGCGCTGTCCAGTCAAGGTCGCACGTTTCAGCCATAGGTCTTCATGTGATTGAACAGGTCGACTCTCGATCCACAGATCTTTGGACAATAGGGAACTGCACATGTCTTTGTTCAGCCTGGGAAGCATGTGGCACCTTCATTATCCACACGTTATTGACAGATTGGTGTTCAGATTTTGATGACATGTTGAACCTTGCCACTCAAACATTTATCTGCCTTTGTAACCAGTGTGATGCCTAGTGCGCCATTGAGGACTTTTTGGACTGCACCACCTTTGACCTTTCCACCAAGGCTGGCCCTACAAAGCAACTCCCAACTGTATAGGGCTCGGCAGAGCGCACAAGCCTTTCCAACATGTCAATGTGGCGATCCATGGAGGGAGTACATGCTCACATGCAACATAAATGTATCAAAAGCGGTGACCTAAACAATGATTTCATATGGTTTTAGCGAGATGATTCATGTTCTTTGCGTCATCAATATTCTACTCTGTAACCTTATCTTATCTGACATTACATGGATACACTGACTACTTGTTCATGTAATTCATTCCTATGTTGCAATTGGGACCAAAGTTCACATACAGGGATTGTTTTTACCTCACGTCATCCAATTTTCCTGTGTCATTTTCTTCTCTTTCCTCTGCCCTCCCAAACTTCTGATTCCACAACAACTTGTAGTTATGTAGCACATTTAAGATAACAAAATAAAATTACAGTTGAATCGTAATCATAAAATCTGAGACTTGCTCATTTCACCATGTTTAAGTCTGAAGAGTGAACATTCTTAAACAAATGACTGATCCCAGGCTCCCTGATGCCTTTTGTGTAGAGACATGGGTAACATTTATATCTTCACCACTGCAACCACCACTATCTAAAAGAACAAGAGCAGCAGACTCACGGGAACACCATCATTTGCAAGTTCCCCTCCAAGTTGCACACCATCCTGACTTCAAACAATCCGTTCAAAATGTTTTTGGTTCAAAATCCTTTAACTGCCTTCCTAACAGCACTGTGGGTGTATCTACATCACATGGACAGCAACAGTTCAAGATGGCGGTTTACCACATTTTCTCAAGGGCAATTAGGAATGGGAAATAAAAATAAAGCATGGGCAATTAGTCTGGCAGGTAAAATTGCCCGCCCAACATAGGACCCATCCAATTTTTATTCCATTGAGATCATGTGATAAAGGTGAACATTCTTCAAACTAAATCAAACCCCAGGAGGGTTCCATGGTGAGCTACGTTTGCTGATCTCAAGTGGGACAGCAGTGGTGGCAGTTTGGCTAGCCAGTAGCGTCATGGCTTTGCAAAGGGAACTATCAGCCTGGCTAATAATCACTGAACAGTGACCTCTGGTGGAAGTTATATACAAGTAAATTATCTGGCCGGCACTTGGTACATTTTCATAGTTAATAATGGCATTTGGACAAAGTACTAAAGCAACTATCACCTGCAGGATCGTACTACAATTAGTGAATCAATGGATACAGCACTGTAGGTATTATACCCACCAGGCAGTGGTGGACACAAGACTTCAACTGGAGGTTGATGCGTTGAAATTATACATTAAGGAATCACTTTAAAGAATCCTTGTTAAGATACCTTGTTGTTCGTGGAATACTTGGGATAAGATCATCTTTCGTGCCAGCGAGTCAAATTAATTTCAATTACCATAATTATGGTGAACAATTTATTTCACCAAATTTATCAGTCAATTCAAAGACACCACTTTGCTGTTAAAAGGGACATAAATTATGAAAATAGTTGCATTTGGCAAGCTGTGTAAACATGTAAGTCAGATCTAATTTTTCTGTTAATTAAAAAGAGATTAAATCTGTCAGTTCAAAAATGCAGATTTTGTGGAAGTTTTATAAAATATGCAGCCAGAATCACATTACAAATTCTGGGGGAAGAAAGCAATGCCTCTCCACTTGATTTCGCAATCTCCCACCCAGTGCGATTCTCAGGAATGAGTGGGCTGAATCCTTCATGTGGGGACATTCCATTTGGATTATCTGGTGTTATATTTCAGTTTAAAACCAATGAAAGCGGACTCAAAGGTGGATATGGCATGTCTTCTTCGTGGTAAAATAGGAAAGCATGATGAAATCCTTGCTAAAGACTGCACAGCCACTAAGGCCATAGGAAAATGGATTCTGAAAACTGGGTCGACAGTCTTTTCCAAACAATTAAAAATAAAATTTAGAGTGCCCAATTCATTTTTCCAATTAAGGGGCAATTTAGCATGGACAGTCCACCTACCCTGCACATCTTTGGATTGTGGGAGCGAACCCCACGCAAACAGAGGAAGAATGTGCACTCTCCCCATGCACAATGACCCAGAGCCGGGATCAAACCTGGGACCATGGCGCCTGGAGGCAGCAGTGCTAACCACTGTGCCACCATGCTGCCCCCGTCTTTTCCAAACTATAATACAGTTGATTTCCACATTGACCTCCTTACAAAAGGTGATTGACCTGAAATGTCGAACCAGATTTTCCAGAAGGACCAGAAATTCCTGCCCAAAGTCAATGTATGGGCTTTGGCCACCCATCAAATTTTCCCGTCCTCGCAGGAAATACAGGAAAATCTGGGCTATTCTCATATGCAGCATCTATACAAGAATTTAGTTAACATTCTCAGTGTGTGAAGCATTTTCTATTTTTATTTGATGTTTTACCAGCTGGATATATTGCTATCAGGACAAAAAGCCCCAATAATATTCGAACAAGAAGGTTGGTGTGAAACTGATTTACTGGAGTTATAAGCGAAAGAAAAGGAATGAACAAAGTAACTTAGGAAAAAAAACATGGAAGGACCATTGTGTATCTGCTGGAGTGCTTATCACCTGTGAAATCATTTACGGTCCCGATATTGTGGTGGCAATAAGTGAATATTAAGGGGTGCAATTTTCATTCACCTTTTCTCATTTCATTACAGACTGTGACCTTATGATTAAGTTAGGTGGGGTTATGGGGATAGGGTGGGGGAATGGGCCTAGGTAGGGTGTTCGTTCAGAGGGTCGGTGAGGACTTGATAGGCTGAACGGCCTCCTTCTGCACTGTACGGATTCTGTGGATTCTATGGATTAGTGAAGCCTTCCACAGTATCACAAGCATGTAATGTGGAATACTTCTGGCTCTTTCCTACATTTCAAACAAATCAAACACATTTTCCCTATGCCCATTTTTATAGTTAAGCCTTTCACCAGTGAATTTTAACCAATTTTAGAGCTAGAAAGTAGAACAGTGCTTATTGCAGAAGTGCTCTAATGGGGTTCACCGATTTTAGTATGGTCGATCCAATTAGCATATAAACATGTATATAAATTCATTGGCATGATTAGGAGCCTTCAAACCAAGCCATCGAGAAATCCACACAAATTGCCTTGCTTTCTGTCCAATATGGTCCCCTTCCAATGATCTCCCACAACACAACATCTCCCCCATCATTTAAGATCAATGGCAAGATCCTGGAAAATTTGGACATTCTCCCTATCTGGGAAACGTCCTCTAATCAAAGGCAGACATAGACAATGATATTCATCATTGCCTCCAATTTGCCAGCTCAGCCTTCAACTCAATGAGGAAAATAATATTTGAGGACCAGGATCTCGAACCCGAGATGAAGGTCATGGTCTACCAGTCAGCAGTGATCCCCTCGCTCTTTCATGCTTCGGAGATTTTTCCAACCTATAGCAGGCACCTCAAAGCACTGCAGAAGCACCACTTCGCAAGATCCTTCAAATCTCTGCCACCGGGCCGAGGGGGTGGGGGGGGCTTGGTGGGTGACTTTCGTATGTGAGGGGGTTTCCAGCGAGGAGGCTCACTAATTATATTTAAATGAATTCAAATGGGGTAATTGCATGGCAGGAACCCCGTTACATCAATGGGGTGGGGGGGGGGCGCAGAGACAATCAAGTGAGGAAATCCCACTGGTGTAAAAGCCATTTTGGGACTCCCCCCTCAATTATTCGCCCCTGCTGCCATTCTGTGAAAATGGGGGTGGAAAACCCCTCCATTGTCTTTACTGCCTCAAAATCTAGGCCAATGTTTCTAAAAGCTTCCCCACTACTGGCATTAATCTAGCTTGCTTGTAATTGCCAGATTTGTCCTCTTCTTTCTGGAAAAGCATTTGCGACGTTCAGATTTAAGTATTCTATGAGGAAGAAAGGGTGGAGGAGGATGAAACTGAACCTAATTAGTAACAAAATATGTTTTGAAATTAGTTTGTCAGCATTTTCCCACAACATTGTTTTAATAGCACACTTGTGGTTAACTAAATCACTCAGCAAACAAGCCTTTTAATAATTTGACACTTTGGGTTGAATCTTACTAACCATTAGGAGTTGGTTTGGATGATGTGTGGAGGGGGGGGGAGAGTTTTTGGGAATGATGTTTTAGGTTGACTACTTGATGTGTTCCTGCCTCCAATTGATTTTGCCAGAAGCTGGTGAGTAACTGAAGTGGCTACTCACCAGGTAGTGATGGATAGCCAATTGGTGCCAATTAGCTGGCAAAGTGGGGGCCCACCTAGGGTCGTCCCTGGGATCTACTGAAGGCAAAGCCTGGTCATATCCTTGGAGGAGGTCTACCGGCAGCAGACAATTTTGATGTCAGTGGGCGGGGTGGGGTGATGTGGTGGCAGTGATTGGGGGAACCAGCAAAACCTCCTGTATGTAACCACCTGCACATGTCCCCTGCAACCCCCTACCACACAGGCCAAAGCTAGGACTGCAGATCTGTTCTGGCAGCTGTGGCTATAAATTGTTCCAAATAATTAACAATTTTTAAGAGCATGCCTCCATCTGCTGCCTGCAACACCCACTTCGCTCAGTTGGATGCCAACAGGATATTGCTGAGGATCCCCCCATTGGCCCAACTGGATGCAGGCCCCACCTGCCATCCTTAATTGGGTGGCATCCCAGAGGCAGGGTTTTTATTGACCACTTTTAGTAAGATCACGCAGGTGGGCATCCAGGCATCACCAGAGGGGTCGGCATACATTATTAACACCAATATCTGAATTATTTTTTAAATGGTAAGATTCTGTCCATTGTACTGCAAAGTGTTCACAGTTATCCCCGACCTCATACCTTCATGTTCCAGTAATGCTATACCCATAACTGCAAAAGATGGGCAATTTTTAATTATTGCTGGAGACTTCAATAGCAAGAAAATTTAGCTTACGCACCTCAAATAACCCAGCTTGGTAGCTTTCAAACTGAAATGTTGAAATAACTCGAAAAACATGTACGTGTGCAGGGTGAGGAAGAAGGAGGGACACAGAGCAACACTCCCAAATGGTAGGAATCTATTAGGTGAGTAATTATTTCCAAACTATTTGCACAATCATTAGAGATTTATACGACGCAAGAGATTTCACAATTTACCTCACCCAGTAGTCAGTGTCAATCGCAACTGCTCTGACCTGCTGTGGCACAGATCTAGTTTCTAGGTGGATCCCACGTTTTTATGGACAGATAACCATAACACGACAGGAAGAATAACATAGCACAACTTTAATCACCAGGTGCCACAGAGATGCTGAATATCGGAGATGTGAGAGTCTGAACTATGAACATTCAAATCACACACTGGGTCTTGATCTGGGTGATGAGAATGTAAGTTGCACTATCTGCAAAAAGGAGGCAAATTGGAGAGTCATACTTGGTTGCAGTGGGAAAGGTTCCTGGTAGTCTGAGAGCAGACTAACCACATGGGCTCATCATAACTGAATTGCAACAGAGGCTTTTCGGTCAAAGTAGAAAGGTAATTTAGATAGAAAAAAACATAAAGAAATGAATAAAAAGCACACCCGAACCCAGGTTTCTTCACTTTCTTCACCAATTTCGGGGATCTCTCAGGATGGGAATCATGGTGGGGAACTGTTGCAAAAATTCCTTCTTAGCTTCTGACATTTCTACAATTTTCCATCAGAGATTTTGGAAGGACATATGGGAATTATGGGTTAATGATGGGAAGTCATAATTTGACATATTTCAGTCTTAACATCCTGCTATTCCATCCCTGACATGTAGTCTTGTTAAGAGGCAGGGGAGGATCCAAAATGAAAGGGCTATCTTGTCAAGAAATACAAGAATCCAAAATGGATGGTCCAAAATGAAAGAGCTGTCCTGTCAAGAAATAAAATTACAACATAAAAACAGGCAATCTGTCCTAAATAGTTTCTGTCAGTGGTTACTATACAAGGGAGCAATATAGCCATCCTGTTTCTGTATCGCTTTATCTACATATAAACAGATGAATGTATGAATTAGGAGCAGGAGTAGGCCATTTGGCCCCTCAAACCTGTTCCACAATTCAATAGGATCATGGCTGAAATGATCGTGGCCCCAGCTCCACATTCCCGCCTATCTCCGATAACCTTTGACTCCTTGTTGGTCAAGAATCTGACTACCATTGCCTTAAAAATATTAAATGACCCTCCATCGCTTTCTGGTGAAGAGAGTTCCATAGACTCATGACCCCATAGAAAACGATTGCCTCCTCACACCCATCTTAAATGGGAGACAGTGCGGCAGGGATGGGGGGAGTTTTCTGGCCATTCTCGCCATTGGGATCTTCCGTTCCCACCAATGGCAAACCCCTGTCCGCCTGGTGTAGGGGGGGGGGGCAGAAAATCCCACCCAACTTTAAAAAAAACTGTATCCCCTAGTTCTACTGGGGGAATGGTAGCACAGTGGTTAGCACAGTTGCTTCACAGCTCTAGGGTCCCAGGTTCGATTCCCGGCTTGGGTCAAGGTCTGTGCGGAGTTTGCACTTTCTCGCTGTGTCTGCGTGAGTTTCCTCCGGGTGCAACCCCTTACCACACAGGCCAAAGCTGTGCATGTTAGGTGGATTGGACATGTTAAATTGCCCTTAGTGTCCAAAAAAGTTAGGTGGGGGTACAGGGTTATGGGGAAAGTGTGGAGATGTGTGTGGAGGTAGGGTGCTCTTTCCAAGGGCCGGTGCAGACCCGATGGGCCAAATGGCCTCTTTCTGCACTGTAAATTCTATGATTCTATAATTCTAGTCGCTCCCACAAGGGAAATATCCTTTCCACATCATTTCAACAATCTCCTTTTCCTTCCTCCATCTATCTAAATTCATCTCAAATCCTGACATAAGTTCTGTCTCAATCAGTACCACCTGAAGTGGGTTCCACAACTTCATAACTCCTCAAGTACAGAAAATTCTCCAGCCTGCTGATCTAAATATGTTACAATTAATTTCATATACCCTCATTTTCTAAACACCTTTCATAATTTTAAACATTTCTATAATTGCGCACCATAATTTGTTATTTTGAAAAATAATTCCAATTTTTAAAGTCTTCCTTCATATTTTAATTTCTTTCACCAGGCCACATTGGACTGAATCAGTGTTTGGCTCTCCATATCAAAATACTCCATGCAGGGTAGATTCTAAGGCCGTAATCTTTGGCTCCATGCCACTGCTCATTTTGGCATCACAGGAGCTCAGAGAAGGAAGAATGGGGAGGGTGTGGCCGATTCCTGACAGTTTCCAGCATGGTCCACACTGGCCACCATACTTGGAAGTATGACAGTGTGAGAATGCTGTGCATGAACCAGAAGCACCAGGAGGAGGCTGATTGTGATGTCAGTCAGCATCTAACCCTCTTCTAGTGCCCAAACTGCCTTTTAGACGCCTCTCTTAAAGACATATAGACATATAGCTGAACATTAACTCAGCTACAGGAGGAACAACCCAAACATATTCACACCCAGGCCCCTACGATTTAAAGGGGTTAAAATGCAACTTTCAGGTGAGGTTTTTTTTGGACTTTCCTTTGCTGCCGCAGAGCAGTCTTACTGGAGGTGTGGGCTCCAGTTATTTCAGTCAGAAGGAAGTGATACTGTGCGTTTGAAAGGAGTAGTGCAGTGTTGAATGTTCTCTCAGCAGAAAACCTGCTTTGATGCATTGAGTCTGCAGTTGCAGTTCCTCTTGGGTTGCCGCATGACATGGAAATGGAGCAGAGGCAGCAAAAAAGAGAAGTTGTTTGCGGAGGGAGCAGAAGGGAACTCAACAGAAGGCCATACCCACCATGAGTCTTCAAAGCACATTTCTCCTTTCTCCTCCTCAGCCAGAAACAACATCTGCTGCAACCTTGCTTCACCAAGGAGGTAGTCACAGATCACGCTATCTCTTTTAGCCAGACCTGTAGTTGCAGAGTAAGGTGAGGATAATGGTGACACTGGTCATCAAGGCCACTGTGGTGCTTAATATCTATGTCTCAGTTTATTTCCTGGCTCGCAAATCACTGCAACCACTGCAGATCGGTGGTTAGCACTGTGGTTTCACAGCGCCAGGGTACCAGGTTCGATTCCCCGCTGTGTCACTGTCTGTGCGGAGTCTGCACGTTCTCCCTGTGTTTGCGTGGGTTTCCTCCGGGTGCTCCGGTTTCCTCCCATAGTCCAAAGACATGCAGGTTAGGTGGATTGGACATGTTAAATTGCCCTGAGTGTCCAAAAAGATTAGGAGGGGTTATTGGGTTACGGGGATAGGGTGGAAGTGAGGGATTAAAGTGGGTCGGTGCAGACTCGATGGGCCGAATGGCCTCTTTCTGCACTGTATGTTCTATGTCACTGAGGCCGTGCATGTTAGGAGAGAAGAAATTATTGTCTTCGAGATTCAAGGACCTCTGAATGGCAGGAGAGACGAGTGGCACAAAATCTTCAGGTGCCAATCCCCACACACTGACTTTCCCAGCATTCTCCTGCACAACATTCCACAGACCAACACAACGTTGTAGCTCCACTCATTCCTAACATCCCTAACTATACAGCCAACACTAACATTCAACTTCATCTTTGTTCCAGCTCAGACCCATGTCTCATAATAACCCTCCAAGAATGTTGCCCTCCCCTCCTTTCCACACAATCTGTCTCTCACTCACAATGATCTGCTGTCTAACCTTGCTGGAGAAGAGAGGACACAGCCCCAGGAAGAGGGTCATTGGGGATAGGGCTATTTGTGGAGCTCCCCCTCTTTCTAGCTGTTTAATTGTTCACCAACAGTCACAACCAGATGTGGCGGGATTGCATAGCTTAGATCTGAATCATTGGCTCTGTCTATCGCATGCTGCTTCCGCTATTTGTCATGCAAATAGTTCTATGTTGTAGCTGCACCAGGTTGTGGAAAAGTAAGGTTATGCACTTTGGTAGGAAGAAGAGAGGCGTAGATTATTTTATAAATGGGGAAAGGCTTTGGAAATCTGAAGCAGAAAGGGACTTATGAGTCCTAGTTCAGGATTCTCTTAAGGTTAACATACAGGTTCAGTCGGCAGTTAGGAAGGCAAATGCAATGTTAACATTCATTTTGAGAGGGCTAGAATAAAAGAGCGGGGATGTACTGCTGAGGCAATATAAGGCTCTGGTCAGACTCCATCTGGAATATTGTGAGCAGTTTTGTGCCCCATATCTAAGGAAAGATGTGCTGGCCATGGAGGGGGTCCAGCAGAGTTTCACAAGAATGATCCCAGGATTGTCATATGAGGAGCAGTTGAGGACTCTGAGTCTACTCGATGGAATTTAGGAGTATGAGGGAGGATCTCATTGAAACTTACAGAATACTGAGAGGCCTACATAGAGCGGATGTGGAGAAGATGTTTCCACTAATAGGAGTGAGCAGAACAAGGGGGAATGGCCTCAGACTGAAGGGACGATCCTTTAAAACTGAGATGAGGAGGAATTTCTTCAGCCGGTGCCACAGATGGCTGTGGGGTCAAGTCACTGAGTGTCTTTAAGACAGAGACAGATAGGTTCTTGATTAATAAGGGGATCGGGGAAGGCAGGAGAATGGGGGATGAGAAACATATCAGCCATGATTGAATGCCGATGCAGACTCGATGGGCCGAGTGGCCCAATTCTGTTCCTTTACCATATGGTCATTTGGACTTCTCATTTTTAGGCATGCTCCTAGCATGTACTCCTGCACTCTTCATTGAACCAGTGGTGATCCCCTGGCCTGGTGGTGATAATGGTAGAGTGGGGAAATGCCAGGCCATGAGGTTACTGTAAAAGTGCTTCCCATTTATTTCCTTTTTTCCCCATTGTATTTTATTTAATTTCATTATTTTTGGTACGTGGGTCCATGATTGGAGTGCGCCTTTAAGCAGAGGACTCAAGCTGAAGAAGCCTGCTTGTCAGGACATTGTGTTCCCAGATCTTGCTTTGGAAAGGAGAAGTCAGACTTTTTGGTGCCAGCTTTGGACGAAATTGGTTTGATTGGTTGGCTGGCAACCTGTGAGTTGGCCAGGCTCAGTGTTCTGTCTGACAACTGTCAGTGATTGGTTCCTGCATGATGCTTTCTGAGAGAGTTTGTCAGAAGTGTTTGCACCTTGAAAGGAAAAGAACAAGTTCTCTCTCTCTATTTCACTTGCCAAAAAAACTGTTTAATTGTTCTAAAGCCATTGAGTGCCTGGAACATCTTTGTTGCAAACTTAAATAATCCTGAATCTACTGAGAAAATAGACAACCTTGCCAGAGGAAACAATCTCCAAACCTAGAAGAAAGAAGTATCAAAATGAAAGGTGAACCAAAGAAAAAGATATTAACTAGAAGTCATCCCAGTGCATCAAAGGTCCTTTATCCTTTTATTTTCTCAACCACCCTTTCTGCTCTGAGTTGTTTGTCTGTGTGTGCCTGTATAGAGAGTGGGGATAGTTAGAAAGGAAGGGGGTTCGGGAAAGGGGTATCAGATAATGAGATTTTTCTGTCAGTTTAATTATAATACTGTACATAATAAAAGGTTACTTGTGTTAAAGTTACAAACCTGATGATTGCAGTTTTTCGGATGGCCAAGCACCTCAGGTATTTTAAAATAACACCTGGGGCGGGATTCTCCCCTACCTGGCGGGGCGGGGGGTCCCGGCGTAGCGGAGTGGTGCCAACCACTCCGGCGTCGGGCCTCCCCAAAGGTGCGGAATTCTCCGCACCTTTGGGGGCTAGGCCAGCGGCGGAGCGGTTGGCACCACACCGACTGCCGCCAAAACCGGCACCAACGGCCTTTGACGTCACCACCGGCGCATGCGCGCTGGGCGATTCCTTCCGCTTCCGCCATGGTGTAGGCCGTGGCGGCGGCGGAAGAGAAAGAGTGCCCCCACGGCACTGGCCCGCCCACAGATCCTTGGGCCCCGATCGCGGGCCTGGCCACCGTGGGGGCACCCCCCGGGGGGTCCGATCGCCCCGCTCCCCCCCCAGGACCCCGGGGGCCCGCTCGCGACACCGAACCCGACGCCACCAGAGGTAGTTCAAACCTCGGCGGTCGGAGAGGCCTCCCAGCGGCGGGACTTCGGCCCATCGCGGGTTGGAGAATAACGGCAGCACAGAAACCCGTAGCCTCCCGCCGGCCCCCGCCATTCTCCGAGGCGGGCGGCGGGATTGGCGGCACGGCGACTTTTTGCGGGTGGGAGAATTCTGGACATGGCGGGGGCGGGATTTTCGGCGGCCCCGGGCGATTCTCCGACCCTGCTGGGGGTCGGAGAATTTCGCCCCTAATTTTACTTGTGCTGTGACTCTGGATCAAATGGAGCTGGAACTGACCGTGGATTGGCCCAGAATGTTGTTACATTACAGATTGGTTGAATACAATTCTGCTCCTGCTGATGGCCCGCAGCACCTCATGGATGCCCAGTTTGGAGTTGCTAGATCTGTTCAAAATCTATCCCAGTGCCACATAACATGATTGAGGGTGTCCTCAATGTGAAGACAAGACTTCATCTCCACAGGGACTGTGCGGTGGTCACTCTTACCGATATTATCATGGACAGTTGCATCTGTGACAGGTAGAATGGTGAGGATAAGGACAGGATGTTTTTCCCGCTTGTTGGTACTCGCACGTCCTGCCGCAGACAAAATCTAACAGCTGTGTCCTTTAGGATTCAGCTAACCCGGTCAATAGTGGTGCTATCGAGCCACTTGGTGGTGGGCATAGAGTCCCTCACCCAGAGTACATTCTGTACCCTTGCCACCCTCAGTGTTACCTCCAACTGGTGCTGAACATGGAGGAGTGTTGTTTCATCATCTGATAGGGGACGGTATGTGGTAATCAGCAGGAGGTTTCATTGCCCATGTTTGACCTGGTGCCATGAGATTTCAAGAGGTCCAGAGTTGTGCTGAGGACTCCCATGGCAACACCCTCCCGACTGTATACCACTGTGCCGCCATCTCTGCTGTGTCTGACCTGCCAGTGAGACAGGACATATGAAGGAATTGTGATGGTAGCATTTTGGACATTATCAGTAAGGTATGATTCCGTGAGTGTGACTACATTGAGCTGTTGCTTGACTAGTCTGTGAGACAGCTCTCCCAATTTTGGCACAATCTCATGTTAGTAAGGAGGACTTTTTCAGGTTGACAGGGCTAGGTTTGCTATTGTTGTTTCCTGTGTGTAAGCTGATGCCGGGAGGTCTGCCCGATTTCTTTCGTTTTTGGAAAGCTAGTCCCAGTAATCGTGAACATAATAATTATCATTGATTGTGTAAAAACCTATAGAACATAGAACATAGAACATTACAGCGCAGTACGGGCCCGTCGGCCCTCAATGTTGCGCCAACCTGTGAAACCATCTGAAGCCTATCTGACCTACAGTACTCCATTTTCATCCATATGTCTATCCAGCGACCACTTAAATGCCCTTAAAGTTGGCGAGTCTACTACTATTGCAGGCAGGGTGTTCCACACCCCTACTACTCTCTGAGTAAAGAAACTGCCTCTGACATCTGTCCTATATCTACTACCCCTCAATTTAAAGCTATGTCCCCTCATGTTGGTCATCACCATCCGAGGAAAGAGACTCTCACTGTCCACCCTATCTAACCCTCTGACTATCTTATATGTCTCTATTAAGTCACCTCTCAGCCTTCTCCTCTCTAACGAAAACAACCTCAAGTCCCTGAGCCTTTCCTCGTAAGACCTTCCCTCCATACCAGGCAACATCCTAGTAAATCTCCTCTGAACCCTTTCCAAAACTTCCACATCCTTCCTATAATGTGGTGACCAGAACTGCACGCAGTACTCCAGGTGCGGCCGCACCAGAGTTATGTACAGCTGCAGCATGACCTTGTAGCTCCGAAACTCAATCCCCCTGCTGATAAAGGCTAGCACACCATATGCCTTCTTAACAGCCCTATTAACCTGGGTGGCAACTTTCAGAGATTTATGTACCTGGATGCCGAGATCTCTCTGTTCATCTACACTACCAAGAATCTTGCCATTAGCCCAGTACTCTGCATTCCTGTTACTCCTTCCAAAGTGAACCACCTCACACTTTTCGGCATTAAACTCCATCTGCCACCTCTCAGCCCAGCTCTGCAGCTTATCTATGTCCCTCTGTATCCTATAACATCCTTCAGCACTATCCACAACTCCACCGACCTTCGTGTCATCTGCAAATTTACTAACCCATCCTTCTACACCCTCTTCCAGGTCATTTATAAAAATGACAAACAGCAGTGGCCCCAAAACAGATCCTTGCGGTACACCACTAGTAACTGAACTCCAGGATGAACATTTGCCATCAACCACCACCCTCTGTCTTCTTTCAGCTAGCCAATTACTGATCCAAACCGCTAAATCACCTTCAATCCCATACTTCCTTATTTTCTGCAATAGCCTACCGTGTGGAACCTTATCAAGTGCCTTACTGAAATCCATATACACCACATCAACCGCTTTACCCTCATCCACCTGTTTGGTCACCTTCTCAAAAAACTCAATAAGGTTGTGAGGCATGACCTACCCTTCACAAAACCGTGTTGACTATCGCTAATCAACTTGTTCTTTTCAAGATGATTATAAACCCTATCTCTTATAACCTTTTCCAACATTTTACCCACAACCAAAGTAAGGCTCACAGGTCTATAATTACCAGGGTTGTCTCTACTCCCCTTCTTGAACAAGGGGACAACATTTGCTATCCTACAGTCTTCCGGCACTATTCCTGTCGACAAAGACGACATAAAGATCAAGGACAAAGGCTCTGCAATCTCCTCCCTGGCTTCCCAGAGAATCCTAGGATAAATCCCATCTGGCCCAGGGGACTTATCTATTTTTACACTTTCCAAAATTGCTAACACCTCCTCCTTGTGAACCTCAATTCCATCTAGCCTGGTCGACTGAACCTGAGTATTCTCCTCGACAACATTGTCTTTCTCCAGTGTAAACACTGACGAAAAATATCCATTTAACGCTTACCCTATCACCTCTGATTCCACACACAACTTTCCACTACTATCCTTGATTGGACCTAATCTTACTCTAGTCATTCTTTTGTTCCTGATATACCTATAGAAAGCCTTAGGGTTTTCCTTGATCCTATCCGCCAACGACTTTTCGTGTCCTCTCCTCGCTCTTCTTAACTCTCCCTTTAGGTCCTTCCTGGCTAACTTGTAACTCTCAAGTGCCCTGACTGAGCCTTCATGTCTCATCCTAACATAAGCCTTCTTCTTCCTCTTGACAAGTGCTTCAACTTCCTTAGTAAACCACGGTTCCCTTGCTCTACAACTTCCTCCCTCCCTATCTGGTTGATTCATAATAATAATGTTTATTGTCACAAGTAGGTTTACATTAACACTGCAATGAAGTTACTGTGAAAAGCCCCTAGTCGCCACACTACGGCGCCTGTTTCAGTACACAGAGGAATAATTTAGAATGTCCAATTCACCTTACAACACGTCTTTTGGGACATGTGGGAGGAAACCGGAGCACCCAGAGGAAACCCATGCAGACACAGGGAGAGTGTGCAGACTCCGCACAGACAGTGACCCAAGCCGGGAATCAAACCCAGGTCCCTGGCGCTGCGAAGCAAAGTGCTAACTACTGTGCTACCGTGCCATCCTATTAATTTTCTTTAGGGAAGGAAATCTGCTGTCCTCACTTAATCTGGCTTGGCCTCCATGTGACACCAAGCCCACAGCATTGCAGCTGACGCTGAAATGACCTAGCAAGTCACTCAGTTCAAGGGCAATTAGGAATGGAAAATAAATACTGGAGGAAGGTCTTGTGGCACTGTGGGTAACATCCCTACCTCTGAGCCAGAAGCTCCAGGTTCAAGTCCAACCCCAGGACTTGATGGCCAAGGAAAGTGTGCACGAAATGCAGCCAAATAGGTTGACTGCCAACCTGCAAACCCTTACAAAACACTAATGGCTGGCGGGAAGAGCAGGGGAGACTCCTGGTCAGCCATGCTTGATGTGGAGTTGCAGCCCCTCAAGCTCTCAGCCTCTGTCAAAGGACTAACGGCCTTATTCCAGGAATTGCAAGCTGTAGAAACAGACAAAAGTCTGCCTTAGTGCACCATTAGGTGTGGGAAGAGAATTGGAACAAGTGCTTGCCTTGTCAGCAATGCCCACATCCCACGAGAATAAAATAATTACTGTGGTTTGCTGCATTTTGCACAGCCTCTACATCATGATGGCATAGCTACTCGTGCCACAGGAGATGACAACAACTGACAAGGGAGGAGGTGTAGGAGGACGAGGAAAATGAGGAGGAAGGGAGGAAGCAACCAACACTTCCCTTTTCTGGCTAGGCTGTCTGTGATTGATTCATCCTACAGCAGTACCTGATCATAACCTCAATTCCCTATTCCCCAATACTCCATACCTACCAGTAGACAAAGTGTCACAATTCTGAAAGAACAGCCACTACAAAGCAAATAGCCCAAACTTTATCAAACCATCCAATAATCCGAAAGTCAACCTAGAATTCTTGTCCATTCTTCGAGTGCCTATTTTGTGAGTGCCTTTGCCCAGGAAGCTGCAACATGACTGGTGGAATACTGCTGACTTTCATTGTAGGAGTCTGCAGATGGCCGTGTAAGATGATCTCTGCACTCTGGCCCTGGAAGGCTCGGATTTGGACAGCTCCTTCTCAGCATGGATATCAGTAAGATGCAACAGGCTGACAGGCAACAGCAAGGGAACTAGCAGAGTGATGTGCACATTCTACACGTTCAACTTCTGAGAGAGGACAGAAGGTTTGTGCTCCAGTCCCCTAGAGCCACACTTTGGAAATTGCTGGACTGCTGTGAGGCCTTGCAAACCTCTCTGATCACTGGTACCTATGATGACAGCAGCCTGATCTTTCTGGTAGGAAGCAACACACTTGGCACGATGCGTGTGCTGTACGAATTAAATCTAAACTTTCACCACAGCATTTTGACATTTGGTGACTTCTACTTGTATGCAACAGAAGCAGAGACATTGGCCATCATGGTTGAGTGCACACGTGCACTAAACGAGTTGGCCACCACTTCCACATTGGAAAAAATGGCTCCAAACTCTGCAAAATACCATGTTCCAAGTTGGTGCAGGACTCTTTTGTGCTTGTTGACAGTGATGGCAGTCTCCCTATTTTTTTAAATAAATTTAGAGTACCCAATTATTGTTTTTTCCAATTAAGGGGCAATTTAGTGTAGCCAATTCACCTACCCTGCACATATTTGGGTTGTGGGGCTGAAACCCACGCAGACACGGGGAGAATGTGCAAACTCCACACGGAACGTGACTTAGGGCCGGGATTCAAACCCGGGTCCTCAGCATCGTAGTCCCAGTGCTAACTACTGCGCCACCATGTTGCCCTGGTGGCAGTCTTCCTGACATAGCTGCCAATGCACGAAGCTTTTCTGAGTACATGCCCATCATTTAAAAAAAATAAATTTAGAGTACCCAATTCATTTTTTCCAATTGAAAAAAAATGAAATGAAAATCGCTTATTGTCACGAGTAGGCTTCAATGAAGTTACTGTGAAAAGCCCCTAGTCGTCACATTCCGGCGCCTGTCCAGGGAGGCTGGTACGGGAATCGAACCGAGCTGCTGGCCTGCTTGGTCTGCTTTAAAAGCCAGCGATTTAGCCTAGTGAGCTAAACCAGCCCCTAAGCTAAACCAGCCCCAATTAAGGCGCGATTTAGTGTGTCCAATCCACCTACCTTGCACATCCTTTGTGTTGTAGGGGCGAAACCTATGCAAACACGGGGAGAATGTGCAAACGCCACACGGCCAGTGACCCAGAGCCGGGATCGAACCTGGGACCTCGGTGCCGTGAGACTGCAATGCTAATCACTGCGCCACCATGCTGCCCTAGTACATGCCCATCGTGTAAAATGTAAAATGTAAATAATCTTTATAGTCACAAGTAGGCTTACATCAACACTGCAATGAAGTTACTGTGAAAAGCCCCTAGTCACCACACCCGCCTGTTCAATACACTGAGGGAGAATTCAGTATACACTGCCCCTTCTAAGTCCTCCGGTGAGCGGGCACCTGAGCTATTCTTTCTCCTTGTCCAGATGGCAGGTCGTTCATGCCTGGTGACTAACTATATGTGCAGATCTCACCTCTACCCTACCCTCTAAAGTAAGTGTGATCCCTGTATCTGCACATGTGAGATCATCATCAGTCTCTTCCTCCTACTGTACTTCCTTCTCCTGCTCCTTGACAAGTTGCAGATTTTTAGTATCTGAAAGGAGAAAGCCACGAAGGCAAGGTTTCTGTCAGAATGGAGGTTGGAAAACAAAAGGGGTCTGTTTAGGCCATTTTCAGAATTTTGCAAATCAAAAGAGATGGTGGGGGTGAGGGAAAAGTGGGCTGTGAGAAAGACGATGCAGTTGGAGCATGCTTCAGCATTTCAGCCTTGCTGTTGATAATGTCCTCAGTTATGGCCACCCCTTGTGGAAAGTACAGTCTCCTCCATAGGGGTGAGGATATGCACGATTGCTGGTCACCATTGATTAACTGCTGCTGCATTCTGTGATGTGCTGCTTTATCCTATAGGAGAGAGGGAAGAGTGTCAGTGAGAGTGGTGCAATGTGTCCGGTTTGATGTCGCTGTCATCATTGAATAGCTAACAGCACATGCAAGTTGTGGGACTTGCAGCAGTAATGAGTGTGTGAATGTGAAGTAAAGCTATGAATATTAGATATGAATTGTGATTGATAGAAATTATTGGTAGGTGGGTGATGGGAATGTGGTGCATTGAGCAGTGTTTTCGGCTGATGGTGCAGTTGGTGGGACATGTCATCTGAATATGGAGTCACTGACCTTGACCACTTGTGTGAGGTCATTGGACTTCTTTTGGCACTGTATCTAGATTCTTGGAGCCACAGTGCTGGCAATCATCTTGAAGATTATCTCACTGGCTTCTCTGTTTGTCTACAGGGTCTTCCGGTCCTTTTTGGATGCAGGACCTCATTCCTCCTGTCCACTTCTAGGTACATCAGATAATCCTGGAGCCCACTATCTGCCATTCCTGTGACTTCCCAAGTCAGTGACCTCTAGAAGGACTTTCAAAACTTGCTCCATGCAACCAAAATGCATTTCCCCTTTAAGCTGACTTTAAGCCAGATGACTTAAAAGCCTCTCACAATTTTGCACTCACTGCTCAAGGTGCAGTTACCGTCCACCACACTTCGCACTGGCTGAATTCTACAAACATTTAAATAAGCAGGCAGCGTGACTTTTGCCTGCTGCCTGTATCAAAAGCAACAACCACATTGCATTTTGTGTGGATAAAAGCAAATTACTGCGAATGCTGGAATCAGAAACCAAAGAGAAAATGCTGGAAAATCCCAACTGTAGGGTGAGAAAAGAGCTGACGTTTCGAGTCCAGATGAGTCTGCTTTCACAATGAGTCATCTGGACTCAAAGGGCGCGATTCTCCGCTCACCAGGCCGGGTGGGAGAATCGCGGGAGGGCCGCTCTGGCACCCCCCCCGCGATTCTCCCACCCCCCCAAAATGTTTTTCCCGGCGACCGTCGATTCTCCGGCCCGAATGGGCCGAGCGGCCTGACGACCCTGACGGGTTCACGCCGGCGGCAACCACACCTGGTCGCTGCCGGCATGAACAGCACGCGACAGGTAAGTGTGGGGCCTGTGGACGGCGGAGAGGGGATCGAGCACCACGGGCGTGCTCGGGAAGGGACTGGCCCGCGATCGGTGCCCACCGAACGTCGGGCCGGCGTCTCTAAGAGATGCACTCTTTCCCCTCCACCGCCTCGCAAGGTCAAGCTGCCACGCCTTGCGGGGCAGCGGAGGGGAATACGGCAAACGCGCATGCGCGGGTTGGAGCTGGCCAACCTGCGCATGCGCGGCTGACGTCACTTAGGCGCCGCCGGCCATGTCATTCCCGGCGCGCCGCCTTGACACTCCTAGCCCCCGGGGGGGGGGGGGGGGGGGGGGGGGGGGCGGAGAATAGGGGGCGAGGAGCGGCCTCCGACGCCGGAGTGAAACACTCCGGGTTTCACTCCGGCGTAGGCCATTGTGGAGAATCCCGCCCAAAATGTTAGGGGCGAGATTCTCCACAAATGCGGAGAATCGTAAAGGCTGCCGTGGGACAGGCCGTGACCCACGGCAGCCTTCACGCCCACTTCCGGGGCCGATTCTCCCCCCCGGGCGGGGCTAGGAGTGCGGCCCCGTGCATCACGGCGGCGCGGCCTTGACGATGGTCATCAAGGCCGCACGCCAAGCATCATGCCGGCTGACACGGCCGATGACGTCAGCCGCGCATGCGAAGTTGGCGTCTTTTCCCTCCGCCGCCCCGCAAGACGTGTGTTTGCTGCCGTGTTGATACGGGCGTGAAGGCCCGGCTACTCGGCCCATCGGCCTTGGAGAATCGCCGCTCGCCGTAAAAAACGGCGAGCGGCGATTTGTGGCGTGGGTCGTGCGTGGTGGGAGGGAGAATAGCGGGAGGGCGTGAAAAATGGCGGGAGACCCTCCCGCTATTCTCCCACCTGGCGTGTGTGGTGATCCTCGCCTGTGTGTGTACAAGTACCACCAGGGGGCAGCGCGAGGACAAATAGGAGAAACGCCGGAGCTCCGCCTTCGGCCAGTTGGAGCTAGAGGGTGGAAGAGACAAGAGGTGGAACTCAACTGTGGAGATGCAAGTCTTTTGGGCCTAGTTGCAGACAAGTAAAGCAGTATATTTTCAAGTACCACTGTAGTTTATTGTGGGGCACAATAAAGCATCAGTTAACCTAGAGACGACTTCGAGCATTCTTTTAAGAAGTCAAACATGGTACAGGAGTGGCTTCTCTGAACAAAAGGAACCAGCAAACAGAAAAAAAAAGCAACAACAACAGGCAGGCCACCAGACTCTGCAGCCTCTCAACTACAGACGACCTTCTGCAATGATGGAACAGAAGCTACTTACAGGGCCAATGCGCACTACAGGTAATCTACATTCCAACTGGAAAATGTTTAAACAACAGTTTGAGATGCATTTGTTAGCTCTGGACTTACATACAATCGCTGATGACAGAAAAATTGCACATTTGGTCACAATAGGTGGCCAGCAGGTGTTAAATACATATAACTCTTTCACATATGCTGATGCTGCAGACAAAACTAAGTATGACGTGGTAATTGCGAAATTTGATGAACACTGGAAGTCTCAATCCAGTGAGATCCTTGAAAGGTACACCCTGCGTAGCAGACTCCAAAACCACGGGGAGACTATCTCCCACTTTGTGACAGACCTACGCTTGCTGGCACAAGGCTGCAACTTTGGTGATTTGGCAAACTCACTCATTAGAGATCAGCTAATCTTTGGTCTTGCTGATACAAATCTGAGAGATTCTCTGTTACTACAAAGCGATTTAACACTCAAAACTACCATAGATAAATGTTTGTTACATGAGCAGAAAAAGCAGCAGGTACACGAGTTATTTGAAAAGCATTCATTGAAAGACACTCACCACGAGGCAGATATAAAGATGGTGGCTTCCCCTCACAGGTCGTCTCTTCCGTTCTCCAGGCCGTCTCTTCCGTTCTCCGGCCCGTCTGCGCATGCGCACCGTCCTGAAAGACGCGATCCCGGAAGTGATCGGCATGCGCATGCGCACTACTCGCAATACCGGCCCTGGAATGAAAACTGCACTGCGCATGCGCGAACGCAACATGCGCATGACGTCATGACGTGTTATTGTTGCGGCTCCTCCCACTTAAAAGGGCAATGTCCAGCTCAAGGAAAAAAGTGCAGAAAGTGTTTAAAAATGAATCACTTCGCCTCCCAATGTCAGTCTACAGCAAAATTTCACTCCTCAATGCCACGGCACGGGAACATGAAGGTCCGCACAGTTGATGTCATGAACACTCAGGCACCCGATGACAATTATTCCGACCATGAGGAATTCAACTCCTGGGAGCACAAGTACAGCATTGGAATTATTAATGCCACAGCGGAACCACAGGACCTGACGACAAAACCTCGTCACGTGCATGCCATCAATTCGGCAAGCGAATGGACTGCCATGGTGCACGTAAATAACTTCCCCATCACCTTCAAACTGGACACGGGAGCCTCAGCAAACTTGCTGACGAGCAAAGATCTCGCATCCGTCCCAGGGACGCACGAGGTGTTACCTGCAGCATGTAAGCTCACTGACTACAACGGCAACCAGATCGTCTCAAAGGGATCATGCCACCTACGAGTTGCCAACCAAACAGTCATGACAGAACTCCGCTTTGAAATTGTAGAGGACAAAAAGTCCTCACTGCTCGGTGCTCAAGCCTGCAAGGATTTGCGGCTGATTCAGCGGATTTTCATGAACACGGCTGCAGCATCACGAATTGCCGAGGACATACAACTGCTACTCAGCGACTACCCTGACGTCTTCTCGGGCATCGGCACACTGCCCTATACGTACAAGATCCTGCTCAAACAGAATGCCATACCGGTCATTCATGCCCCACGGAGGGTGCCGGCTCCATTGCGGGACAAGTTAAAAGCCGAACTTCAGCGTCTCCAAACTCGAGGTGTCATCTCAAGCGTCACACAGCCGACTGACTGGGTCAGCTCGCTGGTGTGCGTCAAGAAGCCGTCGGGTGCACTCCGGATCTGTCTAGATCCCAAGGACCTCAATAAGAACATTCGCAGGGAACACTACCCTATTCCCAAGCGCGAGGAGATCACGAGCGAAATGGCACAAGCTCGAATCTTCACCAAACTGGATGCATCACAGGGGTTCTGGCAAATGCAGCTCGATGAGTCCAGCCGCCTGCTGTGCACCTTCAACACGCCGTTTGGAAGGTACTGCTATAATCGGATGCCCTTCGGCATCATATCGGCATCCGAAATATTTCACAGGGTTATGGAGCAGATGGTAGAAGGCATCGAAGGCGTCCGTGTCTATGTGGATGACATCATAATATGGTCCACGACAGAGGAAGACCATATTGCGAGGGTGAAGCAAGTCTTCCAGCGGATCCACCAGTATGGACTGAAGCTCAACCAAGCCAAGTGCACTTTCGCACAGTCCTCTCTGACCTTCCTGGGCGACACTATATCCGAGCATGGGGTGACGCCGGACGCTGAGAAGATCGCTGCGATTCAGGGCATGCAGCGACCACAGGACAAGAAAGCAGTTTTAAGGTTCCTCGGATTCGTCAACTTCCTTGGTAAATTCATATCGAACTTGGCAGCACGGACAACGGCGTTGAGGAACGTGACAAGGAAGGACACGGAGTTTGCCTGGACCCAAGCTCACCAAGATGAATGGGATGATCTGAGACACCAGTTGATGGCAGCTCCGACGCTCGCATTTTTTGACCCGGCAAAACCTACCAAGATCTCCACTGACGCCAGTCAATATGGAATTGGTGCTGTGCTCCTACAACAGAACGACCAGTCGGACTGGGTCCCAGTGGCTTACGCCTCACGGGCAATGACTGTCACAGAGTGCAGGTATGCACAGATAGAAAAGGAGTGCCTAGGGCTAATCACAGGGGTGACCAAATTCCACCACTATGTGTACGGTCTCCCCACTTTTCTCGTGGAAACGGATCATAGGCCGCTGGTCAATATCATCGACAAGGACCTAAATGATATGACACCGCGCCTACAACGCATGATGATGAAGTTGCGAAGGTACGACTTCACGCTGGTCTACACCCCTGGCAAGGACCTTGTGATAGCTGACACACTATCACGAGCCATGGACGCTGACAACCCGCCACCGGCTTCCATCAATGATGTGGAAGCTCATGCACAGTGGTGCAAGGAGACGCTCCCGGCAACGGACGAAAGGCTACAGCAAATTCGTCAGGCAACACAGGAGGATGCTACCCTCCTCCAAGTCTTACACAACCTGCAACATGGCTGGCCAAAGGGGCGGTGCCCACAGTTCCAAAATGTTAGGACTGAACTATCCGTGGTCGATGGCATCATACTACGAAACGACAGGATCGTCATTCCTACGGCTCTCCGGGCGGACATCCTTCACAGGATTCATGAGGGGCACCTTGGTGCCGAAAAGTGCAAAAGGAGAGCGCGACAATCTGTTTACTGGCCAGGGATTAACGAGGACATTACAAACATGGTGCTCACTTGTGACACGTGCCAAAGACATCGACCGGCGCAATGCAAGGAGCCACTGCAGCAGCATGAGATGGCCACGTTGCCATGGGACAAAGTGGGCATTGACTTGTTCCACTCCATGGGCCGCAACTATGTTCTGATCATTGACTATTACTCCAACTTTCCGGAAGTCCTGCAACTCCCGGATCTCACAGCCGCAGCCGTCATCAAGGCCTGCAGAGAAACTTTCTCCAGGCATGGCATCCCACGGACGGTCATGTCCGACAATGGTCCTTGCTTTGCCAGCTGGGAGTGGACGGACTTCGCCAAGCACTACAATTTCCAGCATATAACGTCGAGTCCACACTTTCCGCAATCAAATGGCAGGGTGGAGAAAGGTGTCCACATAGTTAAACAACTCATCAGCAAGGCTGAGGACTCGAAATCCGATGTACACTTGGCCCTCTTGTCGTACCGATCGTCACCTTTGAGCTCGGGACTATCACCAGCTCAGATGCTTTTCAACAGGGACGTACGGACAACATTACCAGCGCTACAATTCACCAATCCTGATCACTCGCCTGTCCTGGATAAAATGCGTCACCAACGTCAAGTGCAAAAGCAGCACTATGACCAGCAGGCCAAGGTACTGCAGCCGTTGGCCAGCAACGACACGGTGAGGTTGCGAAACCCGGCTGGAGGATGGTCCAAAATGGCCGTGGTCCTTCGCCAAACATCGCCGTGGTCCTACATCGTTCGGTTGGACGCTGGGACAATGGTTCGACGAAATCGGAGAGACCTTCTGAAAGTCACACCTCGACCACGGGTCTTTCCGACTCTTGATCGGCAGGACACGCTGGACCTACAGGACGCTGTCATACATCATCCTGACACCCCAGCAGCAGATGTCCACATGGACACAGACGACTCTGGATCTCCATGCCCACTCAGGAGGTCCACTCGGATCAGACGTGCACCTGACCGTCTGAACCTGTAAACATGGACTGACACATGCATGGCCCTGCCCTGTTGTATATATATGTATATAAACCTAACTGTTACATTTGTGTTTTGTTACAGCTCTGCAGCTAAGAGAAAAAAAAAAGAGTGAAAAAGGGGGATGTGGTGATCCTCGCCTGTGTGTGTACAAGTACCACCAGGGGGCAGCGCGAGGACAAATAGGAGAAACGCCGGAGCTCCGCCTTCGGCCAGTTGGAGCTAGAGGGTGGAAGAGACAAGAGGTGGAACTCAACTGTGGAGATGCAAGTCTTTTGGGCCTAGTTGCAGACAAGTAAAGCAGTAGATTTTCAAGTACCACTGTAGTTTATTGTGGGGCACAATAAAGCATCTGTTAACCTAGAGACGACTTCGAGCATTCTTTTAAGAAGTCAAACAGCGTGGAGGCGGAGAATCGCGCCCGAGCTCTTTTGTCTCCCTACAGATGCTGCCAGACCTGCTGAGATTTTCCAGCATTTTCTCTTTGGTTGCACTTCACATGCCCATTTTCAGGAACTATTGAATTTTGTACCCCAAGCTTCTGTACATGTCCTAAATATAGATTTAGATTTATGGTCATGTGTACCGAGGTACAGTGAAAAGTATTGTTCTGCGTACAGACCTGGCAGATCATTCCATATATGAGAAACATAAGACATATGATAAATACACAATGTAAATACATAGACATAGACATTGGGTGAGGCATATGGAGTGCAATACGACTCAGTAGAGAAGATGGTCGGAGAGATAAATTCAGTGCAAAAGAGGGTCATTCAAGAGTCTGGTAACAGTGAGGAAGAAGCTGTTTTTGAATCTGCAAACCCATGCTCTCAGACTTTTATATCTCCTGCGCGATGGAAAAGGTTGGAAGAGGGGTCTTTGATTATGCTGCCCGCTTTCCCAAGGCACCAGGCGGTAGAGACACGGATGGGAGGCGGGTTCATGTGATGGACTGAGCGATGTTCACGACTCTCTGTAGTTTCTTCAAGTCTTGGGCCGAGCAGTTGCCATACCAGGCTGTGGTGCAGTCAGATAGGATGCTTTCTATGGTGCACCTGTAAAAACTGGTAAGAGTTAATGCAAGCATTTCTTGGTCGTAGCGTCGACTTGGTGGACGAAGACAGATTGTTGGTGATGTGTGCACCTAGGAATTTGAAGCTGTCAACCATCTCCACCTCGGCACCATTGATGCAGTCAGGGGTATGTGCGATACTTTGCTTCCTGAAGTCAATGACCAGCTTCTTAATTTTGCTAACATTCAGGGCCAGATTGTTGTCGTTACAACATGGCACTAATTTCTCTAACTCCCTCCTGTACTCTGACTCTGGTATGCTGGTAATGTCTGTTAAGACAAATCAAAAGCAAAATGTTGTTGGAAAGGTCCTTAAGTAGCACTACATTGCTGAAAATTAAGGACTAATGTCATTTCTTGATCTTCATGGCAATTAAGAAGAAGTTGCAATACTTAAGTAGCACAAAGGTACAGTTCAAACATTATTATAAAGGATATAGAAGGGGAGGCGGTGGCGTTGTGGTATTGTCACTGGACTAGTAAACCAGAGACCCAGAGAAATGCACTGGGGATCCAGGTTCAAATCAGAGGGTTCTGGGTTCAAGTCACATTCCAGGAATTGAGCACAAAAACAAGGCCGAGGCCCCAGTGCAGTACTGAGAGCATTGCACTGCTGGAGGCAAAGGGCCGGCCCAAGGCACCGGCAACTCGGGCAGTCGCCCGGGGCGCCATGTGCTAGGGGGCGCCAGAGACTCGGGTCCCGCGCATGCGCATTTGGGCCGGTGCCAACCAGCGCATGCGCGGTGGCCGCCCTCCCCCAGGGCGGCCCCCCCCCGCCCCCTCCGGCCGCCCCCTCCCTCCGTCCCCCCTCCGTCCGCCCCCCCTGCCGGCCCCGCCCCCCCCTCACCTCCCCCGCCTCGGCCCCGCCCCCCCCTCGGCCCCGCCCCGCCCCCCCTCAGGCCCCCCCCTCGCCCCCCCCCCCCCCCCCCCCCCCCCCCCCCGAAGGGCGCTGAAGTTCAGCTTGCCCGGGGCGCCAGCAACCCTAGGGCCGGCGCTGTGGAGGCATGTCGTCTTTCAGGTGAGATGTTAAATCAAGTATGCCCAGTTGGGAGCAAAATATCCCATGGCACTCCTTCAAAGAAGAGTTGGGGAATTATCAACAAGGTTCTGTCCAATATTTATCATTCAATCAACATCAGAAAATCTCTGTAGGATTGAGGGTGCGGGCGGAAAACCCCGCAAGAATTGGGAAACACGATTCTTGCAGGAGAGATCCCATTTCCCGATTTTCCCCACCCCTTGCTGACAATGTCACCAGACCAAGCGTGAACCTTATTTTAATTCTCCTGAGGAAGGAGCTGCGCTCCGAATGCTAGTGATTTGAAACAAACCTGTTGGACTTTGACCCGGTATTGTAAGACTTCTTACTGTGCCCACTCAAGTCCAACGGCGACACCTCTACAACATGGCCTTATTTTAATGTATTTGCATTGATTTAAATATTATTAGCAGCCTCTTCCCACAACCCCTACACCCCCCCCCCCCCCCCCCCCCCCCCCCGGCCAAATGACACCCCTTCACTAAATAGTCGTACCTCGCCGGCAACAGGTTTGGCTAAACATGAGGCATGCAGGGCACTGCCCCGGCACAGGTTGGCACTACCATATTGGGCCTTAGTGGGGGGGTGGGGTATTGATGTGTGGGGAGGGGGGCCTGCTGGCTATACTTCAGCATTGTTGTTGGGGGGGGGGGGGGGGTCAATGCCAGTGATGGATGAAGGGGGGAGAACGGAATGCTGGCAAGGATTGTTGGAAAGGGAGAGCCCCCGTTACCTCCATGAAGGGGGCTGGGGGCAAAAAAGCAGCAGCATTGATCTGGAAATCCTTCAAAGATGGTATCCCTATGTCTTTGGAGCAGTTGCTGGCTCCGCCAGAGCGACGGTGTGAACCATGATCACTCATTTTTCGTGTCGCGTCTTTTCGTCCGACGTCACTTCGTCCAACGACACTTCGTCCACGTCTTTTGGTCCAACGTCTTTTTGTCCGCACGTCTTTTGGTCCAACGTCTTTTTGTCCAATTATCCAATTACAAATTAACTCCGTATAAAACCATTTTCGGCTCATTGTTTTCCGTTACTGTGTGAATCCGCACTGAACACAGCCTTCTTTTCTCACATCTCCAGTATTCTTTTCCTAGGTTTGGACTGCTCGAATGAAAATCGTAGATGTAGTTATTTTCATCAGCTACCTTCCTTTTGCTCTTCGTTGACACAATGAACTTTGCCATTTCGGGATGGGCGAATTAAGAAAGAGAACGATAATATCTATCCTTTAACGAGGCTCGTTAAAGGAAAGAGAACGATAATAACTATCCTTTAACGAGGCTCGTTAAAGGAAAGAGACCGGTAATAAAAATCCTTTATTGCATATTATACCTTGCTATGTGCATTAGAGAAGATTTCTATTTACAAAAAGTTAATGTGGGGAGTGGAGTGGAGTGCTGATAAGCAAGTTACAAAAAGTCAAGTTACAAAAAGTCTTTGACAAAAAAAATCATCCGACAAAAAAACGTAACAAGTCACAAAAAGTCTTTGACGAAAAAAATCATTGGGCAAAAAGACGTAGGACCAAAAGACGTGCGGACAAAAAGACGTTGGACCAAAAGACGTGGACGAAGTGTCGTTGGACGAAATGACGTCGGACGGAAAGACATAGCACCCTCATTTTTCTTTGTATTTCTCAAGATTTTGCGAGAAAACGGGCCTGTGCAACTGGAGAGTCACACGCCAGTTTTCTGTCTGAGCCTGACACTTTTCCAAATTCTGGTGAGAATCAACCCATTAACTGGTCATTTTCCATTTGTTATTAGTGGAAACTTGTTGTGCACAAATTTGCTGCTACGTTTCCTACATTGCAACGGTGACATACTACTAAAGCACTTAATTGGCTGAGATATCCTGTGGTTGTGAAGGTACTATATAAATGCAAGTCTTCCTCTTTAATTCCAGTTTTCGAGTCTACGCATGGTTTCAACGTACCTGCTGAAGCAACTTTTCATGAAGCAGTCTCCTGATTGGCTGCCTCCCATTCAAACTAAGGATGGTGGGCGGATCTAAAATGAGTGAGGCACAAAAATAGGAAGGCCCACATCAATGTCCGTGTGGTAGCCCCAACAGGCGAGGTGAGCACTGCTTTGGGTGGGTGGGGGGGGGGGGGGGGGGGGGGGGGTTGTGGGTGGTCCCCAGTGGCACCTCAAAATGGAGGTACTTATAAAGATTTCCCTCTTCAGTGGTGAAAAAGATGATAAAGAACTGTTGGGGTGCTCAGAGTAAAGGATTGACATCTCCAGAAAAGTATTTTACAGCTCCTCCTGAACCCCTGTGTTCCCAATGCTACAGATTAGTTAAACCACCCATGGCCTCATGAGCCCCTGGTAAGAGATTGCCTCTGCAGCATTGCCAGACTCCCAAAGTGACGCTGGGAAATTTGCAGCACTGAGGGAAAATAGCCCTTAATTGGAACCTTAAACGGCCTCCAATCTCATCTCCATTGGGAAGATTCAGCCCATGACATGTCACGTCAGTATGCCCATACACATAAACTTATCGTAGTTTGGATAATTGGAATACAGCATTTAAAATGTTTGTGTATTAATAACATCTTATGTGCTCTCTCTGAGTGTGTACACTCCAAAAGCATCTTAGCTACACCTGGGCTGGAGCTAAATCGCTGGCTTTTAAAGCAGACCAAGCAGGCCAGCAGCACGGTTCGATTCCCGTACCAGCCTCCCCGGACAGGCGCTGGAATGTGGTGACTAGGAGCTTTTCACAGTAACTTCATTGAAGCCTACTCGTGACAATAAGCGATTTTCATTTCATTTCATGCCATGACTTTCTCTTGACATAATTCAAGCACAGATATGACATCATGATTGTGATGCTGATTATGAAGTATATGATAAGGCACCACTAGTGATGATGAGGATAACACTAGCAAATGTTGATGAGGGCCTAGCTGGTACAGGGACAGTATAATTCCCCTATTGAGTTAACGGAAGATATAACCCTTAGTAGGCCTGCTTTCCAATGGCTGTTGTTAAAGCAGCTGTATTGCGATGCAGTCATTGACCTTGAGCATGCTTCAGGGGAAAGTGGCCTTCAGCTATGGGAAATCCAATGCCTAGATATTCACTTTTTGACACTTCTCAGCAATTTAAATGTAATTAGTTACTATATAAGATTGATTCATAATATTAATTAACATTGATTTAACTAGAGGTAGGACAAAGTTCAGGATTTCAGGTGAAGCATGGCTGGATTATTTCAGATAGGCAAAATGTTTCAAAACTAATTACACATTAATTTTAATACTGCAACGATCTGACTATTCAATCATTCCATGGCAAATCAATGACAACACATTTCAGTGATTGATTAAACATCCAAATTCTGCCGCTGTATTAACTTCAGCTTTAGTTCAATGGCTCCTGCCTCCGAGTCAGAAGGTTGTCGGTTCATGCTCCCTTCCAGAGATTTGAGGGCACATAATCTGATGAGACATTAAACTAATGTCTACCTTCTCAAGTCGATGGCAGCATTTGAAGAAGACCAGAGGAGTTCAAAGACAACTTAGGCCACAGCTATAATACTGCATACAGTTCTGGTCACTGCGATTCAGGAAGGATGTGATTGCAATAGAGAGGGTGCAGAGGCCATGATGTACCATCAATTGGACGCGAGACACGATGAAGGTCCAAACTTAGGCTTTAATCAGCTAGATGTTAGCCCGGTGGTCGACTACAGTGAAAGGCCGACCGCCGGGACCTCTGGGTACATATACCCCGCCTTGGAGGCGGGGTCTACTTGCCTCTCGACCAATTGGTGAGCAGTCACATGACTAGTCTCAGCCAATCAGCTGAGAGGCACATGACCAGCCAGAGCCAATGGGAAACCGGTGCTCTGCACCAATGGCAGCGCTTCTAGTCATACCGCCACATTCACCCCTTGTGGAGAAAGAAGCCGGGGGGGGTGGGTAAGGGAAAGGGGGGGGCCAAGGACTGGTGGTATGAGTAGGGAAAATCGAGATAAACGGTGGCCGCCCACTGGCTCGTGGCAAATGCGAACAGAATTAATCACAGTTGAATGCAAAAAAAATGGTACAATAGAGTCCAACAAAGTCCAATGGTGGCATCAGATGGACTCGATCAGCCTGTCGGGTGCCCGTGGTGTTCTGGCGGACCGCTGCAGTGGAGCCGGTGACGTCGGGCCGGTGATCGTCCGTGACTCCGGGAGCGTCGCTCGTAGGTCTGTCTCCGTACCCGGGGCCGGTGGTGGAGACGCTGTGATCGGGGAAGGGGGGCATGTGCGCTGGTTCGTGGGGGCGTAGGGGGCGCTGGGGGGAATCGGTATAGGGAGGGGGGTGGCGATGTAGGGGGGGGAGGCCGCACGCCGGCGGGTGCCAGGTCCCGGAGCGAGACCGTATCCTGCCGGTCGTCAGGATACTCCACGTACACATACTGCGGGTTGGCGTGGAGTAACTGGACTCGCTCAACCAACGGGTCGGACTTGTGCACCCGCACATGCTTCCGGAGCAAGATGGGCCCGGGGGTGGCCAGCCAGGTCGGGAGCAGGGATCCTGAGGACGACTTCCTAGGGAAAACCAGAAGACGTTCATGAGGTGTTTGGTTAGTGGTGGTACAGAGGAGAGGCCGGATTGAATGGAGGGCGTCGGGGATGACCTCTTGCCATCGGGAAACCGGGAGATCTCTGGACCGTAGGGCCAGTAGGATGGTCTTCCAGATATTGCCATTCTCCCGCTCGACCTGCCCGTTACCCCGAGGGTTATAACTGGTCGTCCTGCTAGAGGCGATGCCCCTACTGAGCAGGAATTGACGCAGTTCGTCACTCATAAAGGCACAGGTACCGCGGGACAGGGCATCAGGAGGCTCGTTGAGCTTCCCAGGACGATACAAGATATTGTAGTTGTACATGGACAACTCGATCCGCCACCGCAAAATCTTGTCGTTCTTTATCTTGCCCCTCTGTGCATTGTCAAACATGAAAGCCACTGTCCGTTGGTCTGTGAGGAGGGTGAATCTCCTGCAGGCCAGATAGTGTATCCAGTATCGCACAGCTTCAACTATGGCCTGTGCCTCCTTTTCCACCGAGGAATGGCGGAGTTCGGAAGCGTGGAGGGTCCGGGAGAAGAAGGCCACGGGTCTGTCTGCTTGGTTCAGGGTGGCCGCCACAGCTACGTCAGACGCGTCGCTCTCGACCTGGAATGGGAGGGACTCGTCGATAGCACGCATCGTGGCCTTTGCGATATCCGCTTTGATGCGGCTAAAGGCCTGGCGGACCTCCATCGACAGGGGAAAGGAGGTGGATTGGATGAGGGGACGAGCTTTGTCGGCGTAGTTGGGGACCCACTGGGCATAATAGGAGAAGAAGCCCAGACAGCGTTTGAGGGATTTGAGAGTGTTGGGAAGGGGAAGTTCTATCAGGAGCCGCATGCGTTCGGGATCGGGGCCTCTCACTCCGTTACGCACTACGTAGCCAAGGATGGCTAGGCGGTCGGTGCTAAACACGCACTTATGCTTATTGTAGGTTAAATTAAGGAGATTTGCGGTTCGGAGGAATTTTTGAAGGTTGGTGTCGTGGGATTCAGGCACCCCGGGCCGCCCCACCATAGTACCCCCAGTCCCGAATATGTTCATCCCTGTCCGCGGATCAGCCCTACCCCGACTGTGGTGGCGCTGGTCTAAGTCCGCAGCTGTCACGCTATGTCATCTCATTTGTAAGTATGAGTGAGACCATGAGAGACCGATGCCGTCGGGAACTCAGCCAGTCGGGGGGGGGGGGGGGGGGGGGGGGGGGCCTCAGCCAACAAACAGAGGCCGTGGATGCAGCGTGCGGCGTACCCGGAGAGTACGCTTATTTTCAGGGGACGGAGCGTTGCAAAAGCGACGGCGCCCCCCCCCCGATTTTGGCATCATCAGTGATTCTCCGCCCCCTTGCCGAACGTGATTTTGGCGATGTGGATCGGAGAATCCAGCCCAATGTTTCAAGTTCAGATGACACTTCTTCAGAGCTCCCCAGAAGCTCTGGAGCTTCAGCTCTGAAGAAGAATCATACAGACTTGATTTTAGAGAATTTTTCGTATATATCTTAGAATTCACATTTGAAAGGCCTCTATTTTATTCCACAAATATTAGTTTCCAAGTTTCTGAGGCACACTGGAAGGCAGATGGACTGTAACATCTTGTAAGATTTTTCCTTGTTCCAAGCTTGAGCTTTTTTGTTGTTTGTCTTCATGAAATTACTTCTGCTATCTCTAGCCTTCCTCTCACTTCAGCATCACATCTGCTATCTGTTGTTATAATTTGTCCTAAACATACAAACTTATCTACTTTATCCAGTGTGATACCAGCTACTTCAATCTTCACTCTGGTTGCTTCTGAATATATTCCTTCAAATTACTTGTTTTTGTCTTCTTGGTGTTCACACTCCATCCATGTGCTAAACTTCTAGATTTTACTTGATCGATGATATATTTAGGCCTCTTCTGATTCTGCAAGTAGAGCTATTCGTGCCTCCAATTTTCACCTCTTACATCCAATTCTACAAATATTAGCTCTGTGTACAGATTGAATAGTTTTGGTGACAGTACACAGCCTTGACATACTTGTCATCATTTGAAATGTACCTCATTGTCCATTTACTAAGCTGATACTCGCTATTTGTTTCCAATATAGGCTCTGGATGAATCTCAAATTTTTACTATCAATGTCACATTTCAGGGATTTCTGGTGGCGGCCAGTGGTCGCACATTTGATGGCTCCCGCTCAAAGTGGATTTTGCACTCCTTTCCCGCCCGAAGGGCAAAGTATTGGAGTGCAAGAGGTGCAGGAGTGGCTGGGGAAGGTTTTACTTCTCTGGTGTGGCTGGCGAATGGATCCACAGACTAGGAGTGGGGGTGGAAGGAAAGGGTGCTGGAGCAGGAGAACCTTTGTGGCGGGCCGCAGGATAAGATAGTGGAGGGCAGAGGGACTGCCCAGTGGTCAACAGAACAGTTAATAGACTTCCTCAATGGAAACTTTTGGCAGCAGACGAGAGGCCCTGGAAGACTTGGCAAAGGTGGTGGAGCCAATTAAGTTGGGATCAAGAGAGTGGAGCAGAGGCTGGGCCGGGCGACCTAGAAAGTGGAGGAGGCACTCAGGAGGACTAGGAGCAGTTGGTCTCATTGTTGGCTGAGGTGGGGGTTGATGGAACCATCTATTCAGCAAACACGTGTAGTTGGATCTGAACAGAACCTTTAATACACTTACAACAGAGCCAGCCTATTCGTCATTGAACTTCAGATGAACTGGCAGGCTGGCTCTAAGGCACTGATCTTTATACATCGGTCCCAGGGGAGGAGTCCTGGGTAGAGCCAAGGGAGGAGCCCAGTACAAACTCTCGCGTACTCCCAGAGCGACTCCCCCTGGTGCTCGGATAGTGCAACTGCACTTACAATGGTGGATAGTGAACATATATACACGGAGTTATATTGGCAACTGTATACAGCATTGATCTTACAACGGGTAGATAATAAACATATATACATGGAGTGATATTGGCAACTATATATAGTGTGAATCACATTCACCACATTCCCCCCCCTGTTAAAAAAATCAAGTCCGGCGGGTGTGATGGCTCAAAGAGTCAGTTTGTCCGGTGGATGAATTGTCCGTTTTGATCTGCGGAGCACCGGGGTTGCAGCCTCTTGCGGTGGCTGGGCAGGCGTCGAGGCCTGGGGTACAGTTGCCGGCTCCGGGGCGAGTCTCGTCCGAGCCTCATATACCTCCTGGTCGAATGGAGACTGGGGGCGCGGGGTGCGGGCTGGTGCTGGCGCTCGGGACTGGTGGGGTGAGCTCGCAGAATCGGGGGCGCAAGGGGGCGGCCGCACAGGGAACGGGGAAAGGGGTTCCTCGGTGGTGGTAGATGGGGGGCTGAATCCAGCGGGTGCCAGGTCCCGGAGGGAGACTGTGTCCTGCCGACCGTCCGGGAACTCAACAAATGCGTACTGTGGGTTGGAATGAAGCAGGCGCACCTTTTCAACAATGGGGTCGGTCTTGTGCGCCCTGACGTGCTTCCTTAGGAGAACCGGGCCTGGCGTCCTCAGCCACGCCGGAAGTGAGACCCCTGTGGTAGTGCCCCTGGAAAAAATGAAGAGCCGCTCGTGGGGGGTTTGGTTGGTAACTGTACACAGGAGGGATCTAATTGTGTGGAGCGCGTCAGGGAGGACTTCCTGCCATTGGGAAACTTGGAGCTTCCTGGACCTGAGGGTCAGTAGGACGGTCTTCCAGATCGTCGCATTCTCCCTCTCCACCTGTCCGTTCCCCCTGGGGTTGTAACTGGTAGTCCTGCTCGAGGCGATGCCCTTGTCGAGCAGGTACTGACGCAGCTCGTCACTCATAAAGGACACACCCCGGTCGCTGTGCACGTAGCTGGGGAAACCGAACAGGGTGAAGACACTATGCAGGGCCCTAATGACTGTGTGGGAGGTCATATCAGGGCATGGGATGGCGAAGGGGAATCGGGAGAACTCGTCAATAATGTTAAGGAAGTAAATGTTTTGTTAGTGGAGGGGAATGGCCCATTGAAATCGATCGCAAGGCGTTCAAAGGGCCTAGAAGCCTTGACCAGGTGGGCCCTGTCTGGTCTATAGAAGTGCGGTTTCCACTCCGCACAGATCGGGCAGTCCCTGGTGACCGCTTTTACCTCCTCGTTGGAGAAAGGCAGGTTTCGGGCTCTGATGTAGTGGGGGAGCCGGGTGACCCCTGGGTGGCAGAGGTCATCGTGGATGGCTTTTAGGCGGCTGATTTGCGCGCTGGCGCATGTCCCGCGGGATAGGGCATCCGAGGGCTTGTTGAGCTTCACCGGTCGATATTTGATATCGTAATTGTAGGTGGAGAGTTCAATCCTCCACTGAAGAATTTTGTCATTTTTAATTTTGCCCCTTTGCGAGTTGTCAAGCATGAAGGCAACCGACCGTTGGTCGGTAATGAGGGTGAACCTCTTACCTGCGAGGTAGTGCCTCCAGTGTCGGATAGCCTCCACGATGGCTTGTGCTTCCTTCTCGACTGAGGAGTGTCGGAGTTCTGAAGCGGATAGGGCACGGGAGAAAAATGCAACGGGCCGCCCTGCTTGGTTTAAAGTGGCTGCTAGCGCTACCTCTGAGGCGTCGCTCCCAACCTGAAAGGGAGTGGATTCATCCACTGCCCGCATGGCTGCTTTGGCGATGTCATCCCTGATGCAGCTGAAGGCCTGGCGCGCCTCAGCAGACAGGGGAAATAGTGTGGCCTTGAAGAGTGGGCGGGCTTTGTCCGTATATTGGGGGACCCACTGGGCGTAGTACGAAAAGAGCCCAAAGCACCGTTTGAGGGCCTTGGGGCCATGGGGGAGGGGGAGTTCTAAGAGGGGGCGCATGCGGTCCGGTCTGGGCCCAGGACTCCGTTCTCTACGACGTAGCCGAGGATGGCTAGTCTGTTTGTGCGGAACACGCATTTCTCCTTGTTATATGTAAGGTTTAATTTTTGGGCCGTCTGGAGAAAACGGTGGAGGTTGGCGTCGTGGCCCTGCTGGTCATGGCCGCAGATGGTAACATTATCCAGATACGGAAACGTGGCCCGCAGCCCGTACTGGTCTACCATTCGGTCCATTGCTCGTTGGAACACCGAAACCCCGTTAGTGACACCGAAGGGAACCCAGAGGAAATGGAAGAGGCGGCCATCGGCCTCGAACGCCGTATAGTGGCGGTCCTCCGGGCGGATTGGGAGCTGGTGGTATGCAGACTTCATATCCACCGTGGAAAATACCCGATATTGGGCGATCTGGTTTGCCATATCTGCAATTCTGGGGAGGGGATACGCATCGGGGAGCGTAAAGCGATTGATGGTCTGGCTATAATCGACGACCATGCGGAATTTTTCCCCGGTCTTGACGACCACCACCTGAGCTCTCCAGGGACTGTTACTGGCCTCTATGATCCCCTCACTGAGCAGCCTTCGGACCTCCGTTCTGATAAATACCCTATCCTGCAGGCTGTACCGCCTGCTGCAGGTGGCTACCGGTTTGCAAACCGGGGTGAGGTTGGCGAAGAGTGGAGGGGGGGCGATGCGCAGCGTGGCGAGGCTGCAGATAGTGAGTGGGGGCAGGGGCCCGCCGAAGCTGAGGGTGAGACTCTTGAGGTTACATTGGAAATCCAAGCCTAAGAGGAGTGGCGCGCAGAGGTCGGGCAAGCCATACAGTTTAAATTTGGAATAGCTAGCGCCTCGAATCGTTAGCGTTGCTGTAGTGTGGCCTTGGATTTGGATGGAATGGGAGCCCGAAGCGAGGGCGATAGTTTGGTTGACGGGATAAATAGGGAGGGAACAGCGTTTTACCAGCTCTGGGTGTATGAAGCTCTCTGTGCTCCCGGAGTCGAAGAGGCATGACGTGTTGTACCCGTTTATCTGGACCTCCGTCATCGAATTTCTCAAATGCTTGGGAAAGATTGGTCAAGGGTGACCACGTTGAGTTGCGGGCCGCGTGTGGGTGCCCTGGGGAGTCGAATTCTTCCGATCGGGCGTCCTGTCGAGTAGATGCCACTGCGTTCTGGTGAGCTTGATGCAGGAACACTGCGCTGAGTTGCGGGCCATGTGGTGATTGCCGGAGGAGGTCGTACTCCTCCGACGAGCTGTTTGAGTCTGGGGATGCAGCTAGGGCCCGTGGATCGCACGTGGATTGTGGTGATGAAGATGGCGTCCAAGATGGCGGTCCCCATGAATCGCATGTGGCCGGCCGCATGGTGGATGTTTGCCGAGATGGCGGCCCCCATGGATCGCACGTGGTGGGAGGGGGCGGAGCCTGAGCGTAGGCCACAGCGTTTCGGGCCCCGCGGGCCTGCTGGTGCTGGGGACGATGTTTTTGGATGTTGGGGTGTTGAGGGCTGGGGCCCTTCTGCCGAGGCACACTCGAGCATAGTGGCCTTTCTTCCTGCAACTGCTGCAGGTCGCGGATCGGGCTGAGCAGTGCTGCCGCGGGTGCTGGCTTTGTCCACAGAAGTGGCAGGCTGGAGCAGTTGAATAACTGGTTTGGGGAGCTGAATAGTGGCAGGCTGGAGCAGTTGAATAACTGGTTTGGCGAGCTGAGTAGCTGGCTGGGGAAGCTGAGTAATTAGCTGGAGCAGCTGGATAGCTTGAGAAGTTGAATGGGACAGTAGGGCGACCGGCTGTGGCAGCGCGATAGCTGGGGGGCCTTGCGGCACAGGCTTGGGGGTCCTCAGGTCGGGGGCCCATGCGGGGTTAGCGGGATCCGCGGGAAATGAGTTGAGGCTGCGGAAGGAAACTTCCATTGTGATAGCAGCCACTACGGTAGTCTCTAAGCCCTGGGCCCCATTTTCTAATAGTCTCTGGCGTACATAGCTAGATCGAAGGCCCGCTACAAAAACATCCCGCACAGCAAGCTCCCTATGTTCGGCCGCGGTTACGGCCTGGTAATTGCAGTCATTTGAGAGATTATTCAACTCGCATGCAAATTCAGCTAAAGTTTCAGTAGACCGTTGTCGGCGAGTCGTGAACACATGGCGGGCAAAGATCTCGTTCATGGGCCTAATATACATTTTGTCCAAAATCGCCAGCGCTGTGGTGTAGGAACCGGCTGGATTTAGTTGTGTAGAAATTCTGTGGCTTACCCTCGCGCGCAGTAGGCTGAGCTTTTGTTCCTCCGTAGTTTCAGCGGTGCTGATTTCGGCCAGGTAGGCCTTAAAACATTTCAGCCAGTGGCAGAGGTTTCTTTCGCCTCTGCATCCTGCGGATCGAGTTCTAGACGTCCTGGTTTTAGAGCGGATTCCATGCTTTACTTCGGCAGCTTCTTAAGTGTATTAAATTGATGGAACCATCAATTCAGCGAACACGTGTAGTTGGATCTGAACAGAGGCTTTAATACACACAACAGAGCCAGCCTATTCGTCGTTGAACTTCAGATGAACTGGCAGGCTGGCTCTAAGGCACTGATCTTTATACATCGGTCCCAGGGGGAGGAGTCCTGGGCAGAGCCAAGGGAGGAGCCCAGTACAAACTCTCGCGCACTCCCAGAGCGACTCCCCTTGGTGGTCGGATAGTGCAACTGCACTTACAATGGTGGATAGTGAACATAAATACATGGAGTTATATTGGCAACTATATACAGCATTGATCTTACAACGGGTAGACAACGAACATATATACATGGAGTGATATTGGCAACTATATATAGTGTGAATCACATTCACCACAGGGGTGACTCAAAAGTGGCTGAAGGAGAGGGTGAACGATCTGGAGAATTGCTCCAGAAGACAAAACCTTAGAATCATTGGGATGCCCAAAGGCATTGAAGGTGCGGAGGCCGGTGTATACGTGACTAAGATGCTGGAGAAGCTGATGGGGGAGGGGGCCTTTGCCTGGAGGTAATCCTAGCGCACAGGGCATGAGGAGGAGGCTGCAGGCCGGTGAGCCGCAGGGGGTGATGGTGGTGCAGTTGCACCGCCTTCTGGATAAAATTCTTTAATGGTCGAGGCAGACTAAGAAATTACCTGGGAAGGGTACGAGCTGTGGGTGCTGTAAGACCAGGGAGCAGAGCTGGCATATAGGAGGACTGGGTTCAACTGGATTCAACTGGCTGCCCTTTTTAAGAAGGGGGTGGAGTTTGGAGTATTGTACCCAGCCCGTCTGTGGGTGACTTTCCAGAAGCAAGAGGACTATTTTGACATGCCAGAGGAGACAATGGAGATTATGAGGGACAATAGACTGGGAGGAAAGTGAGACCATTGAACTTTGGAGGAGTTTGTGTGTTCTTTAAAGTCGTTCATCTGTTTATTTTTGGAGAGCAGGTTTTCTCGTGGGGTAACATCAAGGGTGAGTGCATCTTCTGTTACTCTTTAGGGGTACATGGTTGGGGGCAGGGGAGTGGAGGAGGTAGGGAGAATGGGGGCCTTGGGCGGGGGCCACCATGCTAGCTGGGCGAGCTAGTTACCGGGAGTGAAGTGGGGGATCCGGAGCAGTGCGGGTTATACCGCCCGATATTGTTACTGAATGTAGACGCCAAGCTGTTGCGAATCGGGGACTACGTCCCGGGGGTGATAGGCGAGGATCAAACGGGATTTGGGAAGGAGAGGCAGTTGACGGCGAATGTGAGGAGTGACATGGCCGGGAAATGTGCACCAGGGTGAAAAGAGGGATTAAAAGACGAGCACAGCTGAAGCTTGCAAAAATGCAACCTCTCCGGCCCTCGCATCACGTGTCCCACCCTTGATCAGTTTTTTAAAACTAAAATCTTCATAGGTCTTCCAGGATTTATAACAACAAACCCCCTGACCTACAATCCGCTCCACAAAGTTCCTGTCCACCCCTGACACACACAAACATAGACACAAATGGAAAACTGCAGAATGAATTCAGCAACGTACTCAGAATGTGTGACCTGTGTCATGCCTGAGAGAGAGCACTAGGGGTCCCCATGACTTGTGAAAACATTGCAAGTGCAACAGGGCATACATTGGACCTGAAAATCTGCAGGGGTGTGGTTCCAGCAGAAAACCATTGGAAACCCGCACCACTCAAACTTGACATTTCCTATAGAAGATTTTATTGTAGCTGGATGATATTACTTAAATGAGAATTGTTACATGGCATTTTCATGTGATTATGTAAAAATTATTATTTCAAAGTCACAGGAATTCACTGTAACTATGTAATATTACTATATGAGAATTCACCATAATTATTCAATGTTTCTTGTACTACAATTTGCTGTAAATATATCAGGGATGCAAAGTTATATGCCGTTTCACGAATTAATTCAGTGATTAATTAATTAAATTCATTTTATTATTTAAGAAACATCCTGGGGCCAATTTTGAGGCTGCTGTAGCCGTCATGGGAACGACGACACTGGCACAAATTCCTTAGGGAATCGGAAACACAATTCTCACTCCCCTTCGTCAGGGAAGTAGGGCGAAACATACCGCGGAATTCCAGAAACCTCATTTTAATACATTAGCATGTAATTAGTGTGCACTCACTCCGGGACTCTCTCTCTCTCTCTCTCTCTCTCTCTCTCTCCCACCCCTCTCTCCCACCCCCCCCCCCCCCCCCCCCTCACTGAATTATATAAACATGCACCTGGTGGCCTCCCTTCCAAAGGGGATTTCAGAGGTGAGCTCTGTCAGCCAACACCCTCCACAGTGTTCAATGCACTGGAGAGGACGCGGGAGACACTGATAAGTTCAACTTGGAGTGGGGGTGGGTTCAGTCTCTCAATCTTGGGGGGAGAGGTTGCTCACAGGCCTTATCTTCCCTTCATGTCGGGACGTCCCTTAGTTTAAGGGGGCCTGGAAGCTGGCATTGCTTCCTGTGTCCTCCTTACTGGGCTTGCACCCAAATCTTCACTGAGGGAATGCCCTTCCTTAGTGGGAGCTGGAAAGTGGGTGGGAGGAGGTGAACACAGAGGGTCAGCACTGGGGGAAACTGTAAGGTTCCCTGGATGTGAGTCCATGAGAAGTCAGGCTGTAAAGGCAGAGTGGGAGACTCAGGAATGGGCTGCATCCTTGCCTCATGAGGCAGGAAGACCCTCTCACTGGGGGGAGGACGACTGGAGTGTCAGGTGAACCTCACACAGACAGCACTGTGAGGACAAAAATGTTAAGCTGCATGGAAGTTCAAATCCAATCATGGAAGTTTGACTGCCAGGAATTAGTATTAGGCTGGATGGCTGTTGCCGATGGAAGGCTTGGCAACTCTGCAACCTTTGTGACCCGGAAGAACGAGGATGCCCTCTAGCGATGTCCTTCTCATACTGATTGCAGGCTTCACTCGAATCAGTTGTGCCTCGCCTGCCACAAGAGGCAATAATTTTCCTGAAATGCTACCTCACCCTTTCTTTTTTTTAAAAAATATTTTTATTAGGGTATTTACAAGTTTTTATAATAATAACAATGACATAAACATGGTATAATAAACATTTCCACCCCCATCCCAATCTTCACACACCCCAACCAAAAAGCAACAGTCTGGCCCTCTCCCCTTTGGAATACTGCATCTGCTGACACTTTCCCCGAGAAAGTCGACGAACGGCTGCCACCTCCGGGTGAACCCAACCATTGACCCTCTTAAGGAGAACTTTATTTTCTCAAGGTTGAGAAACCCAGCCATGTCACTAACCCGGGTCTCTGCACTTGGGGGCTTCGAGTCCCTCCACATTAATAAGATCCATCTCCGGGCTACCAGGGGGGCAAAGGCCAAGACGTCAGCCTTTTTCACCCCCTGAATTCCCGGCTCTTCCGACACTCCAAAGATCGGCACCTCCGGACTTGGCACCACCCGTGTTTTTAGTACCGTAGACATTGCCTTAGCGAAACCCTGCCAGAACCCTCTAAACTTCGGGCATGCCCAAAACATGTGGACATGATTTGTTGGGCTTCCCGCGCACCTCGCACACCATTCCTCTACCCCGAAAAACTTACCTGGCACATGATGAATATGTATTAACCCTGCTTAGGGCATCCGCCCACAGACCCGCCTCTATCCCTCCTCCGAGCCCGTCCTCCACCGGAGTTTCCTCCGCCTCCGAAAGCTCCTGGTAAATATCTGATACCTTCCCCTCTCCCACCCAGGTACTGGAGATGATTCTGTCCTGTATCCCCGGTGACGGCAGCAGCGGGAAGGCCGGAACCTGCCTTCTCAAGAAGTCTCGCACCTGCAAATACCTAAACCCGTTCCCTGCTGGCAATTCAAATTTATCCTCCAAGGCTTTCAAGCTGGGGCAGCTCCTGTCTATAAATAGATCCCCCATCCTTCTGATTTCTGCCCGTTGCCATCTCCGAAACCCACCATCCAGCCTACCCTGTACAAACCGATGATTATTATGAATCGGGGTCCAAACCGATGTTCCCTCCATTCTCTTATATCTCCTCCACTGCCCCCAGGTTCTCAGAGCCGCCATCACCACCGGACTTGTGGAGTATCGGGCCGGCGAGAGCGGGAGAAGTGCCATTATCAGTGCTCCCAAACTTGTGTCTTTACGTGATGCCACCTCCATCCGTTCCCATGCCGACCCCTCCCCACTACCCACTTCCTAATCATGGCTATATTAGCCACCCAGTAGTAGTTGCAGAAGTTCAGCAGCGCCAACCCACCCTCCCGCCCGACTGCACTCCAGCAACACTTTCTTCACTCGCGGGGTTTTACCTGCCCCACAAAGCCCGCAATAACCTTATTCAGCCACTTGAAAAAGGCCCTCAGGATGAAGGTGGGGAGGCACTGAAAGACAAACAGAAATCTGGGGAGGACCATCATTTTCACGGTCTGTACCCTCCCCGCCAGTGATAGAGGGAGCATGTCCCATCTCTTAAAGTCCCCTTTCATTTGTTCTACGAGCCGGGATAGGTTTAACTTGTGTAGTGCCTCCCATTCCCGGGCCACCTGAATTCCCAAATACCCAAAGCTCTTTCCCACCATTCTAAGCGGCAGCTCTCTCAGTCTCTCCTCCTGCCCTCTTGCCTGGATCGTGAACATCTCGCTTTTTCCCATGTTCAATTTATACCTCAGAAAATTGCCAAATTCGCCCAGAAATCGCATAACTTCCCCCATCCCCTCCAACTGGTCTGAAATGTACAAGAGCAGGTCATCTGCGCAGAGCGAGACCCGATGCTCCATCTACGCCCCCAAACAAGCCCTTTCTAGTTCCTATAGGCTCTTTACACCATGGCCAATGGCTCGATGGCCAGAGCAAACAGTAACGGGAAGAGGGGGCACCCTTGCCACGTCCCTCGGTGTAGTTTAAAATACCCGGACCTCAGCCGGTTTGTATGCACACTCGCTACTGGTGCCTGACAGAGCAACCGCACCCAGTCAATGAAGCCCTCACCAAACCCAAACCTTCCCAGTGCCTCCCACAGGTAATCCCACTCTGCCCGATGAAAACCCTTCTCTGCAGCCATCGATATCACCACCTCTACCTCCCCTCCTTCTGAGGGCATCATAATAACATTCAAAAGCCTTCGAACATTGGCCTTGAGTTGCTTGCCCTTTACAAATCTCGTCTGGTCTTCCCCTATCACACCCGGGACACAATCCTCTATCCTTGTGGCCAGTATCTTAGCCAGTAGTTTGGTGTCCACATTCAGTTGAGAGATTGGCCTGTATGACCCTCATTGCTCCGGATCCTTCTCCCATTTCAGAATCAGTGAAATCGAGGCCTGCGACATTGTTGGGGGGAGGACTCCCTTCTCTCTTGCTTCATTAAATGTCCTCACCAGCAGTGGGCTCAATATCTGAAAACTTCTTATAGAATTCCACCGGGTAGCCATCCATTGGGGCTCCCAGCCCTTTCACCAGATCCTCATCAACCCTCGAGAACCTCAACTGATCCAGAAACTGCCTCATCCCCTCCACCCCCGCCGGGTGTTCTGACTCATATAATTTGCTGTAAAAGTCGTTAAACACCTCATTCACCCCCACTGGGTCCAGGGCCGTATTCCCACCTCTACTCTTTACTCTCCCTATCTCCCTGGCCACCTCACTTTTTATGAGCTGGTGCGCTAACATTCTGCTTGCCTTTTCCCCATACTCATATATCGCTCCCCCTTGCCTTCCTCAACTGTTCCACCGCTTTCCCTATAGTCAACAGCTCAAATGTGGCCTGTAACCTCTTCCGCTCCCTCAGTAGCCCCGCATCCGGGGCCTCCGAGTATCTCCTGTCCACCTGGAGTATCTCCTCAACTAACCTATCCCTCTCAGCCCATTCCGCCTTTTCTCTGTGGGCCAGTATCGAGATTAATACCCCTCTGACCATTGCCTTCAAAGCTTCCCAAACCGTTGCTGCAGAGACCTCCCCCCGTATCATTTGTTTCCAGGTTATTCTGAATGGACTAGTTCACCCGCCCACAGATCATTTCTTCCGCTAACAACCCTACATCCAGCCTCAATAGCGGGCGTTGTCCTCTCTCCAAACTAACCTGTAGATCCACCCAATGTGGGGCATGATCCGACACTGCGATTGCCGAGTACACAGTATCCACCACCCCCCGTATTAGAGCCCTACTCAGAACAAAAAAGACAATGCGTAAGTATACCATGTGGAAATGGGGAAAAAGAGAAAACTCCTTTGCCCTTGGCCGTGCAAACCTCCATGGGTCTACTCCCCCCATCTGTTCCATAAACCTCTTCAATTCTTTTGCCGCGGCTGGCACCCTCCCTGTCCTGAATTTTGACCGGTCCAATTCCGGATCAATGACTTTGTTAAAATCTCCCCCCATGATCAAGTTATGTGACGCTAAGTCTGGGATCTTACCTAAAACCCGCCTCATAAATTCCACATTGTCCCAATTCGGAGCATATACGTTCACGAGTACCACCTGCACCCCCTCCAGCTTCCCACTCACCATTATGTACCTAACCACTTGTTTATTGATCAAGATCGCTATCCCCCTGGTCTTTGAGTCCAGTCCTGAGTGGAATACTTGGCCAACCCACCCCTTTCTCAATCTAGTCTGGTCTATACCCTTTAGGTGTGTCTCTTGTAACATTGCCATGTCCCCCTCAACTGCGCAAACACGCGAGCCCTCTTGACCGGCCCATTCAACCCTCTAACATTCCATGTAATCAGCCTGGTCAGGAGGCTTCCTAAACCCCCCCCCCCGTCGACCAGCCAGCACCGTTTTTAGGCCAGCCTCCAGCTCGCGCGCCTGGCCTCCTCGAGCCCCCCCCTCGGGCAGTCGGCGTCCCTGACCTCCCATTTGTCCCCTAGTAACAGTTCCTCCCCTGTCAGCAAAGCAGCTCCCCACTCTCCCTCCCCCCTTGCAACAGCACTAGAAACCCAACCCCCCATATCAAACTCCAGCTTAACACCTGGTCACCCCCCCACTGTGCTTCCGTGAGTCAGCTGACCCAATCTGGCTTGTTAGCGCCCGCCCATGGCACAAAGCAGTCTGTCTCTCCATTGTTCTCTCCCCTCTCCCCCCTCCCCTACTTAGAGAAACATTTTCAAAGCATCACATTCCCCAGTAAACAAACATCAGAAAAAACAGTGTAAAAACAACCACAGAAGAAGAAAAAACAGCAACCATCCAGAAACCACCCCCCCTAACCAGCTCCCTGTAAGAAAATGTTACCTTTCGCCATCAAAGCAGCCCCTTATTGCACATGTCACTACTGTGAGACCCACAGACAGGCTGTGTACAATATCCCGAACTTCACCCCCTTCTTAAAGAGGGCCGTTTTTGCCCAATTAAACCCAGCTCGCCTCTTGGCCAAATCCGTGCCCAGGTCCTGATGAATGTGCAGCTCACAATTCTCCCACTTGCTGCTCCATTCTTTCTTGGCCCACCGCAGAATGTGTTCCTTGTTCAGGAATCGGTGTAAACGTACCACCATCGCCCTTGGTGGCTCGTTCGCTCGGGGCTTCTTCGTGAGTGTTCTGTGCGCTCTATCCACTTCCAGGGGCCGAGGGAATGCCTCAGCCCTCATCAACCTCTCCAGCATGTTCGTCACATAGGCCCTCGCATCCGATCCCTCACTGACTTCAGGGAGGCCGACGATTCTCAGATTCTGGACATTTTCTCCAGGTCTTCCAGCTTCTCCTGCATTCTCTTCTGGCGGTCATTCATCAACTCCACCTTGGTCTCCAGCACGGTTATGTATTCCTTGTGCTCGGACACCTTTTTCTCCACCCCCTGGATTACTCGTCCGTGGGCCTCCTGATTCTGCACCATCGAATCTATCGAAGCCTTGATTGGGTCCAGCGTGTCCTTCTTAAGTTTGGCGAAGCAATCTTCAAAAAACCTCACCAGCTTCTTCATCGACCACTGTGCCATCTCCCCGCGACCCTTACCCTCCGCCATGCTTTCCCACTTTGCCAGCTTTACTCGTGTCTTCCTTGTAGGACTTTGTCTTTTCACATGGCCACTTCTGGTACATTTCTCCATACACTGGAGGGGGATTTCTCCTCACTGTCTCACTCTTCACCGATTTATCCCATAAAATCCGGGAAAAAACGGGGGAAAAGGTCCAAAAGTCCATCACAGGCGGGAGCTATCAAATGTGCGACCTACTCCTCCGCCACCGGAAGTCCTACCTCACCCTATCTTGACTCGTCAATTGCGCCAATGAAATCTGCAGAGCTAAATATCAGTACCACAGATTGGAGCCAAGTTCTTAACCCTGTTGACACTTTGGCACTAAGCATTGAACTCCAATACTAATTCCATCATTTACATTACACACATGACACTGATGTGTATCCCATGTGCAAGTAGTGGCGGTGATGTCCATCATCACTCACCACATTCAAGCTCATAACGGGGTGGGGTGGTGTCTTTGAGGTCCCTTGTAAGGATGCAGACGCTGGTCCCATGCATCCACTCGACTGCCCTTTCACTTAATGGCAGGGTTGGGGGGAGGTGGGGGAAGGGTCGGGGGTAAGGTGCCACTGAGACTGTTCATGCGGCTCATCCAGGTTGAGTTGAGGCTGACAACTGTGGGGAAATAGGTAAGTGTGTGTGACATGAATAGTTTTAGTTTAGTGTACTAATCCATCAACATGCTATTATATGGTTCTGATTAAACTTGTAATGAATTTTAGTTTTAGCACCATGTGACTATTTTTAGCTCCACTTGACCGATTGTTGCATCTTGGAATTTTAGACAGGAAGTTAATTACAGATAACATCTGGAGAAGCTCCTGTAGTAAATTACTGCAGGCGTTTGTAGCCTCCAAGGTTGAATGGGCACTTCATATTTGTTATCAGCAAAAAGAAGGTTAGCAGGAATTTAGGGGTGCAAGGGAGGGAAGTATAACAGCAGTTGCTCCTTACATCAGTTTAGCTCATTAGTTTTGAGAAGAAGAAATTAGCTTCAACTTTGTATTAGGGTTAAACTTTGTGACAGTATGTGATTAGTTGTGATACAACTCTTTAGATCATTGTTATTCAACACTATGTATTAACTAAATATAAGGAGACTTATAAGACATGGTCGCACAGTGGTTAACACTGTAACTCGCAACGCCAGAGCCCAGATTTGATTGGGTGACTGTGTGGAGTTTGCATGTTCTTCCCGTGTCTGCATGGGTTTACTTCAGGGTCCCCTGGTTTCCTCCCACAGTCCAAAGATGTGCATGTTAGGTGGGGTTATGGGGATAGGGCAGGGGATTGGGCCTAGTGCAGACTCAATGAACCAAATGGCTTCCTTCTGCACTGTAGGGATTCAATGAACTCAATGGGCTGGTTTAGAATGTCACATTTTAAACAGTGACTATTGCTATGCACCGAGATTGTATACTCACTCTGCATAAGTACAACTTGCATTATTATTTTTTTTAAATTAGATATACATAGTTTTGAATTGTAAGCAACTTTACCACTTTATTCTTTGTTCTGACATTGAAGTGACTCATTCCAAGCCCCAACACATACAGGGCGAAGGATAGAGCCTCTAAACAGTCACTGATGTTAGATGTTTAGCTGCTGTTGTATAAAGAGTCAAAAGTACTGCTCCTTTCACAAACACCTTTATTTCACTTTAACAGACTCTGCACAAAACTCTATCTTCACCTGACACAATGGCCCCTTTACATATCAGTGTCAATTATTGGATACTTAACATAAATGAGACAACTAATTGGAATGTCTCTTAACCCATTACTTAACAGTCTCCCCTTCCTTGGAGAAAAAAAGTATTATTAGGTGAAAACAAAATTACAACAAACTCAAAAACACACACACAATTTCCTGCCTTCTTTTTTTCATTTTTCTGGGAGAAAACAGTCACAGAAACAGGTGCCCTTCATTACCAATATTCAAAAGTTTCTGTGAACTAGCCCCTATTTTTGTAAAACAGTCAGAGAATTGATAGCTACTGTCGACCCATTTAATTTTTGCCATTTCCCGTCTGTCCAACATCTGCTTCAAACTTGCGATGTCTATCCTTAACCTTTTTTCATTGTCACTTCTGGTAGAGTGCACATTTTCCCACAGGGATTTATTGTCAACGTGACAGTCAATGTTACCCAATTCCTCTAAACCCCAAATTTCTGTCAATATCTGAGATATATACAAAGGCCATATCCACCGCCTCTACAAGGCTTAACGTCTCAGCAGCCAAAGTGCTTTTGACCACTCCTTATTTTCTTTGTTTCCCACACAAGAGGGCAACATTTACCATTGTTCCCCAAAAGGAAAATTATAAAACCTCCTGTGCTTGAAACCCCATCACATAAATTTGCACAGGACACATCACTATAGACTATGGGCGGAATTCTCTGCTCCCCATGCCGGGTGTGAGAATCGCGGGAGGGCCGGGCGACTCACGACATGCCCCCCTGGTGCCCCCCGTGATTCTCCCACCTCCCGCTCGGAAGAATCGCCGCTCGCTGTTTTTCCCGGCGACCGGCGATTCTCCGGCCCGGATGGGCCGAGCGGCCTGCCGTTCACGACCGGTTCATGATTGCAGCAACCACACCTGGTCGCTGCCGTTGTGAACATGGGCGTCAAATGCCCATTTGAAGCTTGTGGGGGGCGGAGAGGGGAGTGAGCACCACGGCCGTGCTCGGGAGGGGACTGGCCCGCGATTGGTGCCCACCGATCGTCGGGCCGGCGTCACAAAGCGACGGACTCTTTCCTCTCTGCCACCCCGCAAGATCAAGCCACCATGTCTTGTGGGGCAGCGGAGGGGAAGACGGCAACCGCGCATGCGCGGGTTTGAGCAATCAGCCGTTGTGACGTCAGCCGCGCATGCACAGGTTGGAGCCGGCCAACCTGCGCATGTGTGGCTGACGTCACTTAGGCCCCGCCGTCGTGTCATTCCCGGCGCTGCCTTGACGTTACGGAGCGCCGCCCCTAGCCCCCCGGGTGGGGGTGAATAAGGTGAGAGGACCGGCCTCCGAGGATGTCGTGAAACTCGGCCGAGTTCACGACGGCCTTCCCGATTTTTCGTGGGAGCGGAGAATTCCGCCCAATGAGTTTCAAGTGCCTAAGGTCACCTAAAACCGGGAACCTAAAAACACATTCCTGCATTTTTAGTTTGGTCAATGCTTTATTTGCCCATACTATGTCTTCCACTTTGTACTCAACTCTAAGACATCAAAACTCACGTCCGTTCTAGTCTGTCCACCTAACCAATTCAGTTGCCCAATTAAACTTCGCAGTTGCTCTTTTTCTATCTTTGAAACCATTGCGTCTTTTTGTGAAACACGGCCATGACTAATTGCCGTTGGGCTGATGGTTTCCAAATAAGATTGCTGACGTAAAGTTGCCCCTAACTTAGTCTGTCCGATTTCCAGTCCAATATATTTAAACGCATGGAAGCCTGACTTCCAACCCTGATTTCTTTCCTCAAACAAGAGATCACAGTAGCTTCGAAATCGCTAGTCCCATCCCGTAAAAAATCATCGACAAGCATCATAAAGATGCCAGAAAGATTTCCTTTATAGTGTCAGTAAAACATTTCCGGATTTGCTTTCAACTGGCAACAGCCTAACTTTAACAAAACTGACCTTACCGAAAAATACCAGACTCTAGATGCATCATTTAATCCATATACATATTTGTTCAACTTCCACAGTACCCCTTCTGTGTTAGCTGCCTCTTTAGGAGGACAGAGAAAAATGTCTCTCTGGAGCTGATGCCCCTGCAAAAAGGCAGCTTTTATGTCGATAGATTTGCATTCCCATGCCTTTGAGGCTAATAGAGCCAAGAAGATCTTTAAAATAATCTTTCCCGCCGTTGATGAATCTACCCTTAAATCCTGATCTTCTAAGTTTTCTTCAAATCCTCTTGTCGCAAGCCTGGCCTTATGCCTTATAAGTTCCATCTGAAAGAACCTTTTCCGTGCAAATCCATCTGTGGGATAGAGCTCTTTTTCCCCTATACGGTACTTCCATGTATACCCCAAATTCACTCCACCTAAGCAGTCCTTTGCTGTTTGGCATCTTTGGTAACTTTTTCATCTAATTTATTGGAAGCCACCAAAATCTCACGTCCTATTAGTAATCATAGTCTTACTCATGTTCCAAGATCTTGATAAACTACGACCCCTCTCCCTCCTGGTATCTCGTTCTGTCCTGATTCTGCTTGATCTTTCCCTTCTGCTGTGGGATGTCCTTTCAATAGTTCTCGACCTTTTCCTGCGGACCTGTTCACTATCCGATGCACCATCTGAACTGGCACTGCATTTCTGTGACCTCCATTTTTGAACTTTGAGTTCCCAATCCATTGTTTTGACTCCTTCCCCTGAATGCTGTACATTCAACCAATGTTTATACTTTCCAGTGGCCTTCCCTGCTCTACTAATAACAGTTACATCCTTCCATTGACTTGACCCTTCAGGCAAGTATGTCACTTTTGTACCAACTTTTGGCAGTTGTCCGTTCAGAAAAATAGTCTGTTCTAATTCATCAGAGGTGTTGCGTTCCTCTACAGAAACCCTGTCTATATCAGTTAACTGGTCCTCATAGTTCTGTAACACATGCGTACCGGATGAGTCTGGTTCCTCGTCATGTCTGTCTGCTCTGTCTAAATTTGAAAATTTGTAATCCTTGATGAATGTACCCTAACAGTATGATTGCCATGTTGCAAAATAATTATTTTGCCATCTATGCTTATGATCTTCCCTGGGCCTTTCCATTCATTAAAATTGTTTCTCTTATAGTATACTATGTCTCCTTGCTGAAAAACGGTATTTGATGGCCGCACATTATAGCTTAAAGCTCTGCGAATTCTTTCAGAGACTTCTGCTTCCAAAAACTCTTTTCTACTGCTATGTAATGCATTTAAATGCTCTGCAAAGGCAGAGCTAATTGTAGTCCCTTCCCAAGCTGGAGGCTGGTCATCTAAAATGGACGGAATTTTAGGATTTCTACCAAACACTAATTGATAGGGACTGTAGCCCCCAACCATCTGCAATGAATTCTTTGCATGTACCACCCATGCTAAAGCTGAATTTTGCTTGGAGTTTGGTCTATCTGCCAAAATTTTCCGGAGCATGTCATCTATTACCGCATGGTTTCTTTCCCACACCATTACTAAATGGGCTTTCCGCAGCCGCATTCATAACTGTGATATTCATGTTTTCACACATATCCCTAAACTCATCATGAGCAAATTCTCCCCCATTGTCCGTAAGGAATTTTGCTGCTGGGCCCATTCTTGTCCGTATCTATTTTTCCACGATTTGATCCAGAATTACTCTCTTTTATTTACTTCGTACAATCGTTGATTGACTAAATCTGGTTGCTAAATCTACAAAATGCAAAGTAAATATATTATTGGCTTTATCCCAGATCTTCAGGTCCATGGCCACAATGTTGTTAAAATCTCTGGCCAAAGGTAGGGTTACCAGTCGTGCTGGTGTTCTTCTGTACTTCTACAAACTTCACAGCGATCACTAACCTGTTCTATCAGTTTAGTATAGTCTTCATCCCTTGCCCCTGCATCCTTTAATAAATTGTTCAGCCTCCGAGGAGTCTGATGCTCAAATTGCTGTGCAGTTTTAATAGAACAAGCTTTTTATCAGCTAAAGTCTCATTTTTAACTGCCATTAACACATCCTTAACAACTGCACTTGAAATATTATTTGTCAGTAATGGAATACAATAGTGCCCGACTGTGTAAATTGTAAGTCCACCGTCTTTCCAAAAACTGTTACCTTATCCTGTTCCATATCCAGTTTCATGTGTGCTTTCTTCATCGACGGTCTGCTCAGAAGCAAAGGTATCTCACTTGATACAACATCCGTGCTAATGAAATGATTCAATCCGGCAATATTGCAAGAGATCACCACTCTTTTCAGCGACTTCAGAGTATTATCATCCCCAAACCTGAAACTTGTGGAACTTTCACATTCCTTAACCTTGTTACAATTTTCAGTATTCAAGGAATCCAGGTAACATTTTAACCAGTCAATTCTGCACACAGTAGATGTGCAGCCAGCACAATTGAAGGATTCTGCAACTAGCACCCTCATTACCAGCGTAAAACTGCTTATTAATAGGGCAATGCCTTCTTTCTGGTCACTATCTTTTTCCTCTTCCGGCTCTTCCATGTCATGTGTCACTTCAAACACTCTATTATAATGTGTTGGACAGTTGAAAGCATAATGGTATTGCGAGTCACATCAAAAACATCGGTTTATCATACCCCGGGCATTTCTGGGGTTCATCTTCCTATTGTAGGTTCTAACTGGGTTTCTGTCTTCATAATTTCCGGGTCCTGATCTCCTTCTATCGTCTTGGAACCTGTTTTTAGCCATGCGATTTTGCCATCCTGTTTGTAGTGTATCTTCCATATTCTGCTTTATTGCAGACTGACCTATTTGGGTAATCAGAGCCATCAGAATCGAATGTTCCGCCAGAAACTATTTTAAAGCTTCTGTCATCTGATCGAATAAGGTATCCTTATCCGCAAACTGAACTCCTGTCAAAACCAGGAGCGTATCCATGTTGCTCACTCTAACACAGTCAAGTAATTTAAAGGCCAACACAGACTGTGGAAATTCCAGGTTGTGCTTCTGCAGCCTTTTATATAGTCTGCCAAATTCCATTATATAGTCTTCCATGGAGAAATCCTCTATTTTCCAGAACCTATCAAAATCCGACCATATTTCATATGCATTTAACAAGTCATCCTTTTTATAAATCTTATCCATATAACGTAATAGAGTCTCCAGACCTTCTTCTGAGTCTAACTCTTCCAATTCCAGCTCAGGAAACACTTTGCTTCGGATTTTACTGTCATAAGGTAGAGAAAGAGCCAATTCCATACCTTGTTTTCTCTTTCCCAAGACAGTTACCTTAGTCCACATAACTACTGCACTTCTCCATTGGTCGTACAATCCCCTTTCAGAAAATAAGTGTGGGGGGGGGGGGGCGGGGGGGGGGGGGGGGGGGGGGGGGGGGGGGGTAGTCGTATCCAGCCATTCTTATCCTAGGTACAGCCTTTTTTTTTCTTCTCACTCACTCCTTGGTCTGGTCTGGAAATGTTGTATCTTTCAACCCTTCACATTTGTACAGCAACCATTCTCTGCTACCATTTGTTAGACGTTTAGCTGCTGTTATATAAAGAGTCAACGGTACTGCTCCTTTTTACAAACACCTTTATTTCACTTTAACAGACTCTGCACAAAACTTTATCTTCACATCACCTGACACAAAGGCCACCTGAAGCCCCTTTACATATCAGTGTCAATTATTGGATCCTTAACATAAATAAGACAACTAATTGGAATGTCTCTTAACCCATTACTTAACAACTGATAAGGATTTGTTTTAATGAGGAGCTTGAACCAATTAAGCCAATCCTGAGATGACACATTCAAGGCATACTTCCTCCCCATCCTAAAGAAATGGGCAAGGACAATACCATAAAACATCCTTTGATCTTGAGGTGACAGAAACAAACTTCAATAAGAGGGATGGTCCCATGAGTAATTGACATCTTAAAGGGCCAATCAGAGGACTATGGGAAATGACATCAATAGATGACCATCACCCTTGAGAACCCAATTAAAAACTGATCATGGCCGCCTAGGCCAATCACTGATTGATCACACTGTAGGTTGTGGCTTGGAAGAGGTTAATAAACAGCAGCTTTCAGTGAGCAAGGACGCACTAAGTTTGAAAGTGAAGTTTGCAGAGCCTGCTGTCCAGAGGAAAGCAGAAGGCCAATGAGATTACAGGAAGACAATGGAAGCTGAGTGTTACCTCGTGCCCTAAGCTGAACTCGAAAGCAAAAACCGTAGTGCACCTGTTAACTTGCTGCCCTGCTTGATAAGTATCTATTTATATCTTCACCGGACTGTCTCCTGTTGCCTTTTTTGGTTAAAGTCTCAAATTAACAAATGAAAGTAAGGTCAAGTAGGACCTAGAAAATCTAGCAAGTGACATAGTGTGAGAGGGGAGGGTGTGAGGCTTACTGCAGAGGAACTTAGTAAGGGGCAGTGCATGGGTGGATCTCCTAGTGGTGAGGAGGGCTGAGGGTCCCGGCTCTGTCAGGAACCCTCAACGCTCACTTTGGTCTTCTCTTCTTTTCAGTGCATGATTCTATTCATGGAGCATTTGAGTTGGCTATTCCACTCATAGTGATTGAGCAGCAGCAGAGACAGTGGTGTGCCACTGCATGTGACCAGGACCAATGCCTTGCTGAGGAAGGGCAGGCAGGGCCCATAGCAGTTCTGAGAACAGCACCACAGTTGGTGGAGTCTCGTAGGAGACACTACTGGCAAAGGATCTTCTGACATCAAATATCCTACCTGAAAATGTCGGAGCTTCAGTACCGAAGAGGACTACCGCTATCCGGGACGGTGGACTAGCTTTCTAAGGTCCTGCAAGAGCTTGTATCACACGGAATGAGAGGACACCCACTGCCAGTGGCCTTTAAAGTTGCCGTTGCTCTGAACGTCTGTACAAATGACTCCTTTCAGGGCAGCACTGGTGATCTCTGTGATATTTCCACACACAAATGCATAAGGGAGGTAACAGATGACATTTATGCGAGGGCCCACATGTATATAAACTTGGACTGAGACCAAGCAACCAAGGCACCAGGCCATGGGCTTCGCCAGGTGCAGCGTGTGATAGACTATAGGGCCCTGCGATCTCCGTGGCGTCATATGGCACCATTCATGAATCGCAAGGGATTCCACTCCCTCAGTGTCCAGCTCATTTGTGACCACCTAATGCAGGTATGTGCCTATTTCCTGGGAAGCGTCCATGACCGTTACATCTTGGGGCACTGTCAGATCCATGACATTTTTGAGGGAGAACATGGGCTGGAGGAATAGCTCATCGGTGACAGGAGGTACACACTCAGAAAGTGGCTGATGCTACCAGTGTGGAGGGCACAAAAGCCTGTGGAGACTCGCGTGTGTCCTGAGGGTTCTCACTTTTTGTCTGCAGCCCCTGCTTCACCCTCTGGACAGGCACGGTCTTGTTCCTCATTGGCCAGGTTCAAGAGTTTTTTTGCTCAAAGCGGGTGAGGCATCTGAGTTTACGCATGACTCTGGATGGCTGTGCCTGCTCAGCCTGTTATGTTTGACATTGTCCTGCAATGAGACAGATAGGAGGAATGTATGCAGGAATCCTGCCAGTTCAGATGGTGATGATGTGTGGCATGCGTGGGACTTGAGCGGGGTGGGGGTGGGGTTGGGCTGGGGGGGGGGGGGGGGGTGGAGAGCCTTGAGACAGCTGTTGGCAACCCGCGAGATGGTGGCTGGGTGAAAGATCACCTTGGAGGGGTGAGGGGGGGGGGGGGGGGGGGGGGAAGGGGGCAGACTTACTTTGGCCGTGTGAAAAAGATCACTGGATCGTCCGGTCCCACTGTTGAACGATTGGAAACCCTGTTGACAATGGCGGGACTGGAAGATCCCACCGCCGATGGCAGGCCGCCTCTGCTGGCTCAAAATACTCCAGATAAAGATTGTATAATTGCTGATGCATTATCTCGTTCTACCAACAGAGAAGAAGAACAACCAGAGATCTTTCAACAAATTGAAGCTCAAGTGCAGCTTCTAGCTGAAACTCTTCCTGTTTCTGATGAAAATCTCAAGCTCATCAGAGAGAACAAAAAGATGAAATGCTGCAACGAGTCATCAGCCATATAAAAAATGGTTGGCCGAAAGGACGCTGTTTGAAATTTAGAAACATTCAATCTGACCCTCACTGTTGTAGATGGATTTCTACTTTGTCTTGATTGTATTGTTATTCTTTGACACTAAGACCCATGATACCACAAAAAATACATGAAGGTCGTCTAGGCACAGAGAAATGAAAACGCAAGACAGGCAGTATATTGGCCAGGAATAAATAATGACACAACCAATCTGATTCTAGAATGTGACACCTGCCAGCGTAATCAATTGACTCGAGATAATTACACCTCATGATCTTGAGAAAACTCCATGGTTGAAGGTTAGCATCGATCTTTTTCAGTTTCATGGTTGTGATTATATGCTAATCATCGATTATTTTTCAAACTATCCCGATGTGACTAAATTGTCTGATTCTACTTCTAAATCTGTGATTAAAGCAACAAAGGTGATTTTTGCTCGTCATGGGATTCCTTGCAAAGTCATGACAGACAATGGACCTTGTTTAGATAGCTATGAGTGGACAGAATTTGCTCGTGCATACAATTTTACTCGATTAACTTCTAGTCCTCTTTATCCGCAATCCAATGACAAGTTTGAAAAAGGCGTTCACATTGTGAAACAACTCTTCAAGGAAGCTCTTGATTCTGATTCAGATATGTTCTTAGCTTTATTGAATTACAGAGCTACTCCTCTTCAAACTGGTTTATCGCCTGCTCAGTTGTTAAAGAACAGAACATTGCATACAACTCTTCCATATATATTACTACCTGATCCAGATCTTCAACCAGTCATCAAGAAAATGCAACATCAAAAGAATCTTCAGGACGAATACTACAATGAACATGCAAAATCACTTGAACCACTTCATCAAGGTGATCAAGTGAGAATTCATATTCCCAACGGAGGATAGTCTGATCAAGCTAAGGTCATATGTCAAGCAGCACTTCATTCATACATCATTCAGGAGACTGATGGTTCTATCAGTCGATGAAATCATCGGGCTCTTTTGAAAGTTCAATCTTCTGGGATGTTATTTCCTAGTCTTCAATTTAATGAGAATTTATTTCATACTACAACAACATCTAACAAGATAGCAGATGACTTCCAGAAGTCATTAAAGACATCTACCGATTCACTGACTGGATTGAGATGATCACCCAGAATCAGAAAGAAACCCAACATACTTAATTTGTGATGAAACACAAATGAACTGTTGAAAGAATTGTTTTAACTCACTTGTTAACTTTAGTATACATATCAAAGTAATAGGGGGACCCCCTGATTAAAGAGCCCCGCCACATACACACACAGAATCCCCCACTCCAGAAAAGGCACCCCTGCCTGGAAGATAGTGAGCAGTCCAGACGGGCAGTGGGAAGCATTATAGCTGTAATGCTTACCTCGCAGGTGCACATGTCCATTCCTCGAAGGAGAGCAACTGTGCCTTCATCTGGTTCCCACAGGTCCATTAGCTGCAGCTGATCAGATGATCTGAATCTTAATAACAAAGACGATCCGCACATGTTTTTGGAGGCGAGGGTGGAGGACACTGGGAAGATGTTTTATTTAACAAATAAAATAGGTTAATTTAACATAATCTAATTTCTCGGGCTGGATTCTCCGTTCTGGAGAGTAAGTCCCCATGCTGGCGTGAAAACAGTGGTGTTTTACACCAGGAAAACTGGCGCACAACGGCCACCTAACCCTGTTCCGGGGTGGGGGCTTGCAGCCAGGCAGTGTAGAGCTCCCAGTTCTAGCTGGCAATACACCTGGAGGATTGCCAGGTTTGTCTGCAGCAGCCAGGCGTGCTTCATGGCAGATGCCGCTCGCGGCCCTGGCCCGCAAAAATAGTCCCCCCCGTTGGTCGGATCATGCGCCCTGGACCACCCCACCTCAATGCCCCCAGCACGGAATAATACCCCCCCCACCCTGTCCACAGATCAGCCCTCCTCCGCTGGACTGAGTTTGCAGTCGCCACGCTGAGTTCCCGGTGGGTGAGACCACACGTGTCCCAAGCCGTTGGGAACTTGGCCGGTCGCGGACAGAGCATTGCGGGGCGGGCCTCAGCCAACGTAAGGAGGGCATGGATACGCTGCTTTTCAGGGGCGGAGCATCGCAAATGCACCGCCGCCCCCTATTTCACCGTCATCGGGAATTCTCCACCCCGTCGCTGAACACGATTTCGGGGTCAGGGACTGGAGAATCCAGCTCCTCATCTTTGGACTGTTGTAAGAAAACATATTTCCAAGATCATACTGATACGATTATAGAAGAAACTCATTACTCTGCCTTGCTATACTCTTATTCTATCTAAACTTTGCATCTGGCATTCTCAACGTGGCAGTGAGCCAAACCTGCCTGTTATCGTACCAACTGGTATCCAGGAAATGATGACATGTGGGTGGCATCTTGAGGCTATATATCGAGCAACTCAACCACATTTTACTTTCCATGATTGAATGAGGTATCAAGAATCAGCAAGAGTGACTTCCGGTTGCGGCTATGCGGAGCTAAGCCGCACGTTCGGCAGCTCCCGCTTTAAAAGGACTTGTGGGCCCTTTTAAGGGCCCCAAACGGCGCTGATTCGACGATTCCCGGTGGATAAAGGGGTCTGGAGCAAAACCCCCCGGGATTTATGGTTCGGACTCGAAGTGGGGCGAGGAGAAAAATGGCAGCAGCTCCCCTGGAAAAGCGGGGGAAAGTGGACAAAATGGCGGCCGGTGGAGCCCCTGAGGAGTGGAGGCAGTGGGCTGAGGAGCAGCAGGCGGCCCTTCTGCGCTATTTCACGGAGCTGAAAGGGGAGTTGTTGGAATCCCTGAAGGTGACGACGAGTAAGCTGCTGGAGATCCAGACAACCCAGGGTGCAGCGATACTGGAGTTGCAGCAGCAGGCCTCTGAGCGCGAGGAGGAGGTTTCGGCCCTCGTGAGGAAGGTGGAGATACACGAGGCACTTCATAAAAAGTGGCAAGATCGGTTTGAGGAGATGGAGCTTCGGTCACGGAGGAAGAAACTGCGGATCCTGGGCCTCGAGGAGGGGCTGGAGGGGTCGGACCTGCCGGCCTATGTGGCCGTGATGTTGAACTCGCTAGTGGGGGCAGGATCCTTCCATCTGCCCCTGGAGCTGGAGGGGGCCCATAGAGTGCTGGCCAGGCGGCCTAAGGCGAATGAACCCCCGCGGGCGGTGCTGGTGCGGTTCCATCGGTTCAGTGACCGGGAGTGTGTGCTGCGATGGGCCAAGAAGGTGAGGAGTGGTAAGTGGGAGAATTCGGTAGTGCGTATCTACCAGGACTGGAGTGCGGAGGTGGCCAAGCGGAGAGCCGGGTTTAACCGGACGAAGGCGGTGCTCCATGGAAAACAGGTGAAGTTCGGCATGTTGCCGCCTGCGCGCCTGTGGGTCACCTACAAGGACCGGCATCACTACTTTGAGTCCCCGGAGGAATCATGGGCCTTTGTGCAGACTGAAAAGCTGGACTCGAACTAGAGATTGGGGGCTGTGGGAGTTTTTCTATTCTATTCATGTATCATTGTTTATGCTGTAGCGGGTTATTCTGTTTGTTTTTGTTTTTTCTCTCTGAGGCACTCTCAATTACGACACGAAAGTTAGGTCAGTAATCAAAGGCTTTAATTTTTTTTTTTATAAATTTAGATTAGCCAATTATTTTTTCCAATTAAGGGGCAATTTAGCGTGGCCAATCCACCTACTCTGCACATTTTTGGGTTGTGGGGGCGAAACCCACGCAGACACGGGGAGAACGTGCAAACTCCACACGGACAGTGACCCAGAGCCGGGATCGAACCTGTGACCTCAGCGCCGTGAGGCGGTTGTGCTAACCACTAGGCCACCGTGCTGCCCCCATCAAAGGCTTTAATAAGCAGTGAACAATGGCAGCCTCCATGAGAAGTGTGCTCGCAAAATGGAGTCTCATCTTAAGTACTGTTTCCCAGGGGGCGTAGCCAGAGGCGGAGTCCCCCAGGGTTCCAAGCCTCTTAAAGGGGCAATGTATTCCGATCATCACAAGCCTCTTAAAGGGGCAAGGTATTCCGATCATCACATTCATCCCCTGTTTAAAAAAAAACATAGTCCGTCGGGGATGAAGTGTTTTTAAATTATAAGTTCAGTCTTTGTGGTGGTCTGATAGTCCGTGCTGACTTTCGCCGCTCCGGTGGTGGCGCCGTGGATGCGGTCGGTTCTGATGGTGGTCTATCCGGGAGCACGGTTGACTGAAGCTTTGTCCGCCTTGGAGAGGGGGGGGTATCAGGAGTGATTAGGGTGGTCGGTGTCGGCTGGGGGGCAGGGGGCGCTATGGAGGGGGCGCTGTCGAAGTCGGCGTTCAGTGTAGGGCCGGGAGCGTCGGTAGAAGGGGGGGGGGTCGGTGGGAGGGTCGGTGGGGTCGGTGGGAGAGCCAGCGGGTGCCAGGTCTCGCAGGGATACAGTATCCTGCCTGCCGTCGGGGTGCTCGACGTAGGCATAACGAGGGTTTGCGTGCAGCAGGTGGACCCTCTCGACTATTGCATCCGTTTTATGGCTCCTCACATGCTTCCGGAGCAGGACTGGACCTGGAGTCGTCAGCCAGGGTGGAAGCGAGACTCCAGAGGTGGACTTCCTGGGGAAGACAAACAAACGATTGTGAGGGGTCTCGTTCGTGGCCGTACAGAGGAGCGACCTAATGGAGTGCAGGGCATCGGGTAGGACCTCCTGCCAGCGGGCGATAGGGAGACTCATTGACCGTAGGGCTAGGAGGACAGCCTTCCAAACTGTCGCGTTCTCCCTCTCCACTTGCCCGTTTCCCCGCGGGTTATAGCTCGTCGTCCTGCTCGAGGCGATGCCCTTGCTGAGCAGGTACCGACGCAGCTCATCGCTCATGAACGATGTACCCCGGTCGCTGTGGATATAAGCGGGGAAACCAAACAGAGCGAAGATGCTGCGCAGTGCCTTGATCACGGAGGCCGAGGTAGTATCGGGGCAGGGGACAGCAAAAGGGAAGCGGGAGAATTCATCGATGACGGTGAGGAAATAGATGTTGCGGTTGTTGGACGGGAGAGGCCCTTTGAAGTCCACGCTTAGTCGCTCAAAGGGCCCAGAGGCTTTTATCAGGCGGGCCTTGTCTGGTCGATAGAACTGCGGTTTGCATTCTGCACAGATCTGGCACGCCTTAGTCATGGCCTTGACCTCCCCTGTGGAGTAGGGCAGGTTGCGGGACTTGATGAAGTGGGCAAGCCGGGTGACCCCCGGGTGGCAGAGGTCATCGTGGATGGCTCTCAGGCGGTCCAATTGCGCGTTGGCGCACGTGCCGCGAGACAGGGCATCTGGGGACTCGTTGAGCTTCCCCGGGCGATATTTAATATTGTACGTATAGGTGGAGAGCTCTATTCTCCACCTCAGAATCTTGTCGTTCTTTATTTTGCCCCGTTGTGCGTTATCGAACATAAAGGCGACCGACCGTTGGTCGGCGATGAGGGTGAACCTCCTACCAGCTAGGTAGTGCCTCCAGTGTCGCACGGCCTCCACAATGGCTTGTGCCTCCTTCTCGACTGCAGAGTGTTGAATTTCCGAGGCGTTGAGGGTTCGGGAGAAGAACACTACTGGTCTGCCCGCTTGGTTGAGGGTAGCAGCCAGGGCGACGTCTGATGCATCGCTTTCTATTTGAAAGGGGATGGCTTCGCCCACCGCGTGCATGGCGGCCTTGATGATGCCGGCCTTGATACGGTTGAAAGCCGACTGGGCCTCATCCGTCAGAGGAAAAACCGTGGTCTTAATGAGTGGCCGGGCTTTGTCCCCATATCTGGGGACCCACTGGGCGTAATAGGAGAAAAGCCCCAAGCACCATTTGAGTGCCTTGAGGCTACGGGGGAGGGGGAGTTCCTTAAGGGGACGCATGCGGTCGGGGTCCGGGCCTAGGACGCCGTTCTCCACGACGTAGCCGAGGATGGCGAGCCGGGTTGTGTGGAACACGCATTTCTCTTTGTTGTAGGTGAGGTTGAGGGCCCGGGCAGTCTGGAGGAACTTCCTCAGGTTTGCGTCGTGGTCCTGCTGGTCATGGCCGCAGATGGTGACGTTGTCCAAGTACGGGAAGGTCGCCCGTAAGCCGTACTGGTCCACCATTTGATCCATCGCCCTCTGGAAAACGGAGACTCCGTTTGTAACACCAAAGGGGACCCTGAGGAAGTGAAACAGCCGACCGGCTGCTTCAAAAGCCGTGTAGGGGCGGTCCTCTGAGCGAATAGGGAGTTGGTGGTAGGCCGATTTGAGGTCAACCGTGGAGAATACCCGATACTGGGCAATTTGGGTCACCATTTCAGCTATTCGGGGAAGTGGGTACGCATCGAGTTGTGTGAAGCGGTTTATTGTCTGGCTATAATCCACAACCATGCGTTGCTTTTCCCCGGAGCGGACTACTAATACCTGGGCCCTCCAAGGGCTGTTGCTGGCCTCTATGACCCCCTCTTTTAGTAGCCGCTGAACCTCCGACTTGATGAAAGTCAAGTCTTGGGTACTGTACCGGCGACTCTTGGTGGCGATGGGCTTACAGTCGGGAGTGAGGTTCGCGAAGAGGCGGGGTGGCGCAACTTTGAGTGTCGCCAGGCTGCAGACTGTGAGTGGGGGCAGGGGTCCGCCGAACTTCAGTGTCAGGCTCCGGTGGCTGCACTGAAAGTCGAGGCCAAGCAGCAGGGGTCCGCCGAACTTCAGTGTCAGGCTCCGGTGGCTGCACTGAGAGTCCAGGCCGAGCAGCAGGGGGGCGCAGAGTTGAGGAAAAATGTACAGTTTAAAACGGGAGTATTTCGCGCCTTGAATTGTGAGGTCAGCGACACAATACCCCGTGATTTGAACCAAATGGGACCCTGAGGCGAGGGCGATAGTTTGGGAGGCGGGATGGGTGCGCAGGGAGCAGCGCCTTACTGTGTCTGGGTGGATAAAGCTCTCTGTGCTCCCGGAGTCGAACAGGCAGGGAGTGTCTTGGCCGTTGATTCGCACCCGCATCATCGAGTTTCGCAGGTGTTTCGGCCGTGATTGATCAAGCGTGATCGCTCCTAGGTGCGGGCCGTCAGAGTCGGACTCACAAAATGGCCGCCCGGAGTCACAAGATGGCCGCCGCCGGTCGCACGTGTCGGGTTTCGAAGATGGCCGCCGCCAAGATGGCCGCTCCCATGACTCGCACGAGGTCGATGACGCGTCAGAAGTGGGCTTGTCTGGCCGCAGTGCAGCCGCGTTGCGGGGTCTGTGAGGCCGGGAGCTTGATTTCTGGGCCCGGTGAGACTTTTGTTTGTGGCCTTTGGGCCCAGCCAGGCAGACTTTCGCAAAGTGCCCTTTCTTCCCGCAGTCGTTGCAGGTCGCGGATCGGGCCGGACAACGCTGACGTGGGTGCTGGCCTTGCCCACAGAAATAGCATGGGGAGCCCCCGGAGTGAGTGGATCGACGCGTGGCACAGGCCTGTAGCGTGGCCGAGTCTGGAGGGGATCGAGAGGGATTCGTAAGGTCCGCGGAGTACGTACGGAGGTTACGGTGGGCCGTTTCGAGAGAAAAGCCGAGCGTTACCGTGCCTTGGAGATCCTTCGCCCCGTCTTCTAGGAGCCGCTGCCGGATGTACGATGACCTGATGCCAGACACAAGGGCGTCGCGAATGTGTAAGTCCCTGTGTTCTTCAGCCGTCACTGCTTTGTGGTCGCAGTTCCTCGCGAGCGCGGTGAGTCTTTCCACGAACTTGTCCAGCATTTCTCCGGAGCGCTGGCTGCAGGTCGAGAGCAAATGCCTGGCATGTACCTCATTGGTAGTCTTTATGAAGCGTTTCTTCAATATTTCGATTGCCGCCTCATAGGTCGTAGCGGTTTCAATCATGGCAGAGGTTCGGTGGCTCACCCGGCCATGTAGGAAGCGCAGCTTGCGAGCGCTGTCGACATCAGACGGTGAGGAGTCCAAATAATCCTCAAAACACCGGAGCCAATGTTTAAAGATTTCAGAGGCTTCAGGCGTCCTGCCTTCCAGGTTGAGTCTCTCTGGTTTCAGACCGCTGTCCATCTTGATGTGCACTGCTTATTAAATTGAGGCACTCTCAATTACGACACGAAAGTTAGGTCAGTAATCAAAGGCTTTAATAAGCAGTGAACAATGGCAGCCTCCATGAGAAGTGTGCTCGCAAAATGGAGTCTCATCTTAAGTACTGTTTCCCAGGGGGCGTAGCCAGCGGCGGAGTCCACCAGGGTTCCAAGCCTCTTAAAGGGGCAATGTATTCCGATCATCACAAGCCTCTTAAAGGGGCAAGGTATTCCGATCATCACACTCTCGCTTTCGGACAATGTGGGTTATGGTTTCGTGTTCTAAGGGGGGTACTGGGGTTTGTAGTTGATCTGTGTCTTTGTTTGTATGGAGTTGGTGGTTGGGTTGGGACTGCGGTTTGGGAGCTGCGTTGGTGGGGTGGACCAGTGTGAAAGCGTGGGCTTTTCTCTGGTTTCCAGCGCTGCGGGACGAGGGGGTGGAGCTGGTGGCGAGGGGTGTGGTTATTAGACCGGGTTTCCCGCGCTGAAGCGGTGCCCAGGAGCTGATGCAGGGGAGGAGGGGGGACCTCATATCGGGAGGGGTCGGAGTTAGAGCGGGAGCTGCCGGGGTCAGCAGAAGTCAGCTGGCTCACGGGAGGACAGTGGAGGGAGAGTCGCAGCTAGGAGGGGTCCTAGCCTGGGGGGGTGGGGGGGGGGGGGGTTGCTGCTGGATTGGCCAGGGAGGAGTTCGGGGGGGTTGGCGTGAGGTTCTATCACCGTGGGAAATGGGCCAAATGGGTGATGGCCAGGAGCGAGCAGTCGATGGGTTATGGCTAGTTGACAGGGGAGGGGGGAGGGGGGCGGGGTGCCCCCGATCCGGCTGATTACGTGGAACGTGAGGGGGTTGAATGGGCCGGTTAAGCGGGCCCGGGTGTTTTCGCATCTGAAGGGGCTGAAGGCGGTCGTGGCCATGCTCCAGGAGACCCACCTGAAGGTGGCGGACCAGGTCCGTCTGAGGAAGGGGTGGGTGGAGCAGGTTTTCCACTCAGGGCTCGACTCGAAGAACCGGGGGGTGGCGATCCTGGTGGGGAAGAGGATGGCGTTTGAGGCGTCTGAGGTTGTGGCTGATAGTGGCGGCAGATATGTGATGGGGTGATGGTGAGCGGTAAACTGCAGGGGGAGAGGGTGGTGTTGGTTAATGTGTACGCCCCAAATTGGGATGATGCTGGTTTCATGAGGCGTATGTTGGGCTGCATTCCTGGCCTGGAGGTGGGGGGCTTGATCATGGGGGGGGACTTCAATACGGTGCTGGATCCCCTACTGGACCGTTCTAGTTCAAGGACAGGCAGGAGGCCAGCGGCAGCCAAGGTATTGAGGGGGTTTATGGACCAGATGGGAGGAGTGGATCCCTGGAGGTTCGGGAGGCCGAGGGCTCGGGAGTACTTCTTTTTCTCCCATGTGCACAGGGTTTATTCCCGCATTGATTTCTTTGTTCTGAGCAGGGGACTGGTCCCGAGGGTGGAGGAGGCCGAATATTCGGCTATCGCGATTTCGGACCATGCTCCGCATTGGGTGGATCTGGAGATGGGGGAGGCGCGGGACCAGCGCCCGCTTTGGCGTCTGGACGTGGGGTTGTTGGCTGATGTGGAGGTGTGTAGGAGGGTTCGGGGATGTATCGAGAGGTACCTCGTGGTCAATGACACTGGGAAGGTCCAGGTGGGGATGGTGTGGGAGGCTCTGAAGGCAGTGATTAGGGGGGAGCTGATTTCCATCCGAGCCCAGAGGGAGAGGGGGGAGAGGAGGGAGAGACTGGTGGAGGAGCTGTTGAGTGTGGATAGGAGGTACGCGTAGGCCCCGGAGGAGGGATTGCTGGGGGAGCGGCGTAGCTTGCAGGCCAAGTTTGATTTATTGACAACCAGAAAGGCGGAGACACAGTGGAGGAAGGCGCAGGGAGCGGTCTATGAGTATGGAGAGAAGGCGAGCAGGATGCTGGCGCACCAGCTGCGTATGCGGGACGCGGCTAGAGAGATTGGTGGAGTGAAGGATAGAGATGGGAATGTGGTGCGGCAGGGGGCAGAGGTCAATGAGGTCTTTAGGGACTTCTATAGGGAACTGTACCGGTCGGAGCCGCCGGCGGTGGGAGGGGGAATGGAGAATTTTTTGGACAGGCTCCGATTTCCAAGGGTGCAGGAGGAACAGGTGGAGGGACTAGGGGCGCCGATCGAGTTGGAGGAGCTGGTCAGTGGGATTGGCCACATGCAGTCGGGGAAGGCGCCGGGACCGGATGGGTTCCCGGTTGAATTTTATAAGAAATATGCGGACCTGTTGGGCCCCCTGTTGGTCAGGACCTTTAACGAGGCATGGGAGGGGGGTGTTCTGCCCACGACGATGCCTCGGGCACTAATCTCCCTGATCCTGAAGCGTGATAAGGACCCCTTGCAGTGCGGTTCATACAGGCTGATTTCACTGCTGAATGTAGACGCCAAGTTGCTGGCGAAGATCTTGGCCACTAGAATAGAGGACTGTGTGCCGGGGGTGATACATGAAGATCAGACGGGTTTTGTGAAGGGGAGGCAGCTGAACACTAACGTGCGAAGGCTGCTAAATGTGATAATGATGCCGGCAGCAGAAGGAGAGGCGGAGATTGTGGTGGCATTGGATGCGGAGAAGGCCTTTGACAGGGTTGAGTGGGGGTACTTGTGGGAGGTGTTGAAAAGGTTCGGGTTTGGGGTGGGGTTTATTAAATGGGTGAGTTTGCTGTACGAGGCCCCGATGGCGAGTGTCGCGACAAATAGGAGGAGGTCCGAGTACTTCAGGCTCCACCGTGGGACGAGGTAGGGGTGCCCCCTGTCCCCCTTGCTTTTTGCGCTGGCAATAGAGCCTCTTGCCATGGCTCTCAGGGAGTCGAGGAGGTGAAGGGGTTTGGTGCGAGGTGGGGAGGAGCACCGAGTGTCGCTGTATGCAGATGACTTGCTGCTGTATGTAGCAGACCCGGTGGGGGGAATGCCGGAGGTGATGGAGATTCTTGCTGAGTTCGGGAGTTTCTCGGGATATAAATTGAACCTGCGCAAGAGTGAGCTGTTTGTCGTACACCCGGGAGATCAGGAGGAGGGGATTGGTAGGCTCCCACTAAAGAGGGCAGTGAGGAGTTTTAGGTACCTGGCGGTTCAGGTGGCTAGGAGCTGGGGGACTCTGCACAAGCTCAATTTTACTAGGTTGGTGGAGCAGATGGAGGAGGATTTTAAAAGGTGGGACATGCTGCCGTTGTCGTTGGCGGGTAGAGTACAGTCCGTTAAAATGACGGTGCTCCCGAGATTTTTGTTTTTGTTTCAGTGCCTCCCCATTTTCGTTCCGAGGGCCTTTTTTAGGAGGGTGAACAGCAGCATTCTGGGATTTGTTTGGGCGCATGGGACTCCGAGGGTAAGGAGGGTCTTTTTGGAGCGGGGCAGGGATAGAGGGGGGCTGGCGCTGCCCAACCTCTCTGGGTACTATTGGGCGGCTAATGTCTCGATGGTACGCAAGTGGGTAATGGAGGGGGAGGGGGCAGCATGGAAAAGGATGGAGATGGCGTCCTGCGGAGGCACGAGCCTGAAGGCACTGGTAACGGCTCCGTTGCCGCTCCCTCCAATGAGGTACACCACGAGCCCGGTGGTGGCGGCCACCCTCAAAATTTGGGGGCAGTGGAGGCAACACAGGGGGGAAGTGGGGGGCTCGGTGGAGGCCCCGCTACGGGGGAACCACCGGTTTGTCCCAGGGAACATGGATGGCGGGTTCCTGGGGTGGCACAGGGTGGGCATTAGGAAGTTGGGAGACCTGTTTATTGACGGGAGGTTCGCGAGCCTTGGTGAACTGGAGGAGAAGTTTGAGCTCCCCCCGGGGAATATGTTCAGGTACCTTCAGGTCAAGGCGTTTGCTAGGCGACAGGTGGAGGGGTTCCCTTTGCTGCCCCCGCGGGGGGTAAGGGATAGGGTGCTTTCGGGGGTGTGGGTCGGGGATGGGAAGGTGTCTGACATCTACCAGGTAATGCAGGAGGTGGGGGAGGCATCGGTAGAGGAGCTGAAGGCTAAGTGGGAGGTGGAGCTTGGGGAGAAGATTGAGGAGGGGACATGGGCGGACGCCCTGGAGAGGGTGAACTCCTCTTCATGTGCGAGGCTTAGTCTCATCCAGTTCAAGGTGCTGCACCGGGCCCACATGTCCGGATCTAGGATGAGTAGGTTCTTTGGGGGCGAAGACAAGTGCGTCAGGTGTTCGGGGAGTCCAGCGAACCATGCCCATATGTTCTGGGCATGCCCGGCACTGGAAGAGTCCGGAAGGGGGTGGCGGGGACGGTGTCGAGGGTGGTGGGATCCAGGGTCAAACCAGGTTGGGAACTCGCGATATTTGGGGTTGGGGTGGAGCCGGGAGTGCAGGAGGCGAAAGAGGCCGATGTCTTGGCCTTTGCATCCCTAGTAGCCCGGCGGAGGATCTTGCTACAGTGGAAAGATGCGAGACCTCCGAGTGTGGAGACCTGGATTAATGACATGGCGGGATTCATTAAGTTGGAGAGGGTCAAGTTCGCCCTGAGGGGGTCAGTACAAGGGTTCTTTAGGAGGTGGCAGCCTTTCCTCGACTTTCTGGCTCAACGATAAGGTACTAGGTCAGCAGCAGCAGCAACCCGGGGGGGGAGGGGGGGAAAGGGGGGTGGGGGGTTGCGGGGGATAGTGTTTAAGTTAATTTGCTTATTGTTAATTTGTTCTGTTGTTTATTGGGGTTGGGGGGGGGGGGGGGTTTGTTATATGCGTTGCTATGGGTGCCGGGTTGTTTATTATTATTATTATTGTTATTATTGTTTTGTTGATATATATTTTTCAAAAAATTTCAATAAAAATTATTTTTTTTTAAAAATCAGCAAGAGTTATGCTAAAGATTGTCATGAATTAACGGAAAAGTTCTCAAGCCCAGAATGGCCTGTTTTACTCTGCCTTCCCCCACAATTCCTTCTGTTTGAGGCACTTTTGAGTATGATACTTGTTCAGTGCCTCGATTGATCTGCATGCAAGCTTTGCATCATCTCTAAATTTCTGGAGGCAAATTTTAACTGGGAGTGAGAGTGGGTGGGCAGGCTGAGTGCTGAGGGGGCCCAACCTTAGCAGCATAAGGCCCAGGTGATTTTGACACTCAGTCTTCATCCTAGATCCATAATGAAAAGAAAAAAGCATATCATAAATTTCCTCCATTTGTCTCCGATCCACTTCCTGCTGTCTTCACCTGGCAGGAAAACAGCAGCGGTTTCAGCGTGGGCACGGTTAAAATTCTAATTGGGATCTAATGACCTCATCAGGCCCAATATTTAAGGAAGACCCCTCCTCACTGGCTGCAGGGAGTTGCATTCAGGGAGCAGCAGCTCAAAATGAAGGTTGAGGGGTTCCAAATGGAAATCAACATGTCCAGTTCATGACGATTGAGTTAAGGTTAAAATAATTCCTTGTGATTCTGTGGTGGATTGCCTTGTTGAACTTGGACCAACTCTGCTGCCTCTGTTGAAAGCAAATTTTCTCTGGCAGCTAGAGATGGACACATTCCAGAGAAATTTACTCGATAATTAAACATTTTGTTCCCTTTGCCATAATTTTTCTGGTACCTGATTTGTGATGGGCTCTAATTCATTAGATACTGACAGTACTTTGATATCTTATCCAAGTATCCATTCTTCATGTGTGAGTTCAGAGAGTGAGTTTTAGCTAACTTTTCAATTGATGTCCACATATCCACATATTCTAACTGAGGTCAATAGGAGAGAAAAACGTAGCTAATCTTTTCTCTTCCTGAGACCAGTTAAGAAGGCAAAGGGTGTGAAAGCTCCATTTCGTCCATCAAAGCTCATCTAGATCTCTAACCCACTCAGATGAATATTCAGCTGCATTTCCAACAATGGCTTTGTCATACCATTGACTCCAAATGTTTATTGTCTTTGGATTAGGGATTTCTTTCTAGTGTTGGTTGGAATTCATTTTACTGGTTAAGAAATTCTGTCCTATTCGCCTGATTTATCTTGAAGTCGTATTCTAAGCAGAACTTACCTGTCCCATTTAATACTTTGTGTTCTTTCAGGGAGTTTCTCCCTGATTCATCTTCTCTCTTTAAAAAATAAATTATTTTTATTAGCTTTTTAAATTTTTTACAAATAATGCAACAAACACATTTTCAATACAAAACAGGTACAGGAGAACAAGAATTATTGCAAATACAAGAACAAGAAGAAAATGTTCCCAATAATACAAACAAAACAAAGAAAAAGCAAATAACTTGAACTCTATCCCTAACAATCTTAACAATTGGCATTTTCTAGATCTTTGAAAAAGAAGATAAATGATTACCATCTCAACAGAACCCCTGATTGTAAATTTGATTTCCTTCAAATGCAAAAAGGACATTCAGTCCCCTAACCAGGCACTAGGTGGAGCGGGAGAGCTCCAACCGAGCAATATCCGCCTCCAGGCTATCAATGAGTGAACTGCTGCAGCCCCCAAATGTGGCTACCAGCAGGCATGGCTGTAATTCTAATCGGAGAATATGAGACATAGTTTCAAAAAAGGAAGCCCAGAAGCTAACGAGTCTGGGGCAGGACCAAAGCGTGATTTGTCCTTAATTTTTAAAAATTAATTTTTACAGGATGTGGGCTTTGCTGGCTAGGCCAGCATTTGTTGCCATCCCTCATTGCCCTTGAGAAGCTGGTAGTGAGCTGCCTTCTTGAATTGCTGCAGTCCATGTCATGTAAGTACACCTACTGTGCTATTAGGGAGGGAGTTCCAGGATTTTGACCCAGCGACAGTGAAGGAACAGCATATATTTCCAAGTCAGATGAAGGTCTTGGAGGGGAATCTCCAGGTGGTGGTGTCCCCATGTATCTGCCGCCCTTGTCATTCAAGGTGATAGTGGTCGAGGGTTTGGAAGGTACTGCCTAAGGAGCCTTGGTGAGTTCCTACAGTGCATTTTGTAGATGGTACACACGGATGCTACTGTTCGTCGATGGTGGAAGGAATGAATGTTTGTGGAAGGGGTGCCAATCAAGCTTTGTCCTGGATGTTGTCGAGCTTCTTGAGTGTTGGAGCTGCACTCATCTGGGTAAGTGGACAGTATTCCATCACACTCCTGACTTGTGCTTTGTAGGTGGTGGACAGGCTTTAGGGAGTCAGGAGGTGAGTTACTCACCACAGGGTTCCTAGCTTCACATCTGCTCTTGTGGCTACAGTATTTATTTTTATAAATTTAGATTATCCAATTATTTTTTTCCAATTAAGGGGCAATGTAGCATGGCCATTCCACCCTGCACATCTTTGGGTTGTGGGGGTGAGACCCACGCAGACACGTGGAGAGCCACAGTATTTTGTAAAGATAAAGTTGTGTAGTCCCAGATGATAATAAACTGCTTTCCTTTTGAGGAGGAGAACTGACTGGTGGTGATTTAACCTGAGGTCAACCACACCTCAGGCAGGGAGCAAGGTTGAGAAGGCGGGGCCTTCATGAATAACCCCAACCGGTACAGGAATTGAAACCGCGCTGCTGGCCTTGCTCTGCATCACAAACCAGCTGTCCAGCCACGTGTGGCACTTTATTGAAAGCCTTTTAGAAATCCAAGTATACCATATCCACTGGTTCTCCTTTACCTACCCTACCAGTTAAATCCTCAAAAAACTCTAAGAAATTTGTCAAACAGGATTTCCCTTTCATTAAGCCACATTCATGGAAATCTAGAACCCCTACAATGCCATTCAGCCCATTGACATATTTCACTTGATGATGAAATCATGTCAGTACGAGTGTTCTATGACATGTTTAATTCTGTACCAGGTAGCTGGAGTGTTGCCATATCCAAAGGTCAAAAATGCCAAAACATCACTAATCTCTGGAGCTTTCTACTTTGCAATTGTAGGTTCAGTGTTTTGCGCTCTCTCCTCCAACAGAGAAAGGAACAGACTTGAGTGGCTTAATGTATTCACCCAGTTGGAATGTTCTTGGTGAATGTGATTATAAAGGAGAGGCCTGAGGATGAGGGTGAGTGGCAGTGGTAAATGGGGCCATGACAAAGTGCATTGAAAGAGAAAGATGGATGTGCTTGCAAAGTAAATGGGTGAGAGTGGTGATGTGATGGAGTAGCCTGGTCAAGGCAAAGTGAGGGGATGAAATGATGCATTCAGCAGGATGAAGGTCAATGTGAAAGGGTTGTTTAATTTCTTGACCTGTTTGAGTCATTAAACTGCCTCCTGCATTAGTCCAGGCGTGTGGTACAATGTTGCTGCTGCTGATCTCCTGGGCCACCAGCAGTCATGCCTTCCATAGGAACATAGGGATTAGGAGCAGGAGTCGGCCATTCAGCCATTCAATAAGATTATGGCAGATCCAGTTGTTGTCGAAACTCCACTTTGCCATCTGCTCCCCCATAACCATTGACTCCCAGTATCTGTGGCATGTTTTTCCTTCCAGTGTTGCTCCCCACTGCCCTCAGCAGCACATAAAAGGAGGCATCATTAAAGTAGTGTGGCGCCTTTAACTGTCCTGAATCCAATGTCAAAGCTCTTCCTCGCTTTCTCCCAACTCCTCCAAATTGTATCTCTGAATTGGCCCTTTAAATACTGGCATTGAAGAGATAGCTTCATGTGGGGTTCCACCATGACCATTGCTGCGCAATCAATACAAAATGTGGCAGTAAAATTAAAATGAGGTGCTTGCATTAAAATGTCACAGACAGGTGCATTGAACTTACTTTCATGTTTACATCCTCTTGATATCGGATAGCCCCTCCCCCATACCCTCACTTCCAATTCTCCTCAGAGTTATTATCAGGGCCTATATTTGTCAGCAGTGAAGCTAATTACCAGGTCACTTGTACCCGGACTTAGACTTCCATATTATGGGTGCCATCCTGATTTATTGCAAGAACCAAACTTGTCTGCAAATTCCTCGCATTCTGTCAGCAAACAGTTTTGTACTACATTTAGTAGTCCTATGTTTGTCAGTAATGTTTTATTTTGGGTTGATCAAAGTTACCATTCGTACATTCTCTTCCTGTTGTATAAAATTCTATCATCGTTCTTTAAGTGCTGTGATGGGAGACTCCAATATTTAACCCCACTCTTCACCTGTTATTAATACGAGGCAGACCTATTTCACCCTTTGCCTTTCAGAGCTTCACCACTACCCGAGCTGAGATGAACTAACTCTCCCAATTTATATGATTCAGTCCCACAGCAGGCAATGCATTTCTTCATTGAAGCAGTTTCACAAAGGTTTCCTGGGGGCAACTTCAAAAAGACACAGCAGGCATAAAGCTGGTCATACTGACCTCTGAAATGTACATTACCTGTTTGAAAGCTTGAGATTATTTAAATCATGAATTAGTCATCACCTGTGCTGTAGGCTGTATTTTGTGTGTTGTGCTTGTAACATGGTAACATGTTGTAAACAGAATTCCACATTTGATAGAACAGATAAAGAAATGAGAACATCAAGCTCCATACTGTAAAATATAATGGTTCTTAATTCTGAACTCAATAAAGGCAAATATGTTACAGTTTACAATGATCTGCATGCTTTTCATTGATAAGTTCTTAAAAGTCCTTCAAGTCTTTTGGGAGTCTAAATTGGATAGCTCCTGAATTTGGTGCAGGATGCTATCTGTAATCTGCCTTTGCGAGCAGCATTTTACCAGCCTCTGGTGTTGCACTGTGTAACAGCACTATATGGGCAAAGGTAGCCAGAAGACAAGCACTAAGGTAATGCATAATAGTGATCAGTTGAGTACGTATGGAGTATTGTATGCATTGTTAGATAACATTGATTTGGAGGAAAATGTAACTGGTCTGATTAGTAAGTTTGCAGACGACACAAAGGTTGGTGGAATTGTGGATAGCGATGAGGACTGTCAGAGGATGCAGCAGGATTTAGATCGTTTGGAGACTTGGGCGGAGAGATGGCAGATGGAGTTTAATCCGGACAAATGTGAGGTAATGCATTTTGGAAGGTCTAATGCAGGTAGGGAATATACAATGAATGGTAGAACCCTCAAGAGTATTGAAAGTCAGAGAGATCTAGGTGTACAGGTCCACAGGTCACTGAAAGGGGCAACACAGGTGGAGAAGGTGGTCAAGAAGGCATACGGCATGCTTGCCTTCATTGGCCGGGGCATTGAGTATAAGAATTGGCAAGTCATGTTGCAGCTGTATAGAACCTTAGTTAGGCCACACTTAGAGTATAGTGTTCAATTCTGGTCGCCACACTACCAGAAGGATGTGGAGGCTTTAGAGAGGGTGCAGAAGAGATTTACCAGGATGTTGCCTGGTATGGAGGGCATTAGCTATGAGGAGCGGTTGTATTAACTCGGTTTGTTCTCACTGGAACGACGGAGGTTGAGGGGCGACCTGATAGAGGTCCACAAAATTATGAGGGGCATAGGCAGAGTGGATAGTCAGAGGCTTTTCCCCAGGGTAGAGGGGTCAATTACGAGGGGGCATAGGTTTAAGGTGCGAGGTGCAAGGTTTAGAGTAGATGTACAAGGCAAATGTTTTTACACAGAGGGTAGTGGGTGCCTGGAACTCGCTGCCAGAGGAGGTGGTGGAAGCAGGGATGATAGTGACATTTAAGGGGCATCTTGACAAATACATGAATAGGATGGGAATAGAGGGATACGGACCCAGGAAGTGTAGAAGATTGTAGTGTAGTCGGGCAGCATGGTCGGCACGGGCTTGGAAGGCCGAAGGGCCTGTTCCTGTGCTGTACTTTTCTTTGTTCTTTGTTTGATTTTGTTTAGTTGTTCTGTGATGTCTTTTATATTAGGATTGTGAAGAGAATGCTGTGATGGTCTCTAACAAAGGGATGTTAAGGAGGGAAAGTATCTTCCAAATAGTACATTAGGTTTTGTTGCCAAGCGATTGGAGTGGAGGGGTAAAGAGGTCTTACAGCAGTCATACAGAGCACCGTTGAGGCCACATCTGGACCACTGACTACAATTTTGGTCTCCTTATCCAAAGTAGGAAATATTTGCTCTTGTGAGAGTGCAACAAACGTTCACTAGATTGCTGCGTGGAATGAGGACATTGTCCTATGAGGAATCTTTGAATAAACTAGGCCTATTCTGGAGTTTAACCAGTGATATCAGGAATTATCCAGAATGAAAGTGCTGGCCATTATTGGGATACCCATTGATGTGTCTGGGGGCTGGCAGTGGAGCTGAAATCCTCAAAGATCATAGGGCGGGATTCTCTGATCCTGAGGCTAAGTGTTGATGCCATCGTAAATGCGTTTTACGACGGCATCAACAGGCCCCCAGGAGCAGTGAAGCTGAGCCCTACAGGGGGCCAGGACAGCACTGGAGTGACTCACACAGCTCCAGCTGCTGAACCGGTATCAAATGGACGGCGCAGGTCTGCGCATGCACGCTGTGACCGGCGCAAACTCACGCCTGCGCACTAGCTTCCTTCACCGCTCCGGCCCCGAAGCAACATGGCGGATAGCTGCAGGGGCCGGCACAGAGTAAAAGAGGCCCCCGCCAAGAGAAGCAAGCCCGCCGATTGGTCGGCCCCAATCGCGGGCCAGGCCACGGTGGAGCCCACCCGGGGTCGGATTCCCCCTCCCCCACACCAGGTCACTTCCGTAGGATGGACGGCGAGATAAGACTACATGTGAACGGCGCCGGTGGGACTTGGGCTACCTTGGCGGCCACTCGGTCCATCTCGCGTGGAGAATCGCCGGGGGGGGGGGGTGGGGGGGTGCGCATAGAGCGGCCTCCAACCGGCGCCGTGCCGACCACACCGGCGCCAATGGCGCCGATTCCCCGGTCACCGGAGAATCGGCGGATCAGCGTCAGGGCAGTGTCGTGTGAATCGCGCCCGTCCTGGCGATTCTCCGATGCAGCCCCGGGGTCAGAGAATCCTGCCTACAGTATCCTCCCTTTTCACATACACTCTCCCACATCCCACTGTCCCTTCTGATTTACAAGTTGCAGATTGTGTAAGTGCGTACCTTTTGCTTTCACCCTCTCCCCATACTGTAATCTTACTTTTATGCCTTTTGTCTTCAAGTTACACAAGAGATGCAACCTGGCCAGGCAGCAGAGGAACACCAGGAAGATGGTGTCGATGAAGACACAGCACTGTTACTTGCAGGCATCAACTTGGACCCCTACACCTCTGCATATTATGAAATTCTCAGAGACAGGATCTGAACCTGGTGAGCTACAGGAGATGAATGAACTTATGCCAGGATGGGGACAAGGTTATTGAAGATGCCAGCTTGCCTGAAGGTGACATCACACAAGGGTTTCATTGTAGAAAATTCAGATGGGCACCTTAAGGGGACAACCTACAGAAGAAGGCTGATGGAGAAGCACAACAAAATGCTTGGAGCACTGCCAGAAAACCTGTGGTCAATGTAAAAGTGTATGAAGGAGTCCAGTGCCAACTTGTCATAGGGCTTCATGTGGAGCTGGGAGAGGTCATTCTTTCAAGCATGGAAGTGCTGCCCAACTTTGTTTGCAAAACAGTGGATCCAACCATGATGCAGTGTCTGATGGCCAATGGTTTCATTGCAACATAAGCAGCAGCCATCCAAAATCGCAATGCAAGTTCAGACTTCACTATCGTGCTGTTGTATTTCAGTGTGAGAAAGGGCTACAGGATGGCACACAAATCCAGAAATGTTGTACTCCAAAAGATTACTAGGATTGCTGAGGGACAGCCTAAGGAGGTAGCCGTGCCTCAATGAAGCATGAACCTATTGTTCTTTGTCAAGAAGACACCATTCCAGTGGGCCCCTCCTACACCACTTAGAAATATCCTCCACCTCCTCAACCGGCTCATCCTTGACTCCGTCAGTTGCGCTCTGTGCACCACCTTTAGCTGGATCAACCCCAGCCTCACACATGAGGTTGAGGCATTCACCCTCCGCAGCACCTCACACCAATCACTCTTCCAGCTCCACCCCCAGCTCCTCTTTCCACTTGGTTTTACCCTCCTCCAGAGACACCTATCCTCCTCCAAAATCCTCCCATAAATCGCCGAGAGAACCACCCTGTCCAACCCTGCATCCATCCTCTGAGGCTCAAACCCGTGGTTCCCCTGAATTGACATCACCTTCGATCCCATTCCCAATTTAACGTGCTGTCGAAACTGTCTCCTCATTTTCAACATGGCCACTACCACCGGACTCCCCAAATATCTCGCTGGGCCAGCAACCCTGACCCCTTACAAAAGCCTGTCTGCATCTTAATCCATAAAGTCTCCGCCTTCCTACTCCAGCCCCACACCTTCTCCACATTCGCCGCCCAGCCACAGCCCATCAACTGTCTCCGTCTCTGGAGCACCGTCCCCCAAATCCTTGTGCGCTTACCTGCCGACATAAATGACAAAATCAGCCTCCCCACCCCCATAAAAAATATTTTTGGCAAAAAGACCGTCAGGCACTGAAACAAAAATAAAAACCATGGAAAAATGTTCATCGTAACCGCCTGCACCCAGCCTGCCAAAGTTAGGGGAAGGCTATCCCATCTCAGCAAATCTGCCTTGACCCTGCCCACCAGGTACATGAAGTTCAACTTGTGGAATTGAACGCAGTCCCCAGCGATTTGCACTCCCAGATACCTAAAGTGAGTTGGTGCCACCCAAAATGGTACCCCCCACCCGACTCCCGCACATGGAAAAGAAACCACAAAACACTCACATTTTCCCAAGTTTAACGTGGATCCTGAAAAAGCCCCAAATCTCCTAAGTATGGTGATATGCATGTCATAATATCCACTCATGTACATAATGAAGCGCAGACAGGCAGTGATTGACACACAGGATGACCAGTAAGCACACAGCACAGTGCAGCCAATCACCAGACAGGACACTACCACTATAAAGTTAGAGGGCACCAGGTTTCCCGCTCTCTCGGGATCCAGCCTCTGAGACAGTCAGAGTCCACGAGCTAGCCAGTGCAAACACCATGCGGTAGCTAGTAAGTCTGGTCAGGCTAGTACAAGATCTCCAGTCACTTCAGCATAGTGTCAGCCCACAGCTGAGTATGTATATTAGTTCTATTGTTGAATAAAACCATGTTGGATCTTCTCCAGTGATAGAGGTCTGTTTCTACCTTCACTGCATCAAGTACAGTCCACATCGAATCAACCTGCCTAACACATCAATGCATACATGCATATATAAATGTATTTAAGTGTATATAATTGTACAAACTGTATATAATTGCACAAATATATAAAGCTGGTCATCAGTGCATGTATTGACAACGGGCAACACGGTAGCATTGTGGATAGCACAAATGCTTCACAGCGCCAGGGTCCCAGGTTTGATTCCCCGCTGGGTCACTGTCTGTGTGGAATCTGCACGTTCTCCCCGCGTGTGCGTGGGTTTCCTCCGGGTACTCCGGTTTCCTCCCACAGTCCAAAGATGTGCAGGTTAGGTGGATTGGCCATGATAAATTTCCCTCAGGGTCCAAATTGCCCCTTTGTGTTAGGTGGGGTTTCTGGGTTATGGGGATAGGGTGAGGTGTGGGCTTGGGTAGGGTGCTCTTTCCAAGAGCCGGTGCAGACTCGATGGGCCGAATGGCCTCCTTCTGCACTGTAAATTCTATGAAATAAAAATAAATTCTATGAAATTGAGTTATGATCTGCTAGTGGGTGGAGCCAGACATACATCATGTGACTGACAAGACTTGGCAGTTGGTAGCAGGGCGGATAGTATGGCGGTCGCATTTACAGTAGCTCTCAAGGAACTTAAATATCTTTGTTTATACATAGGTCTGTTGGTCACCTACCCACGTGTTTTATAATAAATACTTGTTCTGGCTGAACATACATGTTCTATGATGCGTGTATTCATGATCAGGGGGGCCATAGAGCACAACATGAAGCAGTCCCATAATATCCCTCTGTGGCGCTAACAATTGCACACAAAATACTCGATACGGTACAAGAGAGGCTTTATTACAGTGAGATGCTATTCCTTCGGCTGCAGCTGTAGAATGGCATCTCAGGGAAACTTATGAATATTTATACTGCTCCCTCTGGGCGGAGCTAGCCGGCAGGGGCTTACCGGAAAACCTGTAATACAGGTACTGTCATGCATCCCCTAATGCAAGCACACACATGTGGTAGAGATCACCACACCCTCTCTGACAAATTGAAGATATGCAACAGCAAATCATCAGCGTACAGGGACACCCTATAGTCCACATCTCCTCCCTATCTCCCTCCATTTATGCAAGCACCTCAGCGCAATGGCTAAGAGCTCTATTGCCAATCCGAACAGAAGGAGGGGACATGGGGCAGCCCTGCCTCATTCCCCTGTACAGAGGAAAATACCCTGAATTCATCTTGTTTTACACACACTCGCTATTGTGTTCTATACAACAGTTTCACCCAAGCTACAAACTTAGGCCCAATCCCAAACCTCTCCGACACCTCAAACAAATCGCTCCACTCCACACAATCAACGCCTACTCTGCATCCAACGCCACCACCACCTCCAACTCCTTCTCTTCTGTTGGAGAAAGCATAATATTCAAAGACGCTGCACATTAGATGACAACTGTCTGCCCTTCACAAACCCTGCCTGCCCTTCCTCAATCACCTTCGGGAGGCACTCCTCCAACCTAAGCACCAACACCTTTGCCAGAATCTTGGCACCCACATTCAATAACGATATTGGCCTGTACGACCCTCATTCTACTGGGTCATTATACTTTTCCAGCAGCAGAGAAATGGGTGTCTGTCCCATAGTCTCCGGCAGTTGAGATGCCGTTTTTAAATGGCACCCCAATCTCCGATATAAAAAAGCGGAACCCCTCCACATGCACAAGGAGGCCACACCCCTCGCCCCCTAGAGACACGGAGACCCGCCCCCATGCTCTCGGGTGTCCAGTCACACGCACAATAGGAACCCACCCGCTCTCATAAGGGGAACCTCCCTTCCAAACTGATAAGGGGAACCCCCAACACTGCCCGCAGGCACAGCTCCATGGCACCACCCCTGGCACTATCCCCTGATGCCAGGGGGCAATGCCAGGGTACAGCCTGGTCATGTCACTCTCTCCCTGGGGCTATACTTAACTGTGCTCCCCCAGCGGGTTCCCTTCGCCTGGTTCCTGTTTTTGGAAAGCTCACCGATGTGACGTCACATCTGCGAGGGCGAATTCTAAATGTGGGGTGACAATATGGTGGGGAAGCCTACTACACCCTAGCTATGCCCACTCCCCCACCATTTCCCATAACTCCACCGAACCTTTGAACACGAAGGAGCAATTTAGCATGGCCAATCCACATAACCTGCACATCTTTGGACTGGGGGAGGAAACCAAAGCATCCTGAGGAAACCCAAATAGACACGGGGAGAATATATAAACTTCACACTGACAGCCACTCAAGGTCGGAATCGAACCTGGGTCCCTGGCGCTGTGAGGCAGTAGTGCTAACATCTATATGACTGAGCCATCCATCTGAGCTCGGCCAGTTCCGCTGTGTGGCTGGCAGTAGGAAACAGAAGTTTCAGCCGGAGCCAGCCCCCCTTAAGGGAACTGACCTCAACGTAAGGTAGGTGTTGGGAGGGGGGTGGGTTCCCAAATATATTCCTGTACAAAGAAAGAGGGCTGCGGCATGAAAAGCCTGAGGATTTCTCCCTGTGCCCAAGCAAATAAAATGTTCCTTGCCTTGGCCACTTTTGGTCACTCTGCTAGATCCCACTAGATTTCTCTGGTAGCTTTGACATTGAATGTCATTGTGAACATCACATGAGTGCACCAGTAATGGGAAGCAACTTTTACATTTGAATTAGGCTAATGCTTATCGGTGGAGTCATGGTGAGCTTCAAAGTTGGTGAAGGTGTCACCAGGTGACATCAGTGTAGCCTTAAGTACTCTACCTGATCTTAACCTCGCCCAAGCATCATTTCCACAGGTTATGAGAATTGGTTAGCAGCAACCTCATACGGTGGGTTACACACCTCTATTTTGAGAAAGACTGCAGCAGAGTGACATTTGCCAGCAATTTATTCTGCTGTTTTTATTCAGTGGGAAAAAAATTAAAGTAACCAGCACACTAATGACCAAAGTGTCAGTAAATTGATGCTACTGTGGGTGATGTATTAACTGATACTGAAGATGGCTTATACTAGCTTGGAAGAAAAAGAATTGCAACTGGGCTACTCTGACCAGTGCAGAACTCTGATCTGCATATTTAAAAAGTTTCCTGGCCATTTCAGGAAGTGCGATGCTTGTCATTTTACAGGTCAGTTTAAAAATCGGATCAGGTGAGTCATGTACGACAGTGGTGCTGTTCTCCACTGCCGTCACCCACCTATTTTCAATTGCCTGGCCTCCATAGATTCAATGGGAAATGAAGCTGAAAATGCGTCAATCCTTTCAGATAATGGCCCAGTGCTTTGGCTGAGGTAATGTTACAGATATTCATCACAAGGTAATTACCCAGAAATTCAATATGGCAGAAACCAAGCTTCTCCTGCTTCCTGTAAATCTGTCTAGTGGGTGAATCATTTCAGCCCACAGTGCTGTTAGATCTCAAGTGAGTCACTTCAACTCAGAATTGTCTGATGAATTCAGTCTAGTTTGCAGTACAGTTTGGTCACAGTGATTGAGTCACTTTACAGTACAATTTGATCAATGCACTTTGCAACTGTTGATTTTTTTTTTCTTGCCGCTACTCTTAATGGGCATTCACTGCAAGCAGGTGAGGAGTTCTATAAAAGTTAAACAAGGTTAGTTAAGTTAAAATATAAATGTTTTAACATTTTAATATGAATGGAGCAGTATCAGGATGGAAAATTTTCAAACTTTCCTGTGGAAATTGCACAATATAAGAGTTTTTTGATGAGGTAACAGAGAGGGTTAAAGGGGGTAGAGTGGTTGATAGTTAGGTGCACCTGGATTTTCAAAAAGAAGCTTGAATAGAATCTGTGCTGGGGACATTCAAATACAGTCTTAAGACGATGGCTACAGACTCGGCAGCCAACATGCATTATAACTACTGCAGACATCTTAGGCCTGCAGTCGAGCAGAGGATGACTCTGCCCTACTTCCAGATGATCAGTCACAGCAGGAGTGGGCCTGCACCAGGGGAATGTCTTAACTATTTAAATGACACGAATCCAGAGAGGCAGGTTCATCATTACAACTAAGTGCACCAAAATTATGCACCACAATTAGTGCACATTTGGAAGAGGCCGGTGTCATGATATGTATATTGACTGGGATGTAAAGAGTTAAGTTAATGATAATGCTTCTTACCACCAGAGGGAACCACAGAACAGTAAAATATATATATATATATATATATCATGTGACTTCTGGGATTCTGGGTAAAAGGCGTAGAAAATGGTTAGGCACGAGAAAGATCAGTTGTGTATTTGAGAGTTCTGTAGTTAGAGATAGCATAGTTTGTACTTCAGAAATACTTACGAATCTTGTTTAGTAGTGTCAATAAATTAGTTTTGTTCGCTAAAAAAGCTTGATGTTCTTGTTCAACACTACGCATCCAAGCCATCCAGGTAAATCAAAGCAGAGAATACCACATGGTACCAAGGAGTGGAAATATTAAGGTACCACGTTCACATATGGCACCAAAGAGTGGAATATTAAGGTACCACATTCAACACATGGTACAAGGGGTGCTTCCTAAAGTAGAATAGTCAGGTTTAGAGAGAAAGGAAGAAAATCTCTGTTCGAAGAAAGAAACAAAAAACTAGCGCAAAAAAAACACAACCAGACTCCAGCAGCAACAACAAGCAGTATTGTAAACAAAACACCCAGTCTAAGCTCCATGGAGGGTCTGCAGACTCCAACGTCATTCAGGACATGGGATAAAGTAGATGTCGACTGGAAAATTTTCAAACAAGGGTTTGAACAGTACCTCTCAGCCTTAAACCTCAAAGCGGTCAGTGAGAAATGAAAGATTGAGCTGTTACTAAATTTGGCTGGACCGCTGGCTAGAGAATGTTATTACTCATTCCACTTTGAGAATGAATTTGAGAAAAATAAGTTAAATGTGATAATTGAAAAATTTGATAACTATTGTGAATTAAAAGAAATGAAAATCTGCGTGAACGACTGCAAAGGCAACAAAACATAATGGCAGAAGATCCAGGTAATTTATCCCGTGAGAGCAAAGTAGCTAAAAATAGATGGCCCGAAAAATTCAGAAAAATACTTTGGGGAAAATCCACATCGGGGCTGACTCCGTTGAACTTGTGGCACTTGAAAAAAAAGCACGCTTTGGAAGACAGCCATTTTGCACATGCGCAGTTGAAGAAAAAATGTAACCCGGAAGTTGACCGTTCTGTGCATGTACCCTTGGGAAAAGAGCGCATTCTGGACGACAACCAATTTGCGCATGCGCATGAGAAGTTTGCGCATGACATCATTAGCATGATGACGTGTCAACGCTGAGGCCACGGCCACTTAAAGAAAGATTGCCCGGCATTTGGAAAGAAATGTTTAAACTGCAGCAGACTAAACTATTTTGCCTCACAATGCAGAACAGGGGTGAAATTTAAATTGCTGAACAAGACATTTGCAGCATCGAACAAGCAGTTTTCAGCATGAAACAAGAAGAAAATTTTCACAAATCTAAAAATAAAGAAGATAAACTCAACATCACAGAAGATTAAATAGATTTGGAAGAAAAAAATTATACAGATGTAATTGAAAGTGTAGACAAAGGTACATAGGACATTTCAGAAGCTGAAAAATAAACCCAATCACAATTGTTCAAATCTAGATGAACGGACAATTCCAGTGATACTGAATGCCACATTAATCAAATGCAAGCTTGTCACTGGAACAAGTGACAATTTGCTCAGCCTCTCCGCTTTGAACCGCCTGAGAGTTCAACCGACGGTTTGGATCAACAGAAATGGCTGCGCGCCTACAGTGGGAATTTGATTGAAACTCTAGTGGTATGTGACCTAGAAGCATGGATGCACAATCGAAGTCACTGATGCACCATCAATTGCACGCGAGGCGAGTGATTTACCAATGTCAGGCTTTAATTAACTAGAACACAGCCTGGCGATCGTCTACAGTGGAAAAGGCCGATCGTCAGGCTTCTGAGCATTTATACCTCGTTGATAGAGGCGTGGTTAACTCAGCCTCTCGGCCAATCGGTCGAGAGGCACATGACCGACCAGGGCCAATGGTAAGCCGACGTTCTGGCCCAATGGCAGACGAGTATGCAGATCATATCATCACAGTCACATCATGCAACTCGTCATTGTGGACACAGAGAGAGAGTCCATATTGGAAGCGAAAGCATGTGAAGCCCTGAACCTTGGTAAGCGGCTGTATGTTACAGACAACATGAAGACAGAGGATCATTGTAACTGGCCACGAGATTTGATGCCACAATCTTCCGATGAGGACTGTGGTAAAACAGATGATGAGCCAGAAGAAGAAGACTATGAAGGTCTATCTAGTTTATTTGCCAGTAGTGATGACATGATGACGACATGATCACGAGTAGCATACAAGCTGTGCAGGATGAATCAAGTAAGCCAAAAGGAACTGATCTTGAAAACACAAAGAGTAACTATAGAACAACAGAACTTACATAACGGTACGACTTTGAACCCAAAGGGCAACTAACCAACGCATAGAATTCAATGACAATTCAATGCATAGAAGTGCTCAGGTGGTTTTCCTAAGTGGGCACCTGGCTGAAGAGGAGCAATTGTGTGTTCCCCGCTAGAGCGGTGACCTATTTAGGATACAGGGTAGACAGGGATGGCATACACCCAGTAGAGAACAAGGTCAAGCCATAAAAAGAGCCCTGACCTGTAAGAACATCCCTGAATCCCAGAGTGGTTCTGGGGTGCCGCGCAACACAAAGCATTTGCCGGGGTAAAAGAACGTCTGTCGCCCACACAGCTCGTCACTCACTACGATCCAGCTCGAACACTAATCCTTACATGCGAGCCTCCCCTACAGCATTAGGGTGGTGCTCGCCCACAGATCGAACGATGGCATGGAACTCCCCACTGCTTTTGCCTTGAGGACCCTGGTGGTTGCAGAACAATATGCTCAAATCGAGAAGGAGGGCTTGGAGTAAAGTGGTTCAACCAATACATTTACGGGAGGCGCTTCTCTATTGTCCCTGACCACAAGCCCCTGCTCAGCCTTTTTAGAGAAGATAAGTGCATTCCATCCATTGAAACAGCCAGAATTCAGTATTGGGAGCTTCTACTCGCCACGCATGAATTTTCGTTTCAGCACCGCCCGGGTACGCAGATTGCCCATGCCGACACTCTCAGTTGTCTACCATTGCCATGAGTTCCCCATTCTCGGCAGTGGCAGGTGAAGTGGTTGCAACTCTTAATTTTATGGATACCTTGCCAGTTAACGGCTTTGCAGTGCGAGCTTGGATGCAGCGAGCTCCGAAACCGGTGAAACTCTGCCACATGCTTTTGAGCAGTGGAATGCAGGAGACTCCTTCTGATGCCCTGCAGCCTTTTGCCCAGAAGCTCTCGGACTTCAGCATGGAGGAGAGTGTCATATTGTGAGGAGCTTGTGTAATCATCCCACCGCAGGGCCAGGAGTCCCTGCTGAAGGACCTACAGAATGGTCACCCGGGCGCCTCGAAGGTGAAAATGCTGGCCCATACTTATCTGCTGGCCCAATATCGATGGGAACATTGAAAAAGTCGTACGTAGGTGCCCAGTGTGCCAGGAGCATCAGAAGCACCCGTCGGCGGCCTTTCTTCATCCATGGGAATGGCCCTGATGCCCATGGGTGCGACTGCATGCGGACTTCGCAGGGCCTTTCATGGGGTCCGTTCTTCATCATCAAGAACATCAACTCAAAGTAGATTGGCATTCACAAGATGGCCTCAACAACGTCCAGGGCCACTTTAGAGATGCTTAGGTTGTTGTTCAGCACCCATGGGCTCCCCAAGGTGCTGGTGATGGACAATGGGACGTCTCTCAAGGGTGAGGAGTTCACCGCGTTTTTGAGATGAATTGATATCCAGCATGTTCGAACCGTCCCGTAACATTCCTCATTTAATGGTCTGGCAGAAAGTGCGGTCCAGACTTTCAAAAGGGGCAAAACAAAGCAAACCACAGGCTCCATGAGCACACTACTGGCAATGGTTCCCTTTTAACTGCCGCACAACGCCATACGTGACGATGGGGGCTGCCCCTGCAGAGCACTGATGGGCCGAAGACTTAGGACCTGGTTGGGCCTCGCAATTCCGAAACCAGGCAGAAAAATGGAGGTGCAGCAGGAGACGCAGAAGCGGCACCATGACCGGAGGATGCCAGTGTGGCAGTTTCATTCAGGGGATCCGGTCTATGCCCACAACTTTGGGGGTGGAGCACTTTGGCTCCCAGGTGTCATGAGAGAACAAGAGTGGACTTCCGGTGGCGGCAATGAGGAGCTAAGCCGCACATTCGGCAGCTCCCGCTGAGAACGGACTTTGGGGCTCTTTTCAGGGCCCCCAACGGAGCTGTGGCGGCAAATCCCGACGTGGGAAGAGGTCAGGAGTCGACCCCAAAGGTCCTATGGTCCGGACCAGGAGTGGGGTAAGGAGAAAAACGGAGAAAGCAACCCTGAAAAAGCGGGGGAAGGAAGACAAAATGGCGGCCGGCGGAGGCCTTGAGGAGCTGAGGCAGTGGGCTCAGGAGCAGCAGGCGTCTCTGCTGCTCTGCTTCCAGGAGCTTAAGTTGGAGCTGATGGAGTCGCTGAAGGTAACCAACAAGGAGCTGATGGAGACCCAGACAGCCCAGGGGGCTGCGATCCGGGAGCTGCAGCAGCAGCTCCGAAAGGGAGGATAAGGTCGTGGCCGTGGCGGGGAAGGTGGAGATGCACGAGGCGCTCCATAAAAGATGGCAGGAGCGGTTCGAGGAGCTGGACAACCGGTCGAGGAGCAAGAATTTGCGGATCCTGGGCCTCACGGAGGGGCTGGAGGGGTCGGACCTAGTGGCCTATGTGGTGACTATGTTAAACTCGCTGATGGGGGATGGGTCTTTCCAGGGGCCCCTGGAGTTAGAGGGGCCCCACAGAATTCTGGCTAGGACGCCCAAGCCGAACGAGCCGCCGCGGGCGGTGTTGGTGCGGTTTCATCGGTTCGTGGATCGTGAGTGTGTGCTCCGGTGGGCCAAGAAGGAGCGGAGCAGCAAGTGGGAGAACACGGAGGTGCGGATCTTCCAGGACTGGAGTGTGGAGGTGGCGAGGCGGAGGGCTGGGTTTAACCGGACGAAGGCAGTGCTCCATAGACGGAGTTCGGCATGTTGCAGCCGGCGCGTCTGTGGGTCACCTATAAGGATCGGCACCATTATTTTGAGTCCCCGGAGGAGGCGTGGGCCTTTGTGCAGGCCGAGAAATTGGACTCAAACTGAGGGTTTAAGATGGGGGATGCTGTATAATACTGTATTTCTATTTGCCTGGGGGGGGGGGGGGGGGTGGCGTTGCCCAACCTCTGTGGGTACTATTGGGCTGCCAACGCAGCGATGGTGCGTAAGTGGGTAATGGACGAGGAAGGGGCAGCATGGAAGAGGATGGAGGCGGCGTCATGTGTGGGCACGAGCCTGGAGGCGCTGGTAACGGCGCCGTTGCCTCTCCCTCCAACGAGGTATACCACGAACCCGGTGGTGGCGGCTACCCTCAAAATTTGGGGGCAATGGAGACGGCATAGGGGAGAAGTGGGGGGCTCAATGGAGGCCCCGATACGGGGGAACCATCGGTTCGTCCCAGGGAGCATTGATGGCGGATTCCTGGGCTGGCACAGGGTAGGGGTTAGGAGGTTGAGGGACCTGTTTGTGGAGGGGAGGTTCGCGAGCTTGGGGGAGTTAGAGGGGAAGTTTGGGCTCCCCCCCGGGGAACATGTTTAGGTACATGCAGGTGAGGGCGTTTGCCAGGCAGCAGGTGGAGGGGTTCCCCTTGCTGCCCTCACGAGGGGTGCGGGATCGGTTGCTCTCGGGGGTGTGGGTTGGAGGAGGGAGGATTTCGGACATATACCGGGTGATGCAGGAGGTAGACGAGGCCTCGGTGGAGGAACTGAAGGTTAAATGGGAAGAGGAGCTGGGTGAGGTGATTGAGGAGGGGACGTGGACGGATGCCCTGGAGAGAGTGAATTCCTCCTCTTCCTGTTTCGGGGGCGCAGACAGGTGTGCTAGGTGCTCGGGGAGCCTAGCGAACCGCGCCCATATGATTTGGGCATGCCCAGCGCTGGGGGAGTTTTGGAAGGGGGTAGCAAGAACGGTGTCGAGGGTGGTGGGATCCAGGGTCAAGCCAGGCTGGGAACTCTCAATTTTTGGGGTTGCAGTGGAGCCGGGAGTGCAGGAGGCGAAAGAGGCCGGTGTTCTGGCCTTTGCGTCCCTAGTAGCCCGGCGGAGGATTCTTCTTCAGTGGAAGGATGCGAGGCCCCCAAGCGTGGAGGCCTGGACCAATGATATGGCGGGGTTCATCAAATTGGAAAAGGTGAAATTTGCCTTGAGGGGATCAGTACAGGGGTTCTTTAGGCGGTGGCAGCCTTTCCTGGACTTCCTGGCGGAACAGTAGGGAAATAGGCCGCAGCAACCTGGGAGGGGGGGGGGGTTTGGATCGGGGGGAGGGAGAACTGTGTACATGGGTCTGTGGGATGTGGCGGGTGTTATCTCTTTCCCTTTTGTTGTTGGGTGTTTTTTTGTTTTTTTTTCTTTTGTTTGTAGTTGCATTTGAAGTTGGGTGGGAATTGTTCTTGGGGTGTTACCGCGGTTGTTTTGTTAATAGAGCTGAGTTGTTTATATTTTGTAAAAATTTCAATAAAAATTATTTTAAAAAAAAAGAGAGAACAAGAGTGGTCTTCTACAAAGTTAAGATTCAGGGGAGAGTACAGAAGAAGCATTTGGACCACCTAAAGAAGTGGGAGCCCGCATAACACGGTGCCTAACCAGCAGCACTGACATTTCTCCATGCCAACAACCGTCCCTCAGGCAGGGGACCCAACCGTCTATATGCTAGCATCCAGTCCAGCAGGAGGATGAATCAAGCTTGGAAATGGACATGGAACAATCCTTGTAGACAGACGAAGTTGTGTCCAGGACCGGGTTTCCAGTGATAACACTTCGGAGATTGGCCAGAAAAAGGCAATCGATGAACCAATATACACCAGCCAACTCAGAACCACTGCAAGCTGAAGCACAGCCTCAGGCAGAATGGCACAGAAGGCCTCCTCCTTTGGCAGTTAAAAGGGAGCTTTCAGACTTTGAGGAGGGAGTGGGTGGTTCTTATAACCTCCAAGAGGACCACAGGGAAACCATTGTCAATCTCGCGTGGGACTCGTAGCGTACGAGCTTCACAGCAGGGCCAGAGGCAACCCAACTTGTGCTCATTAAAGACCTACACATAAAAGCCAGCCCAAGCAGGACCCAGAGCTGTTGGTTGTCCCAATAAGGACTAGATTGGGAGAGAGTTACTGCCATGGGCAAGGTATTGTACATAGTTCAATAAATCCTAGTTCCACTACCGCCGGCTTCAAGTTACTAAAATCAGCAGTCTGAAAATAGTATTTAGTGACTGGAGTCTCTCTCATTCCAACTTCATTACCAGATCGCTAATTAAGGCAGTGAAGGATCTGCACAAAGTGAAAGTCTCTGGCCGACCTTAAAAGGAGAATGGAAACACTTGCATTTAAATGGTGCTTTTTCCATGGTGCTTTATCACATCCTCTCCATGTCCCAAAGCACTTCACCTCCAATCAATTTTTAATGTAGTCAAATACACACATTCCATGAGAAGATTAAAAAGACTGAGAAGATTTAAGGAGTGACTTATATAAGGGAAAAAAGATAGAGAGGCAGAAAGATTTACAGTATTAATTACAGAGCTTAGAACCAGGCAACTGATGGTCACCAAAGGTGGAGCATGGGCAGCATGGAGGGTTGTCAGGCTAGAGGTAACAAGAAGAAACAAAGACAGAATGACTTACCTTTCATGAATAGCAGATACCTCAAAAGTACTTTACTGCCAATTAAATTCTTCTGAAGTGTATGTATAAGCAGAATTCAAAGCCTTGTTAAAAAAATTGCAAGTTCTTGTGTAGTTCATAAATCTGTCTAAGTGAAGAAACATATCTTGAACAAACACTTCCAAGCCATTTTACCCTCAAAAACTTGTTAATCTGTTAAAACCATCAAATTCCCATTTCCCAGAACAGCAGAATAAACAAACTCTGCACCACAGAATCCATTAGTGATTTTCAAGGTAGTCAAATGCTTATGCATCTTTCAAAGCTTTCAAACAGCCAAATAGATGGCTGAGTTGATCCGTAAAGAATTGAAATTTTTTTTGAGTACCCAATTCTGTTTTTTTCCAATTAAGGGGCAATTTAGCGTGGCCAATCCACTACCCTGCACATCTTTGGGTTGTGGGTGAGACGCACAGAGACGCAGGGAGGATGTGGAAATTCCACACAGACAGTGACCCGGGGCTGGATCAAACCCGCCTCCTCGATGCTGTGAGGCAGAAGTGCTAACCACTGAGCCACCTCAATCCGCAAAGAATGAGTGAAAGCAACAGGGCAGTTTAAACAATTATCTCTGGATCTCACACTGGGCTAGCCTTTCAATATTGTACAATACAGCAGAGCATTTTTGCCAATATAATCTATTCTAATAAACCTGATGAGTTTTCCACTTTTACAGAGCTGTTCTCTCATTTGACAGCTTCCAGTTGTCAGAAATAACAACTTGGCAACCATGTAATTTAATGGGCATTTACCTTTTCCAATCACAGCACTGTCATCACTCCCTTCAGTAAGCATAGTTATAACATAGGCTACGGCTTTTCATGATGAGGGTGGCACAGCAGTTAGCACTGCTGCCTCACAACGTCAGGGACCCAAGTTCAATTCTGACTTGGGCGACTGTGTGGAGTTTTCACTTTCTCCCAGTGTCTGTGTGGGTTTCCTCCGGGTACTACGGTATCCTCCCACAGTCCAAAGATGTGCAGGTTAGGTGAATTGGCTATGCTAAATTGGCCCTAGGTGGAGTTATTGGGATAGTGTGGGGTTTGGGCCTAGGTAGGGTGCTTTTTCAGAGGGTGGGTGTAGACTCGATGGGCCGAATGACCTCCTTCTGCACTGTTGGGATTCTATGATTTGAAGTGTAAAGGAGGCAACACTGTTTTTATTCTCCTTTTATACTCTTTCCATATCCAAACTATTGTTCACGATTTTACTCTACAGGTGTGATTTAGGAAGGCTTCCAAAAAACAGCTGTCTCAATAAAGATTCCAGAAGTTCTGAAATGCCAACTTCTATAATGTTGCCAGAAACTTCTAAATCAGAGTGTGCAGCTTCGTGATCACGCTCTTTCCCACTCTGCTGAAAATGGCCATAGGCGGAGGTGGGATTCTGCCTTTGCCATTCAGCAGCCTTTCCTTTTTCTAAATCCTGACTCTCCGCGGACCTGAAACGGGACAGCAAAATCTCGGCCTAAGCCTCAAAAATCATAACTATTTACCGCATCCTGCCTCAAAGATGAGGAATAGAGATACAACAGGCTCCCATGAAGAGGATGAGGTTGACAATGAGAACGAGAGAGAGTGAGTGAGAGTGTGAGAACAAAAGAGGACATATAAGAGCAAGACAGAGCCCATGAGTGTGTGCATGAGAGCAAGAGAGAACATTCGAGAGAGAGAGGGAAAGAGACAAAGAAAGATTTTGTATTTAAATTGTGCCATCCACTACCCCAGAACATTCCACAGTTCTTTTCTGCGAATAAAATATAATCACTGAGCTAATGCAGGAAACATGACAACCAATATGTGCACATCAATGTGACAATTTACTGTTTTTGGTTTTTAATAGTAATCTTTATTAGTGTTACAAGTAGGCTTACACTTAACACTGCAATGAAGTTACTGTGGAAATTCCCTAGTCGCCACACTTGCACCTGTTCGGGTACATTGAGGGAGAATTCAGAATGTCCAGTTCACCTAACATTGAGGGTTAAATATTAGCCAGAACACTGAGGAGAACTCAACCGCGCTTTGAAATGTTGCCATGGTTTCTCTTCTATCACCTGAGACTGGGGTCTCAATTTAACACTTCATATCAAATTAGGTACCTCAGACAACGCAATGCAGCATCTCCTCCGCACTGAATTGAAGTGTCAGCCTAGATACGTGTGTTTAGGTCTCTGTAGTGGGACTAGAAATGTGCAACCTTCTGACTCAGAAGCAAGAGGGCTAACATTGAGCCAGAGCTCAAAGGCATGTGTGGTTACACATCTGTAATGTGTGGTTAACAATTATTTATAGTAATTGCGGGAAATCCAGCCCACAATGTGTCCCAACACGAAGCTTTCAATTGAGGTAAGATTGGAAGATATTTCGTGAGCCATGCATCTGTTGGGCAAAATTTGCTCTGCAATGCTGATTTAGAACAGGAATCAGTGTGTGAAACATCATAATAAATTATAATAATTTGCTAGGTGGTCACACAATGCCTTAAAGTTTCTCTGATCAACATTCTCCACAGACGTTCAGAATTTCATCTTGAATCATAGTTGATTCAGCGTGACTGGTACTCTACCTTAAATATCATCTCTGTGACCAGTTAAATACTGCGAAGGTGCAAATATTTACCTTGCCAGGTCTCCCCTGATGTCACTAAACTGCCACATTTGCTCCCAGGTCCAATGGGTCTGGGAAGTCTCGAATGACTTACTCTACTTCCACATAATGCAGTGGGATCTATGCTTTAATAGGAAAGAAATCTGCTCCAAAGTTATCATCACCCATACCTTCTGCAACAGAAACACAAAGTCACCTGAAAAGGGTGAAATATTCCCCACTTTCAATGTATACATTTATAAGATACACTGGGCGAGATTCAGCAGACAAAGTCTGGGGGGTGTTTCTCGCTGGCTGCTGATCCAAGATTCGCCCCACTATTTGTGGTAATCACCACTGTTGTATATATTAGGAGGTGTGTGGTAAGACCATGTACTACAGGTACGAGGGTAGTCCCTGCCTGCCGGCTCCACCCAGTAGGCGGAGTATAAATATGTGAGCTCCCCATACAGCAGCCATTTCGCCAGCTGCTGTCGGAGGCCACACATCGTAGTGTAATAAAGCCTCAGTTGTATTCAACTCTCGTCTTTGTGCAATTGATCGTGCATCACTATTCACTGGCACTTACCAGTTTTTTGGGCCACAGGGAGATTCGCCCCGTTGAGGCCACACTTTTGTCAAATTCCTGGAACCGCTCCTCGCAGATGGGGGCGCCATTTTGAATGGCTGCCCCGATCTTACCCCTCCCTCCTTTCAGGCCCTCCACTGCCTTATTCCTCCCCCCCCCCACTTCACCTCACCAACCTTGTTGAGACCCCTGGACCTCACCCTCCACCACCAATGGGTAAGGACTCCCTTGGACCCACTATTTGCAGGTTCTGCCTTCTCGAGATATTCTCCTGCTCCTTCATGTTTGCCCTCAACATTTTACAAAGGTCTCCTCAGAGCCCCGCCTCCGCCTCCAGAGCCACCGCACGATCGCTGTGGTCTGAGATCACTTCCTCGGTCTCCCAAATCTGCGATCCCTCCTGGAACCTCCAAACACTTCTCTACCCATTCCATCAAATGTTTCAGGGGTGCCACAGCTCCTTCAATGGCCTTCGAGAGATCCTTCCTCTGTTGGCAGAATTCCTCCTCAATAAAAGCCATCAACTGCTCCATCTGGGACTTTGCACCTTGCACCAGCCATTCCCCCTCAGGCATCTTTCTACTGGCTGCTGTGCCACAGGTTTCCTCCAACTCTTTGGCCAGGTCTCTCACCTTCTTCTGCCAGGTTTGGTAATGAGACAACATACCACTCCCAGGGGAAATTACTCCTCCAACCTTCACCTACATCTTTTCATCAAAATTCCACCCAATATCGGGTAAAAAGAACTCTTTTCTCTGCCTTCAAGCAGGAGCTGCCCTGTGTGTGACCATTCACACCACGGCTGCCACCGGAAGTCCCTTAATATCAGTACACCTGGTGAGCTTTGTGTTGTTGAATGTACAATGTTTCTGTGTATCATTAGAAAGCTATTGACATGCTTCGGTAGAAAGTCATTATCCCTCTAAACCTTCACTGCATGCTTGAACAATTGTATGGAAATTTCAGCTAAGCTGGTGAAAGCTGGATGGTAGGGAGAAGATTTGATATGGATCACCACACCCTTTCAGGTAGTCCTCAAATTCAACAGATGTGAACTGTGTACCGTTATTGCTTATGAGTTGTTCAGGTCACCCGAATTCTGCTAATTCTGCAAATACCTCTTCAAGCCTTTCTAGGGTCTGTTCCGTAGTTGCCGATTTCATTAAAAAATTTTTTTAGAGTACCCAATTATTTTTTTCCAATTAAGAGGCAATTTAGCGTGGCCAATCCACCTAACCTGCACATTTTTGGGTTGTGGGGGTGAAACCCACGCAGACATGGGGAGAATGTGCAAACTCCACACGGACAGTGACCCAGGGCCGGGATTCGATCCCGGGTCCTCAGCGCCATGAGGCAGCAGTGCTAACCACTGCGTCACCGTGCCGCCCAGTTGTCGATTTCATGATGGCAACTCTGGCCACTTCGAATATGCATCAACCACGATCAAAAACATGTGCCTTCGACTAGTGCCACATAATTGACATGGATTCTTTGCCATGGCCTGGTAGACTATTACCATGGAAGCAAAGATTGGAGTGGAGGTATGGTTCTCAACACAGTGCAAGAGTGGCATTACCCCACCTTCTCCTCTATTTGGGCATCCAACTTGAGCCACCAGAAGATGCTTCTCACCAACTTTTTCATTCTAACTACACCGGGATGGCCCTCGTGCAGCTGTTCCAGGATTCTATTTTGTTGACACAGCGGAATGATTACTCTAATACTGTACAACAATACTCCATTTTATACTGTCAACTCAAGATAAGGTTTTGAGATCTGGATTCTTTCTGTGCTCTTGTGCCTTTCTGAATCATGTCCAAACCTCCGCATCACCGGATCTGTTCGTGTTAATATCTGCACCTGACTTAACCAGAACATTTTCTACATGAGACAGATAGAATATGTCATTGAAGTGTTCAGCAGATTCATGCTTATCTTTTTGGTCTTGTTGATCTTGCAGTCTAGACAAAACATTCGGGAGCTGTTCAGACCTACGATATTCAATGACATAATCGTGTTGGCCAACGTTGCAATCGACTAGTAGTGAGCGAAGGGATCCCTTTATGTGGCCCAAAGCTTGTTGTTACGGGATGATGGTCAGTCAACAGAGTAAACTGACAACCAAATAAATAGTGGTGGAACCTTTGAATACCAAAGACAATGTCGAGGGCTTCTTTCTTGAGTTCAGCATAGTTGAACTCAATGCTGGTCAATGTCCTGAAAGCAAATGTTATTGGTCACTTTTCACCTGGGGTGAAGCCAACTGATCCAGCCTCATAGGATGATGCATCACAAATAAACTGCAACTTCAGGTGTGGATTATAATGGACCAATAATTCAGATTCCTGTAAAATTTGTTTCACATTTTGGGAAGCATCCTCACAATCTTTCGTCCAGAGCTAAGCTTGCTTGTTACAAAGCAACATGTGTAATGGTTTTAGCCTTGTTGCTAAGTGCGGTACGAACTTTCCATAGTCTTTTAGTAAGCATTGGAAAGGGTGCTAAGGAGATTTACCAGGATGCTGCCTGGATTGGAGGGTAGGTTTTATGAGGAAAGGTTGAGGGAGCGAGGGCTTTTCTCATTGGAGCGAAGGAGGATGAGAGGTGACTTAATAGAGGTGTATAAGATGATGAGAGGGATAGATAGACTGGACTTTTCCCTCTGGTGGATGTAGCTGTTACAAGGGGGCATAACTATAAGGTTCATAGTGTTATATATAGGAGGGATGTCAGAGGTAGGTTCTTTACTCAGAGAGTGCTTGGGGAGTGGAACGCACTCCCAGCTATGGTAGTGGAGTTGAATACTTTAGGAACTTTCAAGCGGTTATTGGATAGCCATATGGAGTGCACTAGAGTGGTTGGGAGTGGGTTGATTTGATCTTAGTTTCAGACTAGTTCGGCACAACATTGTGGGCCGAAGGGCCTGTACTGTGCTGTAGAGTTCTCTGTTCTATGTTCTGTGTTTAGAAATGATTCTATGGTCGTGGAGCAACCATGATCTCCAACATATTCTTAGGTTCTTTGTGAAAAACGTCTTGATCAATGATTATGTCCAAGATAGTGAATAGAAGATTTTTTAAATGTGCACTTCTCCTTCTTGAGATTATGTAGTTGCAGCCTTGCAAAAGTAGCTTCTAGGTTCTTTACATGCTCTACATTGTTGGAACCTGTAATCAAAATGTTGTCCAGGTAGCAATGCACGCCCGATAGCCCACTCAAGAGTTAATAGTCATTTTGAAATCCCCGCATATTCATGCTGAAGCAGCCTTCTTTAATTCTGGGACGATTGGGATTGCCCAATCACTGGTGGAAACAAGCTCAATGACTCCTGTCTTCAGTAACCTCTTGAGTTCATCTTCTACTTTAGGTTGAAAAGCATAGGGCACGGTACACGCTTTCAAGCACTTATGCATAATGTCTGCCTTTATCTTGAGTTTCAATTTGATCACAGTCATTGATCCAGGTATTTCCTCAAATATCTTTGCATACTTTCTCAAAAGTGGTTGAAGATTGTCCGTAGAATCACCAAGCTGCTTCACAATGACCCAGTCTAGCTTAATCCTCCTCAACAAGATCTTCCAAGCAATGCTGGGAAGTTTCTTTGAACAATATGAAGGGGCAATTCCACTTTCTGCTCATTAAGTTCCACAGTCACCTTGTTGAAGCCCTTTAGCAGCATGACCTCGGTACATGTCCTCAAGACCACATCAGATGATTGCAATGGCAGATACTTCCATTTCTGATGGTATATTCCCCCATCCCCTCCCCTTGCAGGCTCCACTCCCCCATTGCTCACGCTCTCGAAGGCCCTGCTTTCCCCATCGCTCACCCTCTCGAAGGTCCTGCTCTCCCCATCGCTCACCCTCTCACAGGCCCCACTCTTTCCATCGCTCCTTCTGCAAGCTCATCCTGATAGAAACAATTTGGGTTTTGTGCTGTTTCCAGCTTGTCCAATCAGAGGCTGGATTCTGGAGAAGTCCGCTTCTAATTGGATGAACTGGAAACAGCACAAAACTTAAATTGTATCAATTAGCCTGGCCTGCTGTGTAATTCCTGAGAGGCTCTCGCAGAACCCCTGCCCTAGTACTATTGTTTACCTGATCTTTCTCCTCCTTGCCTGTACAACCAAGCCATCTATGATGCTATGGCTTTGGCTCTGGCTGTAGTCCCCACCAGCATGCAGAACTGAATACTAATTCGAGAGTGAGATGCAATCGAGGGACTCTTGCACTACCTGACAGGTCCTCTTTGTTTGTCTGGCAATCACCTCTTAAGCTGCAGGTTAACACCGCCTGGAGCATGTTCTCCGTGTTGCTCTCAGTCTCACAAATGCACTGCAGTGACACCAGCTGCTACTCAAGCTTCAAAACCCTCCTTGCATAGCTGATCGGCCAGGGCATGAGAAGTGCCTGCAGTTCCCTCCTGCTGGATATGCATTTGATGGGTTGGCCTTGCCTCTATTTACTCAACAACTAGCTATGTTTATTAAAAATAAACTTAAAATTTGTCCTGATTTGGACAAAGAAAATGTTATCATCAGCTGTTTACTAATCACCTTGGGTTCCTTTAACTCTGAACTCTCCAATTAAAGTTGTTTTAATCAAAGAACAAAATTATTCACTAATGGATCCACCCATGCAGGTTGCATAGGTGTGAACTGCTCTTTGGAGAAATTTAGAATTTATCTGGCTCAGTATTCCTATCACCAAACATGTCATAGGTTATATTTGTTTCTAATCTCCCAGGAACAATCTGACTCTTATCTTCCAGCACCAGAGTAGTCACCATCAGCCAATTTATACCCAGAGACAATGCTTTCCTTATCCACGTCAGCAGTTTGTAGATTCAAGAACCGCTCTTAGATTGGATTGCATTATCTTGGCTGACAGTCTAGTCCAGTAATAAGAGAACATTATACTGTCAGAGGCATTGACTTATGGATGGGATATTAAACTGAGGCTTTTGGTGGATGTAATTACCCCATTACGCTATTTGAAGAAGACTGAAAGAGTCATCATGATGTTCTGGTCGACATTTATGCATCAAACAAAGCTACTAAATACAGATTTATCTCATTTCTGTTTTAGGATGTTGCTGTGTGCACTGGTGCTGTGTCCCCAAGAGTAACTATATTCCATTGACTCTGAAGCATTTCATGATGTGTTGAGGATGCAAAAGTGCCATATAAATGCAAGTTATTTCTTTTCCAGATAATATTTATTGAACATGAGCACACATCTGTCTCTTCACAGACTGATTTTATTAACGTAGTGAGCGGTTGGTACTATTTAGTTGTCCGTTTGCTTTAATCAAGTATGCTGTCTGCTCATTGTAACTTCTTCCCTTCTCTGTTGGTTTTATGACGAAATGTGGATTCTTGGTTCTATCAGTCCACTATTTTCCTGTAAGGTTATATTTTAATTTTTGTTCTTTTTAAAATTGTTTTTCTTGATCAGGTTATTGTCTGGAGTCAATTCTGATGGTGTGGAATGTCATTTGTCTGTTGGTGGGGAATTAAAGCAATCAGTTTTATTTGTCAGTGAAATCTATTTAAGTTTCACTGAATGTGTTCTTTGGCATGTACAGTGTGGCAACAGCATCAGTCATGGCTCAGTATCACACTTTTCTCTAAGTTAGAAAGTTGTGGGTTCATAGAGAGTTGAGCACAAAACAAATGCAGGCATTTCAATGCAGTACTGAGGAAGTGTTACATAGATAGAATTTACAGTGCAGAAGGAGGCCATTCGGCCCATCGAGTCTGCACCGGCTCTTGGAAAGAGCATCCTGCCCAAGGTCAACACCTCCACCCTATCCCTATAACCCAGTAACCCCACCCAACACTAAGGGCAATTTTGGACACTAAGGGCAATTTAGCATGGCCAATCCACCTAACCTGCACATCTTTAGACTGTGGGAGGAAACCGGAGTACCCGGAGGAAACCCACGCACACACGGGGAGGTGTTGTGTTATCATAGGTGTTGTCTTTCAGATTAAATGTTAAACCAAGGCTTTTTTGATCTCTCAGGTTGACATGAAAGATCCTATGGCACTACTTTGAAGAGGGTGATGGTGTGTGGTCAGATTGTGTGGCGGTAGGGGGGTGGGGGCTGCATTGTATCCTGGCCAATATTTATCCCTCAATCAACATCATTAAACTGGATTGTTTCGTCATGATCGCATTGCTGTTTGTGGGATCTTGTGCATATATTAAATGCTGTGTTTCCTAAATTACTCCAGAAGTATTTTGGGATATTCTGTGGTTATGAATAGTGCTATATGAAATGAAAGCCTTAAAAAATGATTTCCTTTGAACTCTTTCCTGTGTGAGCAAGGAGCTGGAAATTAATAATTCCTAGCATCCAGAGTATTTCGACTTTGGAGAATACTGATGAGTTTGAAACGTTTAGGTTTCTACTTTAATGCTGCCTTCAGTTTAATATGCACCTGCTATTTTATTATCTTATCTTCTGTCCAGTGGACATTTTGAAGGATATGCCCTTTATTCCTGCAATGTGCCAAGAATGGGTATTTCTGGAATAATTTAACCCTTGGATTGTCTCCTTGTTTTGTATGTGGAAACTATTCACTGAAATTAATTTTTGGTATCAAAGTTTGTGCATTTGGGAATTGATTTTTTAAAACAAATTTCAGTAATGGTTTCAGATTTTTAATTGCAGTCTGTGCTCTTTGTGTTTTATTATTGATGCCAGTCAAGAGCACCCTTTTTTTTGTCTCCAGATTAAATTCCAATTTGCCCAAGATTGTTGTGGCATGACTGAAATTTGCTTCTTGGTTTGAAATGTTCCAACTTCCATCCAACATTTTTATGGTTATTGTGAGGATGTCTCAGTACAGGTTGTGTATTTTCCTATTCTGAGTCAGACGCTGCCCCTGTTACTGGTCTAGTCCTTTGTCTCTGTGGCATAGGTTGGCATGATGGGCTTTGGTGATACAGGGAATGTTAATACAATGTATAAGATTTAGTACAACCTAAAGCCTGTGTAGTTCCTTCTTTATTGCCTAAAGAAACTGCGAACTGCAATTGATATCACAGGTGTCAACATGCAACCAAAACGAATGTGCCCACTAGTGTGATATTTAAACTGGTAAATTTCACAGAATTGTTCCAGCGCAAGAGGTAATAAAGCCCTTTGTGTCTGCAACTACCTTCTTAATGAGCAATTCACCTAGTACTATTGCCCTGCCTTCTTCCCGTAACCATGCACAGTCTTCCTTTTTCAGACAACAGTCTAATTCCTTTTCGAATGCCATGATTGAACCTACCTCCACCACCCTCTCAGGCAGAACATTTCAAACCTTAACCACTCACTGTGTGAAAATTTTCACCATGTTGCTTTTACTTCTTTTCCAATTACTTTAGATCTGTGCTCTCTTATTCTCCACCCTTTCACAAGTTGAAACAGTTGCTTCTTATCTATTCTGTCCTGACTCCTCATAGCTTTGAATATCTCTATCAAATCTCCTCCAGCCTCCTCTTCTCCATGGTAAACAGCCCGAACTTCTCGAATATATCTTAAAAACCGAAGATACTCATCCATGGAAGCATTTTGTGAATGTTTTCTGCACTCTCTCTAATGTTTTCCCATCCTTCCTAAACTGCAGTGCCAAGAAATGGATGCAATGTTCCAGTTGAGACTTCCTCTTATAGAAGTTCAATAAAACCTCCTTGGTCTTCGATGTTATGCCCCTATTAATAAAGCCTAGGATACCGTAAGCATTACTAACTGCTCTCTCAACCTGTCCTTCCACCTTTAATGACTTAGACACATACACACCCAGGTCCCTCAGCTCCTGCACCCTTCTTTGAGTTGTGCCTTTTATTTTATATTGTTGTTCTTATCAAAATGAAACATTTCATAGTTCTCTACGTTGAACATCATCTTCCACGTGTGTGCCAATTCCACCAACTCCTCTATGTCCTTTTGAAGTTCTACACTAGTGATGGGCAACCTAGGCTAGTGAGTGGGCCGCAAGTGGCTCTCCTTCATCTCAGTGGCCGCAAGATTGAAATCGGACTTGGTCACTAACCATGACCCTCACGAATAAAATTAAATATATTTAACGCGTGCCAAATATTTCATTAGTTATAGAAAATGTTTAATCATTGACACATTAATAGAACTATCAACTTCAAATGGTCCAGGTCATTATTATGTATCAGGAAAAGCAAGAATCCCAACATCCACACCTGGGGAAGTCCTCCACAAGCCTTCCTCCAGCCCCAAAAGCATCCATTAGACACTATACTCAGTATATAACAATTCTATGATATTAAATAGTCACTTCAACAATTATATATTATAACCAATCACTGTAATAATTATATATTATAAACAATCACTGTCAGCCTGAGCTGCTCTGAAAACACCAGGCTCTCTGTTTAAATAGATCTGAACTTCGCAAATTATCCAATGTAAACAACAAAATAAAAGTTTGTCCCCTGAGTGAATCAGTAAACTCCCGATGATCTGCAACACTACTCGGCTCACCCAGCCGCGAGCCCCGTTACCATGGAGACGGCTGGCCGGGGAGGAGGGAGTGTGCACAGCGGCACAGACAGCAGCGCCCATCCATCACCACACCAAATAACATAACTGAGGACAACGAGTGATTTCCTGTACAGACCAACATTACGGTGTTTGTGGGGCAAGGAGAGTTATTCGGAGTTGTGTGTAAGTGGAATGATTGCACATTCAAACGCCCCATAGTGCAGCGGAGCAGTCCTAATTTGAATAATAACAGAACCGAGCTGTTCAGCACATACCGAAAGCAGTAACTCAGCACAAAGGGTCCAGGAGAGAGCAGTAAGTCAGTATAGAGAGACAAGGAGCCAACATTAACTCAGTAGAGAGTCCAAGGAGAGAGCATTAACTCAGCATACAGAGTCCAGGAGAAAGCATCAACTCACTAGAGTCCAGGAGAGAGTAATAACTGTATACAGAGAGTCCAGGAGAGGGAATTAACTCAGTACAGAGAGTCCAGGAGAGGGAATTAACTCAGTACAGAGTCCAGGCGAGAGCATTAACTCAGTACAGAGAGTCCATGAGAGAGCATTAACTCAGTGCAGAGAGTCCAAGAGAGAGCATTAACTCAGTACAGAGAGTCCATGAGAGAGCATTAACTCAGTGCAGAGAGTCCAAGAGAGAGCATTAACTCAGTGCAGAGAGTCCAGGAGAGAGCATTAACTCGGTACAGAGAGTCCAGGCGAGAGCATTAACTCAGTACAGAGAGTCCAGGGGAGAGCATGAACTCAGTGCAGAGAGTCCAGGAAAGGGAATTAACTCAGTACAGAGAGTCCAGGCAAGAGCATTAACTCAGTACAGAGAGTCCATGAGAGAGCATTAACTCAGTGCAGAGAGTCCAAGAGAGAGCATTAACTCAGTACAGAGAATCCATGAGAGAGCATTAACTCAGTGCAGAGAGTCCAAGAGAGAGCATTAACTCAGTACAGAGAATCCAGGAGAGAGCATTAACTCGGTACAGAGAGTGCAGGAGAGAGCACTAACTCAGTACAGAGAGTCCAGGCGAGAGCATTAACTCAGTACAGAGGGTCCATGAGAGAGCATTAACTCAGTGCAGAGAGTCCAAGAGAGAGCATTAACTCAGTACAGAGAGTCCAGGGGAGAGCATGAACTCAGTGCAGAAAGTCCAGGAAAGGGAATTAACTCAGTACAGAGAGTCCAAGAGAGAGCATTAACTCAGTACAGAGAATCCAGGAGAGGGCATTAACTCGGTACAGAGAGTCCAGGAGAGAGCATTAACTCAGTACAGAGAGTGCAGGAGAGAGCACTAACTCAGTACAGAGAGTCCAGGGGAGAGCATTAACTCAGTACAGAGAGTCCATGAGAGAGCATTAACTCAGTACAGAGAGTCCAGGCAAGAGCATTAACTCAGTACAGAGAGTCCAGGGGAGAGCATGAACTCAGTGCAGAGAGTCCAGGAAAGGGAATTAACTCAGTACAGAGAGTCCAGGCGAGAGCATTAACTCAGTACAGAGAGTCCATGAGAGAGCATTAACTCAGTACAGAGAATCCAGGAGGGAGCATTAACCCGGTACAGAGAGTCCAGGAGAGAGCATTAACTCAGTACAGAGAGTGCAGGAGAGAGCACTAACTCAGTACAGAGAGTCTAGGGGAGAGCATGAACTCAGTACAGAGAGTCCAGGAGAGAGCATTAACTCAGGACAGAGTGTGCAGGAGTGAGTATTAACTCAGTACAGAGTACAGGAAAGAGCATTAGCCCCGTATAGAGAGTTCAGGAGAGAGTGCTAAGTCAATACAGAAAGTCCAGGATAGAGCATTAACTCAGTACAGAGAGTCCAGGAGACAGCAATAACCTGGTACTGAGAGTCTAGGAGAACGCATTAACTGAGTGGAGTCCAGGAGAGAGCATTAACTCAGTACGGAGTCCAGGAGAGAGCAATAACCTTGTACAGAGAGTCCAGGACAGAGCATGGACTGAGTAGAGAGTCCAGGAGAGAGCATTAACTCAGCACAGAATGTCCAGGAGAGAGCATTAACTCAGTACAGAATGTCCAGGAGAGAGTATCAACTCAGTACAGTGTGCAGGAGAGAGCATTAACTCAGTACAGGGAGTCCAGGAGAGAGCACTAACTCTGTACAGAGTCCAGGAGAGAGCATGAACTCAGTACAGAGTCCAGGAGAGAGCATTAACTTAGTGCAGAGTGTGCAGGAGAGAGCATTAACTGTACAGAGAGAATCATACAAAATCGCAATACGAGTGGTAGCTGGTTTCCACCTCTCCCAGGTTAATGTGGGTTTTGAATCGTTCGAGCGTTATCTTTATGGATCGGAGCCTCCAATGAAGGGATCAAGCATGACTGCCTTTTGGACAGCCTCTCCATCCCAGCTGTGGAGCTGGATAGGAGCGATGAATTGGAATCCTGTTAAATCCAGAGGAAATTATAAAATAGTTTATGCAGACTTGCAAAACCCCTCATCCGGATGGCTTTCCGATGGAATTTTATAAGGAGTTCTCGAAACAGCTGGTGCCTTTAATTCTGAATATGTTTCATGACTCTTTATCCTGTCGTCAGTTGCTCTCTCCCCTCACAGGCTTGTTTTTCAAGATTGTGAAATCACTCTTGATTTTCAAGAAGGACAAAGACCAACAGAGAGTGGGTCGTACCGACCTATTTCACTCTTTAATGCGGATGTCAAGTTATGTGCCAAGGGGTTAGCATTATATCTGGAACCCAGCTTCCCAGGGGTAATCTCAGAGAATCAGACAGGCTTTGTTAAGGGTCGACCAATTTGCATCGTCTGCTAAATGTTGTCCTTTTCCCCTCCTCGGTGGCCAAACTAGGGGTAATTGTTCTCCTGGATGCCGAAAAAGCATTTGATAGAGTGGAGTATCTGTTTGAGATTCTTGGGTGATTCAGCTTTGGCCAAAAATGTATTTCCTGGATTTGAGTACTGTAGAAGGCCCCCACTGCATGTGTCCGTCCGCATGTCCTGAACTCTGGTTATTAGGGATGTAATTCTGAGGCTAAATAAGGCTTTGGTCAGACCCCATTTGGAGTGTTGTGAGCAGTTTTGGGCCCCGTATCTAAGGAAGGATGTGCTGTCTTTGGAAAGGGTCCACAGGAGGTTCACAAGAATGATCCCTGGAATGAACAGCTTGTCGTATGAGGAACGGTTGAGGACTCTGGGACTGTGCTCGTTGGAGATTAGAAGGATGAGGGGGGATCTTATTGAAACTTACAGGATACTATGAGGCCTGGATAGAGTGGATGTGGAGAGGATGTTTTCACTTGTAGGAGAAACTAGAACTAGAGGACACAATCTCAGACTAAAGGGATGATCCTTTAAAAGAGAAATGAGGAAGTATTACTTCAGCCAGAGGGTGGTGAATCTGTGGAACTCTTTGGCACAGAAGGCTGTGGAGGCCAAATCACTGAGTGTCTTTAAGACAGAGATTGGTAGGTTCTTGATTAATAAGGGGATCAGGGGTTATGGGGAGAAGGCAGAAGAATGGGGATGAGAAAAATATGAGCCATGATTGAATGGCAGAGCAGACTAGATGGGCCGAGTGGCCTAATTCTGTTCCTATGTCTTATGGTTTATTTTCTGATGTATATGGCCACTTTCCACGCTCCTGTTCATTTTGGCAATAGAACCCCTCATTATAGCGCTGTGGTCCTCTACTAAGCGGAGGGGAATATATCGGGGGGGAGTGGAGCATCGGGTGTCCCTTTATGCAGATGACCCACTTCTCTATATTATGGATCCAGTACTCTCCATAGATGAGATCATTGTTTTTTTGAAAATATTTTCATTTACGCTTTTGATATTTTAAATTTTTAAAACACAACATAGCAAATAAAAAATAACTCCCACCCCAGAAACCTCAACTAAACACCCTACTTTGCCACCCGTCTTAACAGTAGACGGTAATCAGCTCTTGAAATGTCGTGCAAACAAACACCATCCCCACCCCAACCAAAGCCTTTTCCAGACACAAAAAACTTCATTAGATCTCCAGCCACATCGAGGTGGAGCAACTGACTTCCAGCCCAACAGGACCCGCCTGCGGGCGATCAGTGAGGCGAAGGCTAAAACATCAGCCCCTGCTCACATCTGCAGCTACGGCAAGTCCAATACCCCAAATATGGCACCCGAGAGACTGGGCTCCAAATCCACGTGCAAGATCGCCGACATGGTGCTGAAGAACGACCTCTCAAATTTCTCCACTTCGGCAGGACCAGAACATGTGCGTGTGATTTGCCGGGCCCTTCCTACACCGCTCACAAATATCCACCACCCCCTCAAACACCCGGCTCATGCTCGGCTTTGTCAGGTGTGCTCTTTGTGGTATCTTTAGATTTAGATTTGTATCAACCCCAGCCTCGCACATGAGGTTGAGGCGTTCACCCTTCCGCAGCACCTCACACCTCACCCCCTCCTCCAGCACAATCCCCAGCTCCTCCTCTCACTTGGCCTTACCTCCATCCAGAGATGCCATATCCACGTCCAAAATCCTCCCATAGATCGCCGAGATTGTTCCCCCCTCCAGCCCCATCACCGACAGCACCTACTCGAACAACGAGGAGGGTGGTGTCACCGGAAAAACCTGTTTTGTGAAATCCCGCACGTGCATATACCTAAAAAAATATAATGATTACCCGCGGGATCCCAAACGTCGCTCCCAACTCCTCCAAACTCGCAAATGGCCCTTTGGAAATAGATTCTCATTTCCATCTCCCCTCCGTCCATCATCCCCGAAACCTAGCATTCGACCTCACTGGCTCCAACCCATGGTTCCCTGGGAAAGGCATCAACTTCGACCTCGCCCCTAACCTAAAGTGCTGCCGAAATTGCCTCCATGTTTTCAAAGTGGGCACTGTCGCCATCCTCATCGACAAAGCCCCCGGCTTCCTGCTCTAGCCCTGCATCCTATTCTCATCCGCTGTGCAATAATAATAACTCAGGTTCGGAAGGCCAAAGTACTGGTAGGCACGGAAACAAAAACTGCAGCAGAAGGTTCATCCTGATCCACCGGCACCCGGCCTGCCAACGATATCCCTACAGCAGTGTTCTTCAAACTCGGGGTGGGACCCGCAGGTGGGTCGCAGGCGGGTATCGGGAGGGTAGCGGAGCCGTCTTTCGCGGCGCTCCCAATCGCGCAAATCCCCGCGCAGCAGCCGGCTTTTAATAACGTCGGCTGCATGCGCCCTTTAAAATGGCCGCGAACATGTAAAAACAATTTGGCCGCATTGCGCATGCGCGCCAATGATCGGTCGCGCATAAGCAGTGTGGCCACTATTTTTTTAAACGGTCGCAGCTTTTTGTGTTACAAGTTCGGGGGGGGGGGGGTTTATTCATTTTATTCATTTATTTTATTCATTTAATTTTTATTTCTTTCATTTATTTTACTCTTTTTTTTTACAAGTTCGGGGGGGTTTTTATTCATTTATTTTATTCATTTAATTTTTTTTTTTACAAGTTCGGTTTATTTGATAAAACTTTACAAGAAAAAAATGCATATCTTTGGACAGATGGAGACTCCATACTTTCCGACACCGGAAGGCTTCACCTTCATCCAACAGGTTCCAATGGAGGAGGGTGTACGAGGGCCAAAGTAACCCAAAACCATTTCCTCCATTTTTATCAGTAGCAAACAAGGTAAGAGAAAATGGTGGGTCGCGAAGGTTGGCCAACTTGGATCCCGAAGGTTGGCCGGTTGGTAAAAATGGGTCCCCGGAAAAAAAGTTTGAAGAACACTGCCCTACAGTACATAAAGAGGCCAATCGGCCCATCGAATCTGCACCGGCCCTCTCAAAGAGCACCCCAACCCATCCCCGTAACCCAATTACTGCACCTAACCTTTTGACCAATCCACCTAATCTGCACATCTTTGGACTGTGGGAGGAAACTGGAGTACCCGGAGGAAACCCACACAGACACTGGATGAATCTGCAAACTACAACCAGACAGTCATCCAGGGCCGGATTTGAACCTGAGTCTCTGGTACTGTAAGGCAGCAGTGGTAACCACTGTGCCACTGTGCCGTCCACTAGAGGAAAGTGGAAGGCTAGATAATAATGGAAGGCTGTCCCATCTCAGTAGATCCACCTTGACCCTACCAACCAGGCTCTTAAAATTCAATTTAAGGAGCCGGCCCAATCCCGAATTACCTGCTCTCCCAAGTACCTAAAGTGGGCAGCTGCCGCCCGAAATAGTAACCCCCCCAAACCTACCCCCGCCCCTGGAGAAGGCTCCACAAAACACTCACTCTTCTCCAAATTCAACTCACAGCCTGAAAAAGCCCCAAATCTCCTAATCAGTCCCATGATATTCCCCACTGAAGAGCTTTGGTTGGAGATATACAACAACAGATCATCAGAATAGAGAGACACTCTGTGCTCCACCACTCCCCCCCCGCCTCCCCAAAACTATCTCCTTTCATTTATCTGGGCACCTCAGCACTATGGCCAAGGGCTCTATCGCCAGCGCAAACAGGAGGGGGGACACGGAGCACCCCTGTCTCGTTCCCCTATGTAATTGAAAATACCCCAAACTCACCTCATTCATAGGAACACTTGCCTTCAGTTCCTTGAACAGGGGAGCCCAACTGGGGACGTTACTGTTTCGCCTTGCCAAGATTAGCTTTCACTATTTGGGGGTCTCGGTGGCCCACAATTGGATTTGGCTTCATAAATTAAATTACACTAATCTGGTGACAGTATCAAAACAGACTTGCAGAGGTGGGATAACCTGCCCTATGATTGGCGAGGAGGGCAGCACCGTGGCGCAGTGGTTAGCATTCCTGTCTCATGGCGCCAAGGTCCCAGGTTCGATCCCGGCTCTGGGTCACTGTCCGTGTGGAGTTTGCACATTCTCCCCGTGTTTGCATGGGTTTCGCTCCCACAGCTCAAAGATGTGCAGGCTGGGTGGATTGGCCACGCAAAATTGCCCCTTAATTGGAAAAAATGACTCGAGTACACTAAATTTTTTTTTTAAATGATTGGCGACTAGTGTTCAGACTATTAAAATGAATGCGTTCCCGAGATTTTTATTTCTCTATCAATGCCTCCCCATTTTTGTGCCCAAGTCCTTTTTTGTTAAAGTCAACAAATTAATGTTCTACTATAATTGGGCAGGTGAGACTCCCCGAATCCAGGAGAGGGGGAGGGGAGGGGTCCCTCCAAAGAGACAGACAATCGGGGGGCTTGGCCCTACCCTATTTATTGTTTTACTTTTGGGCAGCCAATATTGTGAAGATATTATTGTGGTTTAGCGATCCTGGTTTCATATGCAGACAAATGGAATTGAGCGCCTGCACAGGTTTTAGTCTTCGCGCAATAGTTACTGCATAGTTGCCTTTCTCCCCGGTGAGAAATTCCCTGAATCCAGTGATGGTCTCCACTCTGAGAATTTGGAAGCTGTTCAGGCAGCATTTCAAGCTCTGATCCCCGTCTTCACTCGCCCCCATCTGCAATAACCATCTTTTTCTGCTAGCGGGTTTGGACTTGACATTTAAGTCTTGGGAAGGGAAGAGTCTGGAGAGGTATGGAGATCTGTTCGTGGAGGGGAGGTTTGCTAGTTTTAAGGAGCTGGCGGAGATATTCTAACTGCCTGGTTCCAGTCTTTTTAGGTATTTTCAAATTTGTGTTTTTTCGCGCAAGGCTTTCCATGAGATATAGGAACAAAATTAGGCCATTCGGCCCATCGAATCTGCTCCGCCAATCGATCATGGCTGAAATGTTCCTCATCCCCATTCTCCTGCCTTCTCTTCATAACCCCTGATCCCCTGATATCAATCAAGACATCCCCTTATTTTTTTGGAATCAAAATAGCTTTTTGTCACAAGTGGGCTTCAAACAAAGTTACTGTGAAAAGCCCCTAGTCCCCACATTCAGGCGCCTGTTTGGGGAGGCTGGTATGGGAATTGAACCCGCGCTGCTGTCCTTGGTCTGCTTTACAAGCCAGCTATTTAGCCCCCTGTGCTAAACCAGCCAAATTTAGAGTACCCAATTCATTTTTCCCAATTAAGGGGCAATTTAGCGTGGCCAATCCACCTACCCTGCACATCTTTGGGTTGTGGGGGCTAAACCCACGCAAACACAGGGAGAATGTGCAAACTCCACACGGACAGTGACCCAGAGCTGGGATCGAACCTGGGACCTCGGCGCCGTTAGGCAGCAATGCTAACCACTGCACCATCGTGCTGCCCTTAGACATCCCCATATTAATCAAGAACACCAGATGTATGCTTGAGTTGTTACCTATAGGGATACAGACCAGGAGCTGGAAGTTGGAATTAGACAAAATAGTTATTCTTAGAACATAAGTAAAAGGAGCAAGAGTCGGTAATATAGCCTCTCGAGCCTGCACTACTGTTCAATACAATCATGGCTGATCTCATTATGGCCTCAACTCCACCATCCTGCCCGTTCTCTGTAACCCTTCAACCCATTACTAATTAAAAATCTGTCTAACTCCTCTTTAAATTTACTCACTGTCCCAGGTTCTACCGCACTCTGAGGTAGCGAATTCCACAAATTCTTGACCCTTTGGGAGAAGTAGTTTCTCGTCATCTCTTTTTTAAAATTTGCTACCCCTTATCCTGAGACTATGACCTCTCTTTCTAGAATTCCCCACAAGAGGAAGCATCCGCTCCACATTTACTTTATCCATATCTTTATCCATCATTTTATATACCTCAATTTGATCTGCCCTCATTCTTCTAAACTCCAGAAAGTATAGGGCTGAACTGCTCAATCTCTCTTCATAAGAGATAGAACATAGAACATAGAACAGTACAGCACAGAACAGGCCCTTCGGCCCTCGATGTTGTGCCGAGCAATGATCACCCTACTTAAACCCACGTAACCCGTATACCCGTAACCCAACAATCCCCCCATTAACCTTACACTACGGGCAATTTAGCATGGCCAATCCACCTAACCCGCACATCTTTGGACTGTGGGAGGAAACCGGAGCACCCGGAGGAAACCCACGCACACACGGGGAGGACGTGCAGACTCCACATAGACAGTGACCCAGCCGGGAATCGAACCTGGGACCCTGGAGCTGTGAAGCATAGATGCTAACCACCATGCTACCGTGAGGCCCCTTGCTACCGTGAGGCCCCTAATCAATCTAGTGAACTTCCTCTAAACTGCCTCCAATGCCACTACATCTTTCCTCAAATATGAGGACCAAAACTGTGCACAATACTCCAGGTGCGGTCTCACCAATGCCTTGTATATTTGCAACAACATTTCCTTACCTTTCTACTCTATTCTTTAGCTACAATTGTCAACATTCCATTCACTTTATTTATTATCTGCTGTACCTGCATGTTAGTTTTCTGTGACTCATGCATGAGGACACCCAGATCCCTCTGCACCGGAGCACTCTGAAGTCTCTCCCCATTTAGATATTAAGTTGCCTTTCCATTTTGCCGACCAAAATAGATGACCTCACACTTGTCCACGTCAAATTCCATCTGCCACATTTTGGCCCCCTCCCTTAACCTATATATATCCATTTGTAAAGTTATTATTTCCTCATTGCAACTTATAGTCCTATCTATTTTGATCAAATCATTAATATAGATTATAAATAGCAGCGGCCCAAGGACAAAACCCGTGGCACCCCACTGGTTACATCTTGCCATCCAGAAGAAGACCTATTTATCCCATCTCTCTGTCTTCTGTCTCTCAGCCAATCTTCTATCTAAGCTAACAAATTACCCTAACCCCATGTGATCTAACCTTGTGTATTAAACTTCTGTGCGACACCTTATCAAACACCTATTGGAAGTCCAGATATACTTTCCCCTCCTTTCCCTTGGTCCCACCCTCTTCCCTTTTGAAGAAGATTTTGTTTTTGGCCGTGTCTGACGGGGGACATGTACAACCATATCCTTTCAACTGAATCCACTGCATTGAGCAAGTTGAGGACGAAGTGGGAGGGTGAAATGGGTCCCATTCTGGGTGGTGACATGTAGAGTGAGGCTCTTCACAGGGTCAACTCCATGTCTTCCCGCGCTCGGTTAAGTTTGATTCAATTCAGGGTGTTGCATTGGGCACATCTGACTAAAACGAGGATGAGTGGATTTTTATCCAGGGTGGAAGATAAGTGTGAGTTGCTTTTGGGGGCCGGCTAACCACACAAATATGTTCTGGTCTTGTCCCAAGTGGATAAGCTTCTGCACCATTTTCTTCAACACCATGCCGGAGATACTCCGTGTCGATTTGGATCCAAGTCCGTTGGTGGCTATTTTTGGGGTGTCGAACTTGTCAGTGCTTCAGTCAAGGTGAAGGCGGATGCCCTCACCTTTGACTCGTGTTTTAAAAAATGTATTTTATTACAAACATGTATCAAAACAGGTTACAGCGAACAAACACCCCGGGAAACATGCTTCCCTACAATCAACTATACAGTCTGTACAGATCTTTCCTCTTTTTCACCCCCCCCCCCCCCCCCCCCCCTGCGTGTGACGAACAACCCCTCAAACATGGTCACAAACATCCCCCACCTTTCCTTAAACCCCCATGAAGAGCCCCTTAACTCATACTTTATGTTCTCTAATCGCAGGAAGTCGTACAGGTCACCCAACCGAGCCGTTTCCCCCGGCGGCGATGCCGACCACCACTCCAGCAAAATTCGCCGCCATGCAATCAGAGAGGCGAAGGCCAAGACATCGGCCTTCCTCCTCTCCATGAGCTCTGGCTTCTCTGAGACCCCAAATATTGACACCAAAGGGTCCGGGTCCACCTCCTCCTCCGCTATCCTGGCTAAGACTGCGAACACTCCCGCCCAGAATCTTCCCAATTTTTCGCAACCCCAAAACATGTGCGCATGATTCGCTGGCCCCCGTCCACACCTCTCACTCATCTGCTACCCCCTGAAAGAACTCACTCATTCTCGCCTAAGTCATATGCACTCACCTTTGTCTCGTTGATAGCCTGGAGCTGAGTTCTGCTTGGGTGAAGGCCTCCTACTCTGCCTGGTGCCTCGGCTTGGTTGAGCATCTTTTCTACATTCGGAGAAGGTTAAGTCCACCATTAGAGGGTCAGTGAAGCATTCTACCTAAGATAACAGCCATTCATTTCCTTTTTTAAGGAGCTAGTCACCGTCAGCTGTTAAGGGGTTTAGTCTAGATTTTAGTGTGAAAGTTAATACATGCTTTTGTTTTTTTTGTCTCTTTCTTCTATTGCATTAACTCAGCACAGTGTACAGGAGAGAGCATGGACAAAGTAGTGTACAGGAGAGAGCATTACCTCAGCACAGTGTACAGGAGAGAGCACGGACAAAGTAGTGTACAGGAGAGAGCATTAACTCAGCACAGTGTACAGGAGAGAGCATGGACAAAGTAGTGTACAGGAGAGAGCATTAACTCAGCACAGTGTACAGGAGAGAGCATGGACAAAGTAGTGTACAGGAGAGAGCATTAACTCAGCACAGTGTACAGGAGAGAGCATGGACAAAGTAGTGTACAGGAGAGAGCATTAACTCAGCACAGTGTACAGGAGAGAGCATTACCTCAGCACAGTGTACAGGAGAGAGCATGGACAAAGTAGTGTACAGGAGAGAGCATTAACTCAGCACAGTGTACAGGAGAGAGCATGGACAAAGTAGTGTACAGGAGAGAGCATTAACTCAGCACAGTGTACAGGAGAAAGCATTACCTGAGAAAAGAGAGTTCAGGCAAGTGCATTAAATCAGTACAGAATTGTGACACTTCCAGTGGCAGCCATGGTGTGAGTGGTCGCACATAGGGCAGTTCCTGCTTGAAAGCATAGAAAAGTGCAGTTGAAGGTCAGAGGAGAAGTTACCCACCGGAGTGGTACATTCACTGGTTACCAAACCCGGCAGAAGAAGGTAAAAGGCCTGGCCAAGGAGTTGGAAGGGACCTGTGCCGCAGGAGCCAGTGCAAAGATGGCTGAGGGGGAAGGGCTTGTGCAAGTTGGAAAGACCCAGATTGAACAGTTGATGGCCTTCATCAAGGAAATATCCTCCAGCAGAGGAAGGAGGTGCAAGAGGATCGCTCAAAGGCCATCCAAGGGGCTGTGGCACCCCTTAAGGGCTCGATGGAGAGGGTGGAGAAATGCTTTGAGACACAGGGGTCATGGATCCGAGAGATTGAGAGGGTGATGTTGGACCACAGCGATTGGGTGGTGGCATTGGAGGGTCTCTTAGGAGACCTTTGCAAGACATTGAGAGCAAGGGTAGAGGAGCAGGAAAATAGTTCAAGAAGGCAGAATCTGTGGATAGTTGGCCTGCCTCAAGGTGTGAGTGCCACGAGGTACATTTTGGATACTGGCGGGGCTGGTGGTGGAGGGGGTGCTGGATAAGGCCACTGAAGTGGACATAGCGCATAGATCCCTGAGGCACAAGCCTAGAGCAGGGGAGCCGCTGTGGGCGGTGATCATGTGGTTCCATAGGTTCGTGGAGAAGGAGAAGATTATGCAGTGGGCCATGGAGAAGTGCAACTGTGATTGGGAGGGGAACAAGGTCCGAATATATCAGGACATTGGAGTCGAGCTGCCAAAATGGTTAACTGGGTTCAACAAAGCCTAGGTGGTGCTATATTGGTGGCGGATCAGGTTTGGGGTGCTCTATCCGGCGAAACTATGAGTGATGTATGAAGGCCGGGAATACTTTTTTCAGACCCCAGAAGCGGCCGATGACTTTATCAAGGAACATAAACTGGGGGAGAACTGAACTGAACAATTCTGGGAGACTGAGGTGTTTACTTTGAAATAATTGGTAATATGGTTAGAGTGGGGGGTCGGGAGTGGGGGGCTTTCTTTTCCTCTGATATGGAGGGTTTTTGTTCTTGTTTTTTTATTTACTGTTGGATTAACAAAGGGTAACGGGGTGAAAAGCTTCTATGGGGTGGCTGTCCCTATATCCCTGCCTGCTGCCTGTGGCTATGTGTTTCTTTTTCTGTTTGTTTGTTCTTGGGGAAGGTGACCTGTGATTCAAGGTGAGTCTTTGTTTGGGTCGGGGAGGGTAAGGTCAGCGGGGAGTCTTCTTCATAGAGAGGTGAGGGCGGGGAGGAGAGGGGGTCAGCGGGAGAAGCCTTTGGGTAGGCAGGAGCAGCCATACAGGTGCTGGTGAATGGAACGGAGATGGGGGAGAAGGCCAAGAGAGGTGGCCGTGGGGAGGGGGGGGGGGGGGGGGGGATAGGGGGATAGGGAGAGTGACGTGACGAGGCAAAGTGGGAGAAGAGACAAGGTCAGGGGCGGCGAAGGGGCCATCTTGGATGGCCAGGTATAGGATGAAATTAACGGGGCTGGAGCCAAAAGGGGAGGATGGCGGACGGTAGAGAGATATAAAGGAGTAAGCCCCCGGTAAGGCTGATAACGTGGAACATAAAAGGGCTCAATGGACCGGTTAAAAGATCTTGAGTCTTTGTACACCTCAGAAGCTTGAAAGCAGAGGTGGTCTTTCTGCAGAAGATGCACCTCTGCATGAAGGACCAGGTTAGGCCAAGGAAGGGGTGAGTGGGTCAGATTTTACACTTGGTGTTTGATTAAAAGTCACGGGGAGTGGCAATTTTAAGGAATACGAAACCAAGGTTTGTGAGGGCGAAGGAAGTGAGGGATCCGGGTGGGAGAAATGTGATCATGAGTGGGGTATTAGAAGAGACGCCAAAGATGTTGGTGAATGTGTATGCACTGAATTGGGATGATGTAGGTTTTCTGAGGGGTTTGCTGGCAGCAATCCCGGACTTGGCCACGCATCAGTTGATTACAGGAGGAGGTTTTAACTGTGTCCTAGAGTCGAGGGTGGATAGGTCGAGCTCCAGGTCAATGGGTTGGATACAAATGGCAAAGGAGCTGGGTGGGCTTATGGAAAGAATGGGTATGATGGACCCTTGGCGCTTCAAGAACCCAGGGGAAGGGAGTATTCCTTTTTTTCGCATGTTTACAGAGTGTACTCCAGAACTGACTTTTTTGTGGTGAGCCTGGAGGTTTTGGTTGGGGTGGAGGGGGCAGAGTACCTGGGGAAAGTAATCTCGGACCATGCGCCCCAGTAGCTGGAGATTCGGCTTAGATCGGGACGGGAGCAGAGGCCGGGGTGGAGGATCGATTTGGGGTTGTTGACAGATAGAGGGTCTTGCTATATACTGCGGGCTGTGATTAAAGATTATGTAGAATTGAACCAAAACGGGGAGGTGTCGGTGGCCACCTTTTGAGAAGCGCTAAAAGTGGTGGTCCAAGGGGAGATTATATTGTTCAAGCCCCATGCGGATAGGACAAGGAGGGAGAAATATGAACGCGATCGTTGAGGTAGATAGGGAGTACTCGAGGGTGCCCACCACGGAGGCATTGATGAGGAGGAAAAAATTTACAGGGGCAATTTGATAGGCCGACAATGGGGAGGGCAGTAGGACGGCTGCATAGGGCAAGAGGGGTGCAGCACAAATATGGGGAGAAGGCAACCCGAATGTTAGTGCATCAGCGATGGAGGCAGGCCTTGCCCAGGGAAATATTGAAGATACGGACTGGGGCAGGGGATGCGGTGTCGGAGCCGGGGAAGATAAATGAGACGTTTAGGGATTATTATAAGGAGGTCAGCAACGTCAACGAGGGTAGCAGCCTGGCTGGGTAACTTATATTACTTTCTTCAGCTGGAAAAGATTAAATAAGAGTTACGTGATTCAGCGGAGGGCTTCGAGGTAAGGTCGGGTGCTGGTGCCGTGTTTGAGGAATTGTTTCGTCACGTGGGAGAGGGTGTGCATATAAGAGGGTGACTATACCTGCGGGAAGTGCACCCAACTCCAGCTCCTCAGAGACCGTGTTAGGGAACTGGAGCTGGAGCTGGATGAACTTCGGATCATCCGAGAGGCAGAGGGGGTTCTAGAGAAGAGTTACAGGGAGGTAGCCACACCCAAGGTACAGGACAAGAGTGGCTGGGTTACATTCAGGGGAAAGAAAACGACCACGCAGACAGTGCAGGGATCCCTCGTGGCTTTTCCCCTTCAAAACAAGTATACCATTTTGAATGCTATTGGGGGGGGATGACCTACCGGGGGAAGGCCCTAGCTGCCAGGTCTCTGGCACTGAGTCTGGCACTGGGGCTCAGAAGGGAAGGGGGGAGAATAGAAAAGCAATAGTAATAGGAGATTCAATGGTTAGGGGAATAGATAGGAGATTCTGTGGTCGCGAGCGAGACTCCTGGAAGGTATGTTGCCACCCGGGTGCCAGGGCCAGGGATGTCTTGGATCGTGTCTTCAGGATCCTGAAGGGGGAGGGTGGGCAGCCAGAAGTCGTGGTGCACATTGGTACCAACGACGTAGGTAGGAAAAGGGGTGTGGAGGTAATAAACGAGTTTAGGGAGTTAGGTTGGAAGTTAAAAGCCAGGACAGACAGAGTTGTCATCTCTGGTTTGTTGCCGGTGCCACGTGATAGCGAGGCTAGGAATAGGGAGAGAGTGCAGTTGAACACGTGGCTGCAGGAATGGTGTAGGAGGGAGGGCTTCAGGTATTTGGATAATTGGAGCGCATTCTGGGGAAGGTGGGACCTGTACAAGCAGGACGGGTTGCATCTGAACTAGAGGGGCACCAATATCCTAGGAGGGAGGTTTTCTAGTACTCTTCTGGAGGGTTGAAACTAATTTGGCTGCGGAATGGGAACCGGATTTGTAGTCCAGCAACTAAAGTAGCCGATGTTCAGGAGGCCAAAGCATGTAGTGAGGCAGTGGGGAAGGGAACACTGACAAAGGAGAGTACTTGCAGGCACGGAGATGAGTTGAAGTGCGTATACCTCAATGCAAGGAGCATCAGGAATAAGGTGGGTGAACTTAAGGCATGGAACGGTATTTGGGACTACGACGTGGTGGCCATCACGGAAACTTGGATAGAAGAGGGGCAGAAATGGTTGTTGGAGGTCCCTGATTATAGATGTTTCAATAAGATTAGGGAGGATGGTAAAAGAGGGGGGGGGGGGGGGGGGGGGGAAGGGGTGACATTGTTAATTAGAGATAGTATAACAGCTGCAGAAAGGCAGTTCGAGGAGGATCTGCCTACTGAGGTAGTATGGGTTGAAGTCGGAAATAGGAAAGGCACAGTCACCTTGTTGGGAGTTTTCTATAGGCCCCCCAATAGCAACAGAGATGTGGAGGAACAGATTGGGAAACAGATTTTGGAAAGGTGCAGAAGTCACAGGGTGGTGTCATGGGTGACTTCAACTTCCCAAACATTGAGTGGAAACTCTTTAGATCAAATAGTTTGGATGGGGTGGTGTTTGTGCAGTGTGTCCTTTTCTAACACAGTATGTAGATTGTCCGATCAGAGGGGAGGCCATATTGGATTTGGTACTTGGTAATGAACCAGGGCAAGTGATAGATTTGTTAGTGGGGGAGCATTTTGGAGATAGTGACCACAATTCTGAGACTTTCACTTTAGTAATGGAGAGGGATAGATGCAACAGGGCAAGGTTTACAATTGGGGGAAGGGTAAATACGATGCTGTCAGACAAGAATTGAAGTGCATAAGTTGGGAACATAGGCTGTCAGGGAAGGACACAACTGAAATGTGGAACTTGTTCAAGGAGTAGATACTACGTGTCCTTGATATGTATGTCCCTGTCAGGCAGGGAAGAGATGGTCGAGGGAGGGAACCATGGTTGACAAGAGAGGTTGAATGTCTTGTTAAGAGGAAGAAGGAGACTTATGTCAGGCTGAGGAAACAAGGTTCAGACAGGGCGCTGGAGGGATACAAGATAGCCAGGAGGGAGCTGAAGAAAGGGATTAGGAGAGCTAAGAGAGGTATTGAAAAATCTTTGGCGGGTAGGATCAAAGAAAACCCCAAGGCCTTTTACACATATGTGAGAAATATGAGAATGACTAGAGCGAGGGTAGGTCCGATCAAGGACAGTAGCGGGAGATTGCGTATAGAGTCTGAAGAGGTAGGAGAGGTCTTGAACGAGTACTTTTCTTCAGTATTTATAAATGAGAGGGGCCATATTGTTGGAGAGGACAGTGTGAAACAGACTGGTAAGCTCGAGGAGATACTTGTTAGGAAGGAAGATGTGTTGGGCATTTTGAAAACTTGAGGAGAGACAAGTCCCCCGGGCCTGACGGGATATATCCAAGGATTCTATGGAAAGTAAGAGATGAAATTGCAGAGCCGTTGGCAATGATCTTTTCGTCCTCACTGTCAACAGGGGTGGTACCAGGGCATTGGAGAGTGGCGAGTGACGTGCCACTGTTCAAAAAAGGGAATAGGAATTAGCCTGGGAATTACAGGCCAGTTAGTCTTACTTTGGTGGTTGGCAAAGTAATGGAAAGGGTACTGAGGGATAGGATTTCTGAGCATCTGGAAAGACACTGCTTGATTAGGGATAGTCAGCACGGATTTGTGAGGGGTAGGTCTTGCCTTACAAGTCTTATTGAATTCTTTGAGGAGGTGACCAAGCATGTGGATGAAGGTAAAGCAGTGGATGTAGTGTACATGGATTTTAGTAAGGCATAAGGTTCCCCATGGTAGGCTTATGCAGAAAGTAAGGAGGCTTGGGATAGTGGGAACTTTGGCCAGTTGGATAACGAAGTGGCTAACCAATAGAAGTCAGAGAGTGGTGGTGGATGGCAAATATTCAGCCTGGAGCCCAGTTACCAGTGGCGTACCGCAGGGATCAGTTCTGGGTCCTCTGCTGTTTGTGATTTTCATTAATGACTTGGATGAGGGAGTTGAAGGGTGGGTCAGTAAATTTGCAGACGATATAAAGATTGGTGGAGTTGTGGATAGTGAGGAGGGCTGTTGTCGGCTGCAAAGAGACATAGATAGGATGCAGAGTTGGGCTGAGAAATGGCAGATGTTGTTTAACCCTAAAAAGTGTGAGGTTGTCCATTTTGGAAGGACAAATATGAATATGGAATACAGGGTTAATGGTAGGGTTCTTGGCAATGTGGAGGAGCAGAGAGATCTTGAGGCTATGTTCATAGATCTTTGAAAGTTGCAACTCAAGTGGATAGAGCTGTGAAGAAGACCTATGGTGTGCTAGCGTTCATTAGCAGAGGGATTGAATTTAAGAGCCGTGAGGTGATGATGCAGCTGTACAAAACCTTGGTAAGGCCACATTTGGAGTACTGTGTGCAGTTCTGGTCGCCTCATTTTAGGAAGGATGTGGAAGCTTTGGAAAAGGTGCAAAGGAGATTTACCAGGATGTTGCCTGGAATGGAGAGTAGGTCTTGCGAGGAAAGGTTGAGGGTGCTAGGCCTTTTCTCATTAGAACGGAGAAGGATGAGTGGTGACTTGATAGAGGTTTATAAGATGATCAGGGGAATAGGTAGAGTAGACAGTCAGAGACTTTTTCCCCGGGTGGAACAAACCATTACAAGGGGACATAAATTTAAGGTGAATGGTGGAAGATATAGGGGGGATGTCAGAGGTAGGTTCTTTACCCAGAGGGTAGTGGGGGCATGGAATGCACTGCCTGTGGAAGTAGTTGAGTCGGAAACATTAGGGACCTTCAAGCGGCTATTGGATAGGTACATGGAGTACGGTAGAATAATGGAGTGTAGATTAATTTCTTCTTAAGGGCAGCACAGTAGCATTGTGGATAGCACAATTGCTTCACAGCTCCAAGGTCCCAGGTTTGATTCCGGCTTGGGTCACTGTCTGTGCGGAGTCTGCACATCCTCCCCGTGTGTGCGTGGGTTTCCTCTGGGCTCTCCGGTTTCCTCCCACAGTCCAAAGATGTGCAGGTTAGGTGGATTGGCCATGATAAATTGCACTTAGTGTCCAAAATTGCCCTTAGTTTTGGGTGGGGTTACTGGGTTATGGGGATAGGGTGGAGGTGTTGACCTTGGGTAGGGTGCTCTTTCCAAGAGTCGGTGCAGACTCGATGGGCCGAATGGACTCCTTCCGCACTGTAAATTCTGTGATAATCTGTGATTAATCTAGGACAAAGGTTTGGCACAACATCGTGGGCCGAAGGGCCTGTTCTGTGCTGTATTTTTTTATGTTCTATGTTCTAATATTCCAGGCTTCAGCTACAGAGATAGTGGATGCACTGGTAGTAAATTTCAAGAATCCTTAAATTCTGGAAACGTCCCAGAGGATTGGAAAACTGCCAATATAATACCTTTATTCAAAAAAGGAGGGAGAGAAAAACAAGTAACTCCAGGCCAGTTGGCTTAATTTCAGTCGTTGTGAAAATGTTAGAGTCCATTATACAGGATGTATTAGCAGAAAATTTAAAAAATCATAATCGTCGTTTTAGGATAAGGGGGAGCAGACTTAAAGCAGAGATAAAGAGTAATTACTTCTCTCAAAGGGTCATAAATCTGTGGAATTCACTACCCCAGTGTGCGATGGATGCTGGAACAATGTGCATGGATACAGAGAAAAGGCAGAAAGTTGGCACGGAGTCATGAAGCTCATTTGGTGTGCTGGTGCAGACACGATGGGTAAAATAGCCTCTTTCTTAGGTGCACTGGCCATGCAAAATTGCCCCTTAGTGTCCAAAGATGTGCCGGTTAGGTGGGGTTATAGAGATATGGTGGGGGAGTGGGCCCAGGTAGGATGTTCTTTCAGAGGATTGATGCAGACTTGATGGGCCGAATGGCCTCTGGAAAGATTCATTGATAACAATTTTGTGATTCAGTGCAGCATTAACTCAGTGCAGAAGTGTAAAGGTAAAGTCGCCATAGTCCCAGATGACCATAGGCTGCTCTCCCCTTTGAGGAGAGCTGATTGGTGGTGGTTTAACCTGATATTCATAATACCACAGGCAAGGAGAGAAGATGAGCCTTCAACCTCAGCTGGTATGGGAATAGAACCCGTGCTGCTGGCCTTGTTCTGCATCACATACCAACTGTCCATCCCACTGAGCTAACCCGGCCCTCAAAACTGGCCTACAAGTACAGACAGTACAGGAGAGAGCATTAACTCGGTACAGAGTGTACAGGAGAGAGCATTAATTCAGTACAGACAGTACAGGAGAGAGCATTAACTCAGTACAGACAGTACAGGAGAGAGCATTAACTCAGTACAGACAGTACAGGAGAGAGCATTGATTCAGTACAGACAGTACAGGAGAGATCAATTACTCAGTACAGGCAATACAGAAGAGAGCATTAGCTCAGTACAGAGTGTACAGGGGAGAACATTAGCTCAGTACAGAGTGTACAGGAGAGAGCATTTACTCAGTACACAGTACAAGAGATAGCAGTTACTCAGTACAGACAATACAGGAGAGAGCATTAACTGAGTATAGAGTGTACAGAAGAGAGCATTAGCTCAGCAGAGGGTACAGGGGAGAGCATGAACTCAGTACAGACAGTACAGAGAGAGCGTTAGCTCAGTGCAGCATGTACAGGAGAGAGCATTAGCTGAGTACAGAGTGAGAAGTCTTACAACACCAGGTTAAAGTCCAACAGGTTTGTTTCAAACACTAGCTTTCGGAGCACTGCTCCTTCCTCAGGTGAATGAAGAGATATGTTCCAGAAACATATATATAGACAAATTCAAAGATGCCAGACAATGCTGAGAATGCGAGCATTTTCAGGTAATTAAATCTTTACAGATCCAGAGATAGGGGTAATCCCAGGTTAAAGAGGTGTGAATTATCACAAGCCAGGACAGTTGGTAGAATTTCGCAAGCCCAGGCCAGATGGTGGGGGATGAATGTAATGCGACATGAATCCCAGGTCCCGGTTGAGGCCGCACTCGTGTGCGGAACTTGGCTATAAATTTCTGCTCAGCGATTCTGCGTTGTCGCGCGTCCTGAAGGCCGCCCTGGAGAACGCTTACCCGAAGATCAGAGGCTGAATGCCCTTGACTGCTGAAGTGTTCCCCGACTGGAAGGGAACATTCCTGCCTGGTGATTGTCGCGCGATGTCCGTTCATTCGTTGTCGCAGCGTCTGCATGGTCTCGCCAATGTACCACGCTTCGGGACATCCTTTACCTGCAGCATATGAGGTAGACAACATTGGCCGAGTCGCACGAGTATGTACCACTTACCTGGTGGGTGGTAATCTCACGTGTAATCGTGGTATCCATGTCGATGATCTGGCACGTCTTGCAGAGATTGCCATGGCAGGGTTGTGTGGTGTTGTGGTCTCTGTTCTGAAGGCTGGGTAAACAATGGTTTGTTTGAGGTTGCGCGGTTGTTTGAAGGCAAGTAGTGGGGGTGTGGGAATGACCTTGGCAAGATGTTCATCTTCATCGATGATGTGTTGAAGGCTGCGAAGAAGATGTCGTAGTTTTTCCAATCCGGGAAAGTACTGGACGATGAAGGGTACTCTGTCGGTTGTGTCCCATGTTTGTCTTCTGAAGAGGTCGGTGCGGTTTTTTGCTGTGGTGCGTTGGAACTGTTGATCGATGAGTCGAGTGTCATATCCTGTACGTACGAGGGCATCTTTCAGCGTCTGTAGATGTCTGTTACGCTCCTCCTCGTCTGAGCAGATCCTGTGTATATGGAGGGCTTGTCCATAGGGGATGGCTTCTTTAATGTGTTCAGGGTGGAAACTGGAGAAGTGGAGCATCGTGAGGTTATCCGTGGGATTGCGGTAAAGCGAAGTGGTGAGGTGACCATCCTTGATGGAGATGAGTGTGTACAAGAATGCAACTGATTTTGGTGAGTAGTCCATGGTGAGTCTGATGGTGGGATGGAACTTGTTGATGTCATCGTGTAGTCGTTTCAGTGATTCTTCGCCGTGGGTCCAAAGAAAAAAAATGTCATCGATGTATCTGGTGTATAACGTCGGTTGAAGGTTCTGTGCGGTGAGGAGGTCTTGTTCAAACTTGTGCATGAAGATGTTGGCATATTGAGGTGTGAATTTGGTCCCATGGCTGTTCCGTGCGGCTGGATGAAGAACTTTTTGTCGAAGGTGAAGACGTTGTGATCCAGGATGAAGCGGATGAGTTGCAGAATTGCGTCTGGAGATTGGCAGTTGTCGGTGTTGAGTACTGAGGCTGTTGCAGCAATGCTGTTGTCATGGGGGATGCTGGTGTAGAGTGCCGAGACGTCCATTGTGACGAGGAATGTTCCTGGTTCAACTGGTCCATGGGTGCTGAGTTTCTATAGGAAGTCCGTCGTGTCGCGACAGAAGCTGGGCGTACCTTGTACGATGGGTTTCAAGATGCCCTCGATGTAGCCAGAGAGGTTCTCACACAGGGTCCCATTGCCTGAAACGATAGGTTGGCCTAGTGTGTTGGCCATGTGTATTTTTGGGAGGCAGTAGAGATCTCCAATGCGGGGAGTACGTGGGATGAGAGCACGTAGGGTGCTCTGAATGTCTGGATCCAAGGTCTTGATCAGTCTGTTGAGTTGGCAGATGTGTTCCTTGGTCGGATCTGCTGGTAACTGTCTGCAGTGTTCCTGGTTGTTGAGTCGTCGGTATACTTCTTTGCAGTAGTCCGTTCTGTTCAGTATGAAGGTGGCTCCCCCTTTGTCTGCTTGTTTGATGACGACGTTGCGGTTGGTCTTGAGAGCGCGGATGATGTTGCGTTGTGCTTGGGTGACCTTTGGGGCTGTCTTGTGAATGCGACTGATGAATCTGGCATTGACGCGACTCCTGACGGCTTGAGCATACATGGTCGAGTCGAGGGCAGCGGCCTTCCGAAGGGGTCCAATTGGACTCTTTCCTCTTCGGTTGCTGCACTGCAGATCTCTCGGTCTGCTGTTCCGGTTCATTGGTAGTCTCCTTGGGTTCGCTGTCGGCCTCTTGGGGTCTGTGGAAGAATTCGACAAGTTCTTCATCCAGACGCACGGAACAGCCATGGGGACGAAATTCGCCCCTCAATATGCCAACATCTTCATGCACAAGTTTGAACAAGACCTCCTCGCCGCACAGGACCTTCAACCAACGTTATGCACCAGAAACATCAATGACATTTTTTTCCTTTGGACCCATGGCGAAGAATCACTGAAACGACTACACGATGACATCAATAAGTTCCATCCCACCATCAGACTCACCATGGACTACACACCAAAAGCAGTTGCATTCTTTTTAAAAAAAAATAATTTTTATTCAAATTTTCAACAAGTTTTAACCAACAAAAACAGAGGAAAAAGGGAAATTACAATAACATCCCCCCCCCCCCCCAATACAGAAGCAATAAATTAACAAAAATAATTAACATGGGAACAAATGCATGCACATGCCCAATAAAGAAAAAAGAACAAGCCCGCCCATTCCGCCAACCCCCCCCCCCCCCTTCCCCGGGTTGCTGCTGAAATTGACCATCCTCTAATGCTCCGCCAGGAAGTCTAGAAACGGTTGCCACCGCCGGAAGAACCCTTGCACCGACCTCCTTAGGGCAAACTTGACCCTCTCCAATTTGATAAACCAAGCCATATCGTTGATCCAGGATTCCACGCCCGGGGGCCTCGCATCCTTCCACTGCAAAAGAATCCTGCGTCTGGCTACCAGGGACGCAAAGGCCAGAATACCGGCCTCTTTCGCCTCCTGCTACCCCAAAAATTGTGAGCCCCCAGTCCGGTTCAACCCTGGAACCAACTACCCTTGACAACGTCTCCGAGACGCCCCTCCAAAAGCCCTCCAGCGCAGGGCACGCCCAAAACATGTGGGTGTGGTTTGCTGGGCTCCCAGAACACCCAACGCATCTATCCTCACTCCCAAAGAACCGGCTCAGCCTTGCCCCGGTCATGTGCGCCCTATGCAGCACCTTTAATTGAATTAAACTAAGCCTCACGCAGGAGGAGGAGGAATTCACCCTCCCAGGGCATCCGCCCACGTCTCCTCATCAATCTCCTCCTCCCACTTATCTTTCAGCTCCTCCACCGAGGCCTCCTACCCCTCCAGCAACACTTGTTAGGTGGCCGAAATCCTCCCCTCACCGACCCACGTCCCCGAGAGCACCCTGTCCTGAACCCCCCTTGGCGACAACAGTGGAAACACCGCCACCTGCCGCCTAACAAATGCCCTTACCTGCATGTACCTGAAGGTGTTCCCTGGGGGAAGGCCCAGCCTTCCCTCCAACTCATCTAGGGTTGCAAACTTCCCATCGGGAAAGAGGTCCCCCATCCGCCTGATACCTGCACTGTGCCAGATCAGAAACCCTCTGTCCATCCTCCCTGGTACAAAGTGGTGGTTCCCCTGTATCGGGGACCGGACTGAAGCCTTCACCTCCCCCCTATGCTGCCTCCACTGCCCCCAAATTTTGAGGGTAGCAGCCACCACCGGACTCGTAGTATATCTTGTTGGGGGGAGCGGCAACGGCGCCGTCACCAGCGCCTCCAGGCTCGTGCCCACACAGGACGCCGCCTCCATCCTTTTCCAAGCTGCCCCTCCCCCTCCATCACCCACCTACGTATCATCGCCACTTTGGCGGCCCAGTAGTACCCACATAGGTTGGGCATCGCCAACCCCCTCCACATCCCTACTCCGCTCCAGGAACACCCTCCGCTCCCTCGGGGTCTTCTGCGCCCACACAAACCCCATAATACTCCTATTGACCCTCCTGAGAAAGCCTTCGGAATGATGATAGGGAGGCAGTGGAAGAGGAACAAGAACCTCGGGAGCACCGTCATTTTGACAGACTGGACCCTGCCCGCTAGGGAGAGTGGCAACAAATCCCACCTCCTAAACTCCTCCTCCATCTGCTCCACCAGCTTCGTAAAGTTCAGCCTGTGCAGGGTCCCCCAGCTCCTGGCTATCTGGACCCCCAGGTACCTGAAACTCCTCTCCGCCCTTTTCAGCGGGAGCTCCCCAATCCCTCTCTCCTGGTCCCCCGGATGCACCACGAACAGCTCACTCTTCCCCACCTTGAGCTAATACCCGGAGAAGCCCCCGAACTCCTCAAGCATCCTCATCACCGCCGGCATCCCCCCCCACAGGGTCTGCCACGTACAACAATAAATCATCCGCGTGTAACAACAGCTGATGCTCCTCCCCCCAGCACTATCCCCCTCCAGTTCCTCGACTCCCTCAGTGCCATGGCCAGGGGTTCGATCGCCAGCGCGAACAGCAGGGGAGACAGTGGGCACCCCTGCCTCGTCCCCTGGTACAGTCGAAAGTACTCCGACCTGCTCTCATTCGTAACCACACTCGCCACCGGGGCTTCATACAGAAGCCTCACCCACCTAATAAATCCCTCTCCAAACCCGAACCTTTTCAACATCTCCCAAAGGTATCCCCACTCCACCCTATCAAAGGCCTTCTCCGCTCCATCGCCGCCACTATCTCCGCCTCCCCCTCCACTGCCGGCATCATTATGACATTCAGCAGCCTCCGTACATTAACATGCAACTGCCTCCCCAATCAGTTGCATTCTGGGACACACTCATCTCCATCAAGGACGGTCACCTCAGCACTTTGCTCTACCGCAAGCCCACGGATAACCTCACGATGCTCCACTTCTCCAGCTTCCACCCTAAACACATTAAAGAAGCCATCCCCTATGGACAAGCCCTCCGCATACACAGGATCGGCTCAGACGAGGAGGAGCGTAACAGACATCTACAGACACTGACTGATGCCCTCGTACGAACGGGATATAGCGCTCGACTCATTGATCAATAGTTCCAACGCGCCATAGCAAAAAACCGCACCGACCTCCTCAGAAGACAAACACGGGACACAACTGACAGCGTACCCTTCGTCGTCCAGTACTTTCCCAGAGCGGAGAAACAACAACATCTTCTTCGCAGCCTTCAACACATCATCGATGAAGATGAACATCTTGCCAAGGTCATCCCCACACCCCGACTACTTGCCTTCAAACAATCGCGCAACCTCAAACAAACCATTGTTTGCAGCAAATTACCCAGCCTTCAGATCAGAGACCACAACACCACAAAACCATGTCATGGCAATCTCTGCAAGATGTGCCAGATTATCGACATGGCTACCACGATTACACGTGAGAATACCACCCACCAGGTATGCGGTACATACTCGAGTGACTCGGCCAATGTTGTCTACCTCATATGCTGCAGGTAAAGGATGTCCCGAAGCGTGGTACATTGGCGAGACCATGCAGACGCTGCGACAACGAATGAACGGACATCGCGCGACAATCACCAGGCAGGAATGTTCCCTTCCAGTCGGGGAACACTTCAGCAGTCAAGGGCATTCAGCCTCTGATCTTCAGGTAAGCGTTCTCCAGGGCGGCCTTCAGGACGCGCGACAACGCAGATTCGCTGAGCAGAAATTTATAGCCAAGTTCCGCACACGAGTGCGGCCTCAACCGGGACCTGGGATTCATGTTGCATTACATTCATCCCCCACCATCTGACCTGGGCTTGCGAAATTCTACCAACTGTCCTGGCTTGTGATAATTCACACCTCTTTAACCTGGGATTACCCCCTATCTCTGGATCTGTAAAGATTTAATTACCTGCAAATGCTCGCATTCCAAGCATGGTCTGGCATCTTTGAATTTGTCTATATATATGTTTCTGGAACATATCTCTTCATTCACCTGAGGAAGGAGCAGTGCTCCGAAAGCTGGTGTTTGAAACAAACCTGTTGGACTTTAACCTGGTGTTGTAAGACTTCTTACTGTGCTCACCCCAGTCCAACGGCATCTCCACATCATGAGTACAGAGTGTACAGGGGAGAACATTTACTCAGTACGGAGTGTACATGATAGAGCATTTACTCAGCACACACAGTACAGGAGAAAGCATTAGCTGAATACAGGAAGCAGCATCAGTATAGAAGAGCACGGATTGGGGTAGAGAGAGGTTCGAGCGGAGCACCGCTCAGCACAACACTGCTCTCCCCTTCCTTTGCCGAATTCACATCGCCGCGACTTGCAAACATCTCGAGATTTGGCGGAAACTGAACACAGTAATGATTTCAGCGACTGTAGCAGTCTTTCTGCGCACCTCTCGCAACAGCCACAACTATTAAATCAAAGGCAAGCTGACTCTGCTGTTACTGCATCAAAACGAGAGGTGGGGCAGGAGCATTTACTCTTCTGTGAAACTTGCATTTTTACTCTGAAAGTAAATTTACTATTTTATGCAAGATGTAGTGTTAAATCGATGTTGTAAAAGTTAAATGCTTATGCAAAGTGATTGTGTAAGAACTGCGTGAACTTGAGTGAGATTGAACTTGTGTTTAGTGGTGATTTCCTAGAATCCTTGTCTACCCACTGCCTCGAAAACTGCTAAATTCTCAAACGTGTGCCATTAAGGTTTCATTCATCCTTGATTTGCCTTCCAACAACTTCCTCACATTCAACCTTCCTTACCTTTCAGGCCGCCAACCATCTCCAATCGGTGCCGATCTGGAAACTCTGGGTTTGAATCTCTCCATTCCTATTCCTCACCCTCTCACAGTTAAGAGCCAGTCCGAACCAAAATTAAAAATTACAATAAAAAGTTCTGAGAATTTTCAGCAGGTAAGGCAGCACTGTGGAGAGAAACAGAATTAGTGCCATTTCACCAGAATTGGATAGTTCGGTCTTTAAGCATGTAGTGAGGTGTAATAAGGTGAGGGGGTGTGGGGACAACGGTGAATAACCCCCCCCCCCCCCTTCTCTCCAGCAATTCTGCCTGACCTGGTGAATATTCCCAACATTTTCTGCTATTTCAGATTTCCAGCATCTGCGGTATTTTTCTTTTGAATCAGAAATACCATTCTTTATGACTTTTGAGGGTGCATTATCCCTCCTTGACCTCAATTATTCTGGTCTCTTTCAACACTCGTTTTCCAACTTGGTGAACTTTCTCTTACTTGGTCCTCCTCTGAACCTTACTTTTTAATAATCTTTTATTATTGTCACAAGTGGGCTTACATTAACACTTCAATGAAGTTACTGTGAAAATCCCCTAGTCGTCACACTCTGGTGCCTGTTCGGGTACACAGAGAGAGAATACAAAATGTCCAATTCACCTAACAGCACGTCTTTCGGGACTTGTGGGAGGAAACTGGAGCACCCGGAGGAAACCCACGCAGTCACTGGGAGAAGATGCGGACTCCGCACAGACAGTGACTCAAGTCGGGAATTCAACCTGGGACCCTGGCGCTGTGAAGCAACAGTGCTAACTACTGTGCTACCATGCCACCCGCTAGAAGCTCTCTGCCAAAAGCTTCCATTCCTGGCCCACGCCATCACTTTGGCTGTCCTTCAAATATCCATCCTTAGTCCTATCCCCATACCTAAACACCGTCCCTTGGTAAAGTCAGCTTACATCTTTATGCGAAAAGATACCCAGAAGCTCTACCTTTTCATCCTCACTTTTGATGCTCCCATATCCAGCTGCTTGACTGACGCACAATTTTGCGTGAGCCCAATTTTATACAGTTGAAGATTGGGAATACTGAAGTCTTTGTTTATCCCTTCGTACTTCAAACCTCAGCCACATAATTTCTCTCCTTCCCTTAAATTTTGCCATACCTTAGAGTGAACCACAGTTTTGGTAACCACTTCTTATTAAACCATACTCTGAATTTCTGACACCCATATTGTCTTTCACAGCTACCCCAGCTACGAACACTGCAACATTGCCTGCATGTATTTGTTCCCTCCGGACTACCAAATTTTCATGGCTGATGTCCCATTCTCCATGAGACATTAATTTCAGCATATAACCCCAGTCTTTTCGCTGTCTGCATCCTATTTTGCACCAAGTTCTGCTCATCATCACCCTTGCTGTTACTGCCCTACATTGAGTTATAATCTCCCATTAAACTTTTACAAAATTGTTTCATAGTCTTTTCCCTTCTACTGTTAACATCCTCCAGTTGTACAAGCCTGTTCTATCTTTGCTTCTCTGACTTTTTTAAGTGTGTAAAACAATGAAATGTTGGCCTGTTAATGACTGGTGATGTAATGGAAAAACTGCTACTAAAAGTGGTTATTGTGACCTCACAGACAAACTGATGTTTTATGGGAAATAATTTTTTTTGTAGTTATTTAACAAAAAACAGCTTTGAGATACTGAATACCACACACTAATGAAAATGTAAACAGAATGAGGGCACAGTGAAGGTAATTAAGGCACGAGGTATTTTATTTTCATTTCAGCTTGTGAGCCGGGCCCAGAGCTTCCAATGAAAGTAGTTGAGGCATTAAGCTTTTTATTTAGTTTCATCAGATGTTTTCAAGAAAAGATGCACAACTTGCAATACAAATTGAAGTTAATGGAGTAAATTAGTAATTTTCCTGACAATTCAAACAAGGTAGGCAACTTGTGCATTGTCAAGTTTTGTCAATAAATAATTATTTTAAAGAAATAGCCGTGAACATGTAAACATCATAAAATGGTTACAACACAGAAGATGACCATTGGGTCTGTCGTGTGTGCCAGGTTTCTGCAAGAGCAACTCAGTTAGTCTCTCTCTGCTGCCTTTTCCCCATAGCCCTGCAAGTTCTTTCTCCTCAAACAATTACCAAGTACCCTTTGAAAACCATTGCTGAATTTTCCTCAAGCTCAGGCAATGCATTCCAGATCCTAATCACTTGCAGTGCAAAAAAAATTATCTCATGTTTCTTGGGTTCTTTTGTCATTCATATTAAATCTGTTTTCTTTCATTCTAAACCCTCCTGCCAACGGGAAGAGTTTTCTATATAAGACCATAAGACACAGAAGCAGACTTAGGCCACTCGGCCCATCGAGTCTGCTCCGCCATTCAATCATGGCTGATATTTTTCTCATCCCCAATTTCCTGCCTTCTCCCCATAACTCCTGATTCCCTTATTAATCAAGAACCTATCTATCTCTGTCTTAAAGACACTCTGTGATTTGGCCTCCACAGCCTTCTGCGGCAAAGAGTTCCACAGATTCACCACTCTCTGGCTGAAGAAATTCTTCTTCATCTCAGTTTTAAAGGATCGTCCCTTTAGTTGTATTGTGTATCTGGTTCTAGTTTTTCCCGACAATTGGAAACACCCTCTCCATGTCCACCCTGTCCAGGCCTCGCAGTATCCTGTAAATTTCAATAAGATCCCCCCTCATCCTTCTAAACTCCAATGAGTACAGACCCAGAGTCCTCAAATGTTCCTCATATGATAAGGTGTTCATTCCAGGGATCATTCTTGTGAACCTCCTCTGGACCCTTTCCAAGGCCAGCACATCCTTCCTTAGATACGGGGCCCAAAACTGCACATAATTCTCCAAATGGGGTCTGACCAGAGCCTTATACAGCCTCAGAAGTACATCCGTGGTCTTGTATTCTAGCCCTCTTGACATGAATGCTAACATTGCATTTGCCTTCCTAACTGCCGACTGAACCTGCATGTTAACCTTTAGAGAATTGTGAACAAGGACTCTCAAGTGCTTTTGTGTTTCTGATTTCCTAAGCATTTCCCCATTTAGAAAATAGTGTATCCCTAAATTCCTCCTTCCAAAGTGCATAACCTCACACTTTTCCACACTGTATTTCATCTCCCGCTTCATTGCCCACTTTCCTATCCTGTCCAAATCCTTCTGCAGCCCCCTTGCTTCCTCAATACTACCTGTCCCTCTACAGATCTTTGTATCATCTGCAAACTTAGTAACAGTGCCTTCAGTTCCTTCTTCCAGATCATTAATGTATATCAGTGTTCTTCAAACCTTTTTTCCGGGGACCCATTTTTACCAACCGGCCAACCTTCGGGACCCAACCCGGCTGACCTTCGCGACCCACGCCGGCCGACCTTCGGGACCGAACCTGGCCGACCTGAGCCACCCACCATTCTCTCTTACCTTGTTTGCTGCTGACAAAAATGGAGGAAATGGTTTTGTGTCCCTTTGGCCCTCGTACACGCTCCTCCAATGGAACCTGTTGGATGAAGGTGAAGCCTTCCGGTGTCGGAAGTATGGAGTCTCCATCTGTCCAAAGTTCTGAATTGTTTTCCTGTAAAATTTTACCAAATTACCCCCCCCCCCCCCCCCCCCACCCTGTCGAACTTGTAAAAAAAAAGAGTAAAATAAATGAAAAAAATGAATAAAACCCCCCCGAACTTGTAAAAAATAAAATGAATAAAATAAATGAAAAAATAAAAATTAAATGAATAAAATAAATGAATAAATGAATAAAAACCACGACAGAAGTTGTAAAACAAAAAGCTGCAACTGTTTAAAAAAAATAGCGGCCGCACTGCGCAATCGTGCCTGATTCTCATTGTGCGCGCATGCGCAATGCGGCCAAATTTTTTTTTTAACGTGTTCGCGGCCGCTTGCAGCCGGCATTATGAAAAGCCGGCAGCTGCGCGGGGATTTGCGCGATCAGGAGTGCCGCGGACAACGGCTCCGCAACCCTCCCGACACCCGCCCCTGAGGCACTCCACTAATCACCGGCTGCCATCCTGAAAAAGACCCCTTTATCCCCACTCTCTGCCTTCTGCCAGTCAGCCAATCTTCTATCCATGCCAGGGTCTTACCCTTAACACCATGGGCTCTTAACTTATTTAACCAGACATCATGATTTTGAGCACTTCAAACATATCTCTCTCAACCTTCTCTTTAAAGAGAACAACCTCAGCGTCTCCAATCTATTCTCATGTCTGCTCCCTATCCCTGGGACTATTAAAAAAAAAAATTCTGGACATATTTCAATTCCTTCACATCTGAAAAGTGTGGTGCCCAGAATTAAATAAAATACTTGGTTTTATAAAGGTTTAGCATAATTTCCTTGCTCTTGTATACTCCTCTATGAAGCCCAGGATCCTGAATGCCTTATTGCTTTCTCAATCTGCCTTGCCACCTTCAGTGATTTGTGTACACACATCCACAGGTCCATTGCTCTTGCACCCCCTTTTTAATTTGTATGGAGGTGATGAAATAACTGAGGATTGAATGACCTTAAAACACAAAAATGCAAGTTCCCTCCGTGCTTGAGTTTATGCAAAGACAAAAACAAAAGATTTATATTGCATCTTTCATGACCCGAGGTTGTCCCAAAGCACTTTACAGCTGATAAAGTTTTTAATTGTAGGAAAAACGGCAGCTAATTTACACACATCAAGGCTGCACCAGCAGCAGTGAGGCAATGTGCGGATAATCTGTTTTGGTTATTTTGGTAGAGGGAGAGAGATAAATAATTGCCAGATATCTGGAAGGATACTCTTGCTCTTCCTTGATATTGACCTGAGAGAGAGTAAATGGGGCCAAGGTTTAACATCTCATTTGAAAGACCCCCTACAGTGCCACATTTCCTTGACATGCATTAAAGTATCAATTTGGATTATATGCCCAAGTCTCTGGAGTGAAACTTGAACCTAGCACCTAAAGTTGAAAGTGTTACCATTATAATGAACAGATGAACCATTTAGATTCAATCCTCCCTCTATGTTTGGTACATGATCTGAGTTGTGGAGGCACTGGTCACATTGCAGTTAGACTCAATATTCACAAATTATGGATGATAAATTTGGATAGTATTTCATTTCTAATTGGTGTCCATTGAATGCTGTTGTTAGTTCGTGTGCACAGATATTGGGTGAGGTTAGAATAAGCTTGGATCTTTGATACATTTAGCAGTTAAATAACCTGTGGGTACCACCAAGATTCTCATGAATAATGGTTGCTCAGTTGAGGGCAGGAACCTGGTTAGCACCAATGGAGCTATACTTTAATCAAAAATCAACACCTGCAGGAGCAGAGATAGGAAAATCTAGTACATAACATTGGCAAGGTTTGGGGGCAGGATAAGTTTTAAAAGAGAAATAAGCATTAAAACTAAAACAGTAATTCATTGTGAAAGTTCAAATTTATATATAGAGAATAAACTTTTCGATTGTGACAGCTCATTTTTTTATGGGCAAGGTTTTGGAAAGTGATGTTTTTGTACTTGAATTATCAGTTTGTATGGTCAGAGAATTTGTCATCTGCTGGTGTGAACTTACATTTTGGTCTCTGCAGGGAAAACTGGAAACTGGAACTTGATTGAATATTTCAGTCTGTCATCCAATTACAAGGGAATACTGAAATGCCGCATGCAAGTTGTGAAACAGGCTCTTTGATTGGAATTACTTCTGAGATCTCAAATCTTGATGAATTGACCATCTCACATAAGGCAATTGTCAGTGAGAAGGAAGCTGCTTTGCACGGTGAGAAGAACGGTTACCCTGATTACATCTACAAGGTTTCAGCGGATGTATTTCAGAGTATACATGTTGAGAAACCACCTTCTAGAAGGCTTATAAACTATGAAAAGGATCCAGGATTGGCCATCCCAGAAATCAAAGATGAGAAATTCCAACGTTGGGTGTATGAGCTCGCCTTCAGTGCTCTGAAATGTAAGTAAAACAGATGGATGTTTTTTTTTAAAGAAAGGTTGAAAAATACAAGAAAATACTGGGTTAGGAAGTATAAATGAAAGGAAATAAAATACGAAGAGGAAAGGGAAAATAATTGCAATTGTTGAAAGACCCTCCAGATCAATACCTAAATGTTGGTTCAGCTGCAACCATGTCATAAATACAATGTAGAATCACTGGGATGATGTAATAAGAACTAGGAGCAGGAATAGGCCATCTGGCCCCTCAAGCCTGCTCCATCATTCAGTGAGATCATGGCTGATCTTTTGTGGACTCAGCTCCACGTTCCGGCCCGAACACCATAACCCTTAATCCCTTTATTCTTCAACAAACTATCTATCTTTACCCTTAAAAACATTCAATGAAGGCGCCTCAACTGCTTCACTGGGCAAGGAATTCCATAGATTCACAACCTTTGGGTGAAGAAGTTCCTCCTAAACTCAGTCCTAAATCTACTTCTCCTTATTTTTAGGCTATGCCCCCTAGTTCTGCTTTCACCAGCCAGTGGAAACAACCTGCCCGCATCTATCCTATCTATTCCCTTCATAATTTTATATGTTTCTATAAGATCCCCCCGCATCCTTCTAAATTCCAAAGAGTACAGTCCCAGTCTACTCAACCTCTCCTCATAATCCAACCCCCTCAACTCTGGGATTAACCTAGTGAATCTCCTCTGCACACCCTCCAGTGCCAGTACGTCCTTTCTCAAGTAAGGAGACCAAAACTGAACAAAATACTCCAGTTGTGGCCTCACTAACACCGTATACCATTGCAGTGTAACCTCCCTAGTCTTAAACTCCATCCCTCTAGCAATGAAGGACAAAACTCCATTTGGCTTCTTAATCACCTGTTGCACCTGTAACCCAACTTTTTGCGACTCATGCACTAGCACACCCAGGTCTCTCTGCATAGCAGCATGTTTTAATGTTTTATCATTTAAATAATAATCCCTTTTGCTGTTATTCCTACCAAACCGGTTGGAAGTATACCGGTAGTCTTCTTATATGCCCAATTTAGTAATGTGAGCTTGAAGTTGTTAAGTTTTCCCACAGTTGTCTGTGGGAGTGTCACACTTAGATGTTGCTTTGGATTTCGCCCTGGATCTTGCCCAGGATACAATTGAGTTACACAATGGTTGAGGTTTCAATACTTCCCTGATTTGTCCTCTGTTTCGTCCCAGTTGTGATATTGAGGGTGATGGTCTTGTATGACCACTCTTGATAGATCCTCGTCACTTTGGCTAGTTACCATGCACGTTCTGTGGGATGCTGAACTCAAACCCATTGTTGTATCTTTAAACTTGGCAACTCTTTGCCTGCTTTTCTGTCATGAATGGCTTTCATCCTTTCTTTTTAGAAGTTATTTTCCAGCTTCTGAAAGATAGATGGAAATTAGGTGGAATTATTCGCATTAGTCTGCCAAACATAAGTTGCGCTGGTGATGGAATGATTGCACCTAGAGGTGTTGCTCAAAGGTATAGCACTGCAATGTTTAGATTTTGTTTGGTTTATGTGCACTTTAGAATTAAAGTTTTTGACACACAAATTTGGTCATACAGTTAGATCTGGGATAGTGCAGGGAAGAAGTAGTGTGATTTATTCTCCAATTCTCACACATGTCCTGAATGGTTTACCAGTAAATTGAGATCATCTCTCTTTGTACCCCTCTTAAACCTAAAATAACACTTAAGAACGCGGGTTCAATTGTGCTTGATATATCGTACAATTGATGGATGATAGGATACTTAGAAAAATAATCCATGACTACTAAGAATATGATCCTGCGGACATGGAAGAGGTCAGAAGCAATCTTGGTCCAAGAATAGTAGGAACTTTGTGCGCTCAATTGACATATTTTCCAGACATATTTTGCAATACTTACCTGTGACTTCAATGTCATTGTTCATACTTGGCCGATCGGCTGTTACTCCCGCTGGCCTCCTCGAACACTCTATGCTCAGGTATGACTTATGAAGTTGTTGTAGTATGTCATATCGCAATGATTGCAGTATGATGAGCTGCTTGCCATTAATGATGGCTCCCCAGGTTATACCTAAATTGTCCTGGGATGCCGAATACTGTTCAATGCTCATGGACATGCTGAATGGAGTCTGGCTGTCCTTCGTTAATTGTTTTTTAGAATTTGTGCAGCATAGAGTCTTTTGCTCCCTCCTTCAATAGTTGCTGACTGTAATGTTATGCAAAATTCATCAGGTGACTGTGTAGAACATCTTCAAGTTCAATGTAGGTCAGATCGAGCTGCATATCTATGGACATATCTTTGGTCTTTGTCGGATTGGGCAATCTGCTGAGCGTATCGGGTGTGACCTTCAAGTTTGTACCAAACCTCGCAGTCATAACCCAGGTTCTTTTTTAAAAAAAGTTTACAGTACCCAATTAATTTTTTCCAATTGAGGGGCAATTTAGTGTGGCCAATCCGCCTACCTTGCATATCTTTGAGTTGTGGGGGCGAAACCCACGCAAACACGGGAAGGATGTGCAAACTCCACATGGACAGTGGCCCAGAGCCGGGATTGAACCTGGGACCTCGCCGCCATGAGACAACAGTGCAAAACATTGCACCACCGTGCTGCCCAGCCCAGGTTTTGGAGTGTCGGTGGTGTGCTAATGGTCGGTTCTACCATAAATCACATGCTGAATAAGTAGATGTGTAAACCAAATTCCAAATACTAATGTCTCCCGCTCAATGTTAGACTAGGGATTTTGAACTAAATGCAATGGGTTTACCTTTCTGTGGTATGCATACTCCTAAGCTTTTTAGAAATGTGTCCACTTCTACAGTGGTACTTCTCTGTGAACATAGAATTGCAATCATGACACCCTGACAATGACTGCTTTACTGCCTCAAAGAGGTGTTGGTGGTCTTTATGTCAAAGAAAGGCACCTTTTCAACGATTCCTGTAAAACTGATTTTGCGTGCTAGTAGAAATACAAGGAGACAAAAGGATCATAGATCATAGAATTTACAGCCATTTGGCTCATCAGGTCTGCACCGACTCTTGAGAAGAGGACATTACTTAAGCCCAGGCTTCTACCCTATCCCCATAACCCAGTAACCCAACCTAACCTTTTGGATACTAAGGGCAATTTATCATGGCCAATCCACCTAGCTTGCATATCTTTGGACTGATGAGGAGACCCAAGCATTGTTGAAGATCTTCCTTATCTTGGCGTATTGACTCTGCATGGGTATTCTCCATTTTGCTTAGATCAGGACAGATATCAGCACTCGAATAAATGAACCCAAAGAAAATGATTTGCTGCAAATTAATGTCGCATTTGTGGCTATTAAACCCCAGCCCTTCTTTATCTGCTGCTTGTATCAGCAGATGTAAGTTCTGATCATATTCCTGTTTTATAATTCCCACGCTAACTATTCCATCTGCATGCCTATGAATCTTGGTATTGTGCAGGTAATGCAATCCAAGTGTGGCTGAAAGAGAACCTGGTTAATGGATAGCCAAAAAAGGCAATCGTCAAGAGCAATAGGTTTGCATCACTGACAGGGGAGGAGAGATGAACTGAAATCCCCAATCCCCTTCCCTCATGTCTGCAATCAATGTGATTGTTTTGGAAAGGTAAATACGGGTGTTTCTAAGCCACCTTTAGCGTGTAATCAATTTAAAGGTTCAGCAGCAGACATTTATGGGTTTAAAAATAAAGAAGATAATTGATTCACACACTCACCCCAAGTCTAAATGCTATGTCAATCATTCAACGCTCATGTGCACACTTATGAAAAAACACAGTTAAATAGAATAAAACAATTTTACAAGTTGAAAATAAAAGAATAGTTTATAGTTCACATGAAAACAATCTTTTTGGGTCCGGTGGAGAAGGAAGTCATTTCCACTCTTCAGTTGTAGTTTGGATGAATTCAGACAGTTGGAGTCGGATATCAGAATTATTGTAGGATCCCCTCCAAAACATGAATATTCAACAGGTCATGAAGTTAGGCACTTGTGGCTTTTGTATCATGAGGTCCAATTTCTTCACAGACGGATTTGGATTTAGGAATCAGGCTTGAAGGCTTTTAAAGAATTTATGTCATCTAGGTTCTTAAACGGCAAAAATGGCACTGCCTTTTAAGCTGTTGTCCATTTTGTCTTTTTCAGGTCTCTTCCTGGGTCTTTAGCTAAAATTTGTTATCTCAAGTTGCTTTTAATCATATGACCAGTACTGGTATCATCTAACCAGAATGGTTTAGAAGTCCAAACCCATCATTTGCAAAAGGAGAAAGATGGTAGTCTTTCACGCTTAACTTGTGGATAACTGGTCTCATCATCTCTTGTTGGTTATATTGCCAACTTAGAGCCATAGGGGAAATTCTGTGATCCCACCTGCAGGAGGTTTGGTGGCGGTTGGGAGTGGAAAATCTAGTGGGGGTGGGGGTGGTGGGGGGGGGGGGGGGGGGGGGGGGGGGGCATGGCTTGATGAAGACAAGGGAGGCAATGTGGAAGGATGGTGCTGCAAGGTGGGGTGTTGGGGAGGGCGAGGGCTCATGATGGCAGGAATAAGGGGGAGGAGGCGGTTGAAGATGAACAATTTAAGGCAGAGGGAAGACCGAGGAGAAGGAAGCTGTACCCCGATGAATCTGCATCAATAGCTCACAAACAAGGGGGCCAAAGGGACACCACATTGTTTACAGGAAGGGGTGCACAAATACTCCAGATGAGTGGATAGAGGTCCAAGTGAGGCATGGGCACCCCACAGATGATGGGCTTGGGGGAACAGTTGAGTCGAGAGACAGACCTCTTGAAGCTGCTAGTCATTTTCCTCTGGGTTGCTGACATCCTGCCCGCCCTCATGAAGGCAGGTGGGCTGAAGCGAGTAATACAAGTGTGTTAGACTGATATTTAAATGTGGCCCCGGTACCATCAAACTTCACAGCTGACAACAGGCAGACGAATCTGCTGTCGGCTCGCTAGATGAATCGGAAGGAAATTTGCCTGTGCGTAATTAATGAGGTTCCATGTGCAGAATCTGGTGCGGGATCCCGCCATTCTGGCCAGCGAACAGGTACTGCCAGAGCCACCCGCCACTACACTTAGTGTCAAAAATGGAGAATTCTACCCACATAGTCTGCAAACACTGGCAGGTGTGAATTCCTCAAAAAGGTGCTGTCTAAGCATGTCCATTCAAGGGAGAGGTCCCCACCCAGGCTGATTCAATTTGAACTTTCTGGAAGCTTAAGATTGTCACTGTTGAAAAAGCAATGGTCACCTGGCTCTTGGCAGCTATCTTAGCCATCTCGTCAGTGTCCATTTTAAAAGAGAAAAGATAGTTCCAAAGCTTCCAGAGGAACACAGTCCATGTTTGAAGTAATGTTTGAAGTAATGAAAAGGATGCCTTCACTTGGAATGACAGTCCAAATGGCATAAAAAATATAGTCAGCTCTTGGGACTTCACACACCCGTGTTTGGTGTCAAGTTTTGAAGAGAACTTTGCTCCTGCAAATTTTGTATTGAGCTCTTCCAAAGTAGGGATTTTCTGTGGACAATCCTTTCGAGCTTTGTTCAAATGTCTCTGATCAAGGCTGACTCCTAGTGACCCTTTGTCCTTCTTGATGACACACGGGATTGAGTTGCACCAGTCCTTGTACTCTTGTACTTTCCAAATTATCCCATCCATTTTATCCAGTTTGATCTTCAACCTGGCCTGCATGTGGATGCCGCACTGCCTGGTATTTGATGGGAAGGCATCCTCTCTCTATCTCTCTGTCTCTCTGAATCTCCCTGAAAATTGCTGATTTGAACAAAACACGGGCTATTGCAATGTCAGTGTGGTGAATCTACTTCACCTAATTCATGAGCTGTCTTAACTGTCTGTATAATGATGTGACCCATGACCTGGAAGTGATGATACGGGCTACTTCCAGGTACTGTACTGGAACCCTGGTGGGCTCCGCCTCTGGCTCCGCCCTCACCGGGGCCATATATGGTCCAGCCACCTGTACTCATTTGTACAGCCGACTCTGGCAGGCGAGTTCATGGATATTAAAGCCTAATGTTCACTCGTTCTCACGGTCTCACAGTGAATTGACGGTATAACAATTTAATATCCATAGACAGCATCATGGAAGCCGCTCTAAAGCCAGATAAGCTCGAACTCGACGCGCGCGCGTCAGAAGCCAAGGAGATCTTCGAACATTGGCTTCGCTGCTTTGAGGCCTATCTCGACTCCTTCACAACGCCTCCCACTGAAACCCTCAAGCTGCAACTCCTCCACGCTCGGGTGAGTCATCGAATCTCCGTGATGATCGAGAAAGCGACCACGTACGAGGCGGCAGCCGCAACCCTCAAGATGCATTTCGTGAAGCCTGTAAACAAAGTCTACGTCCGACATCTCCTCACTACTCGCCGCCAACGTGCTGGGGAATCGCTAGATGAGTACCTGGAAAAACTGACCCTACTCGTTAGGAACTGCAGCTACCGGGATGTGACGGCGGAGGAACACATGAACCTACAGGTCCGGGACACCTACGTGGCTAGGGTCCGAACAGCAGCGCTTGATGGAAAACGGGACCACTGATTTGTGGGACACGGTAAAGCTAGCTACCTCATTAGAGGAGGCCTACCAGAATATCAGTGCGTTCCCCGCGGACCCAGTGAACCCCTCGTGGACGCCATGGTTGAGACCCCCGTCGGACCTGACTACGTCGCGTGCCTGTGCCGCACAGCTGCCACTCCAGCCCGGGGAACTGCTGTGCTACTTCTGCGGTCAGGGTCAACATCCCCGGCAGCGTTGTCCAGCCCGCACAGCGACGTGCAGCGACTGTGGGAAAAAGGGACACTTCGCCAGAGTCTGTCTGGGCCGACCTAAAGCCCAGAAATCGAACACTCGCCAGGCCCGACCCGTGGACTCACAGGCTCACAGACCCTGCAACGTGGCTGCGTGCCTGCTTGGAACGCCCCCTTCAGAAATGTCATCAGCCTCGTGCGACTCGTGGGGGCCGCCATCTTGCCTGCCGGCTCCAACACCGACCGACACGTGCGACCCATGGGGGCCGCCATCTTGCCCGCCGGCTCCTACACCGACCGACATGTGGACTCATGGGGGCGGCCATCTTGGTCGCTATCTTGGACCCAGCCCGACACGTGCGACTCATGGGGACCGCCATTTTGTGACCCCAAAACCGCCTACCACGCTGGCTACCCACAGCTGGGCGCAGTTACCCTCGACCAGTTGCAGCCGAAGCACTTGAAAAACTCAATGATGGTCATCTGGGTTAACGGGCACGAGACCCCTGCCTTTTCGACTCCAGGAGCAGGTAGAGCTTTGTTCACCCGGACACGGTAAGGCGCTGCTCCTTTCCCATATACCCCGCATCCCAAACCATCTGCCTTGCCTCCGGATCGCATTCGATCCACATCCGGGGGTACTGCATCGCTAACCTTGCGATGCAGGGCGCCAAGTACGCCCGTACATTGTATGTCCTCCCTCACCTCTGCGCCCCCCCGCTGCTTGGATTAGACTTCCAATGCAGTCACCAAAGCCTGACCCTACAGTTCGGCGAACCCTTACCCCGCCTCATGGTAACCCTCGCAACCCTCAAGGTCTCTCCCCGTTCTCCCCGTGTGTGCGTGGGTTTCCTCTGGGTTCTCCGGTTTCATCCCACAGTCCAAAGATGTGCAGGTTAGGTGGATTGGCCATGCCAAATTGCCCTTAGTGTCCAAAATTGCCCTCAGTGTTGGGTGGGGTTCTGTCTCTGTCAGCCTCTGTCAATGGCGGGTCGGGTACAGGTGGTTAAAATGAACGTGTTGCCACGATTTCTGTTTATTTTCCAATGCCTGCCGATGTTCCTGCCAAAGGCATTTTCTGGAGAGATTACCTCGATCATCTCGGGAGGGAAGGTGGCCAGAGTGAGAAAAGTGCTGCTACAGAGGGGAAGGCAGGCAGGGGGTTTGGGTCTTCCGAACTTGCTGTACTACTACTGGGCGGCAAATGTGGAGATGGTGTGGAGCTGGGTCAGAGGGGTTGATTCCCAGTGGGTCAGAATGGAGGAGAGTTTGCGTACGGGGTCAGAATTGAAGGCGCTAGCAACAGCACTGCTCCCAATAGCCCCGGGAAAATACTCGGGAGTCCGGTAATAATAGCTTCTTGAAAATCTGGAGGCAGTTTATACTTCGGGTTGGGGGCAGGGTCAAGGCAAATGCCGATTCGGGGGAACCACAGATTTGAGCCAGGGAGGTGGGATGGAAATTTTCGGAAATGGGAGGAGAAGGAGATTAAGAAGCTAAAAGATTTGTTTCTTGGGGGTCGGTTTGCAGGATTGAGGGAGCTGGAAGGAAAGTATGGGCTGTAGCGGGGGAAATGTTTAGATACATGCAGGTTTGAGATTTTGCTAGGAAGGAGACACAGAGCTTCCCGGTGGAGCCGGCCTCCACATTGTTGGAGGAGGTGCTGATGACAAGGGGACTGGAGAAGGGGGTAGTGTCGGCGGTTTACAGGGCTATTTTGGAAGAGGAGAAGGCATCAGTGGAAGGGTTCAAAGCAAAGTGTGAGGAAGAGTTGGGAGAGGGTATGGAGGAGGGGTTCTGGTGTGAGGTGCTCCGGCGAGTAAATGCCTCCACCTCGTGCGTGAGGTTGGGGCTGATACAGCTGAAGGTGGTATACAGAGCACACCTCACGAAGGCGAGCTGGCTTTTTGAGGGGGTAGAAGATGTGTGTGAGCATTGCCCGGAGGGGGGGAGGGGGGGGGGGGGGGCAAGCACAATGCTCCAGCTATGGCCAGGAACAAATCACGTTCATATGTTTTGGTCCTGGCCAAAGCTAGCGTGAAACTGGACCAGGGCCCTCGGGAGGCCATATTCAGGGTGTCGGACCAGCCGGCGTTGGAAACAGATGTGGAGGCAGATGTTGTAGCCTTCGCCTCTTTGATCGTCCGAAGGCGGATCCTGATGGGTTGGAGAGCAACCTCCCCACCCTATGCCCTGGTGTGGTGGGGGGGACCTGTTGGAATTCTTAACTCTTGAGAAGGTTTAGTTTGAACTGAGGGGAAGGATGGAGGGGTTCTACAATTCATGGGTGTTATTCATTATGCACTTTCAAGAATTGGATAACATAGAACATTAGTCCGTGGGGGTTGTGTTAGTTGTGATCCCTAATTCCTTTTTGTTATTTGTTTATTTTAACATGCAAGCAGTTGTTTGGGGATTGGTGGGAGGGTGGGATTGTTGTTGATATGGGGATTGACATATTTGTTACTGCTAATTGTTTATTGTTGATGGGTGCAAATTTGGGCGAAAATGTGAAAAAGGAGGAAAATAAAAATAGAATAAAAACACTCCGGAAGCTGGGCACCACCCAGGACAAAACAGCCCGCTTAACTAGCAGCCCTTACACACACAGTCATTCCCTTTAGCACCTGCACACTGTGTGTCCCAGTTACAAGATTCACTGCAGGAATTCACCAAGATTCCTTAAATAGCATGTTCCAAATCCACAATCTCTAACATCTGGGGCAGGCATTGTCAAACTCGAAGGCGCGACCCGTGGGTGGGTCGAGGGTGGGTGTCGGGAGGGTCGCGGAGCCGTCCATCACGGCGCTCCCGATCGCGTAAATCTGCGCGCAACAGCCGCAGCAGCCGGCTTTTAATAACGCTGGCTGCAAGCGGCCTTCAAAATGGCCACGAACATACAAAGAAAATGTGGCTGCACTGTGCATCATCGGTGTACCTGCACGAAACTATGCACAGCGTGCCGGTGATCGGGCACCCATGCGCAGTGCAGCCGCTTCTTTTTAAACGGTCGCAGCTATTTTTTTTCCAAGTTCGGGGTGGGGTTTATTCATTTTATTTCGTTCTTTTTATTTTCACTTTACTCATTTCATTTTTTTTTACAAGTTCGGGGGGGGTTTATTTGATAAAATTTTACGGGAAAAAAATGCAGAACTTTGGACAGATGGAGACTCCATACTTTCCAACACCGGAAGGCTTCACCTTCATCCAACAGCTTCCATTGAAGGAGCATGTACGAGGGCCAAAGGGACCCAAAACCATTTCCTCCATTTTTGTCAGCAGCAAACAAGGTAAGGTAAAATGGTGGGTCGTGCAGGTCAGCTGGCGTAGGCCGCGAATGTCGGCTGGCGTGGGTCGCAAAGATTGACCGGCGTGGGCCGCGAAGGTTGGCCAGCGTGAGTCACGAACGTCAGCCAGCATGGGTCGCGAAAGTCGGCCGGCGTGGGTTGCGAAAGTCGGCTGGTGTGGGTCGCGAAGGTCGGCCGGCGTGGGTCACGAAGGCGGCCGGCGTGGGTTGCGAAGGCGGCCGGCGTGGGTTGCGAAGGTCGGCCGGCGTGGGTAGCGAAGGTCGGCCAGCTTGGGTTGCGAATGTCGGCCAGGTTGGATCCCGAAGGTTGGCCAGTTGGTAAAAATGGGTCCCCAGAAAAAAAGTTTGAAAAACACTGATCTAGGGCAGCAGATACAGGCAACACCACTACTTGGAAGTTCCTCTCCAAGCCACACACCATCCTGACGTGGAACTATATCTCCATTCCTTCACTGTCACTCGGTCAAAATCCTGAAACTCTCTCCCTAACAGCACTGTGAGTACATCTACATCACATGGACTGCAGCGTTTCAAGCCAGCTGCTGACCACCATCTTCTTAAAGGCAATTAGGGATGGGCAATAAATTATGGCCGAACCAGCAAAGCCCACATCCCATGAATTAATGAAAAAGAATATGCAAATGCTCCTGATGGAGTAATGTGATCTGTGTGTTTGGCGACATGAATGGTGTGGAACGTATGCTCATCTTGCCTTGCAGCATCATTGTCATGTAACTTTCAAGCTACCCAGCATTGGATTTGTGGGATACCCCAAAGCTGTGCGAGGGAATCCCTCTGAGGTTCCCAGGTAAGAGTTTGTACTGCATTTGCCCTGATGTGCTAACTTCCTCTGGACAATTGATGTGCACTGGGAACAACCTGAAAATGTGACTCGCAAACACTGCACGGTTCCTCCAGGGTAACCAATAGTTACCCCCCCCCCCCCCCCCCCCCCCCCCCCCCGCTCCCAATGTAAACCCATACCACTTCATGTACTCCTTGGCCTCTAATACTCTGCATGACAGCCAATGTTCCTCCACCCACCCCCATAGCTCTTCATAGTCTCTATGCCAACCTATTCCCCCAAAGCACCACCCTTTGTCCTTACACATACCATGCTAACTCACCCAATACCCACTACGGGAAGATGTCAGGACCCATGCTGAAATTAAATCAAATTCTAAGTGCCCATTAATAAAATCACTATTTAAAAAAACCACTAATTGATAAAAACCTATTCACTACAATTAAATTCCTTCAACCAACAGCTCAATCCCTTATAACAAGCATTTATATTCAGAGTGCCCCTTAAAAGACTTAAAAGCATTTTGGAACTGTCAATCACACTGAAATGACAGGCACCCTATTGTAATGATCATAGATTGTGAAATCAATCAAACAGCACCAAACTTGTAATGATACCCCTCAGGCTCATGTCAACAAACCGAGTCAAATAGCAAGCACTGTTTTCTTATCATCACTGCAGACAGTTTTTCTAATATTTAAAGGGGAGGACATTTAAAACGCCTTGGGGGAAAATGGAGGTGAGTTCTTACAGGGACACTAGTGTGAGTGTCTTAGTAATTACCCCACTACCGTTCTCTCCTGTAAGATTTTCTTTGAATCCAGTGGTGGTGTCCCCCTGAGGATCTGGAAGCAATTCGGACAAAATTTTTAATTCTGCTCCATGTTGTTGCTGGCAACCATCACGTCATTTCATGTGCTAACCATCTCTTTGTGCCAGTGAGTTAAGACTTTCACCATTTAGGTCATGGGAGGGGAAGGATCTAGAAAGGTTTGGGGACTTGTTCATTGAGGGACAGTTTGCCAGGTTTGAGGAACTGCAGGTAAAGTTTCAGCTGTTGGGACTAACAAGCTCCGTTATTTCCAGATTCTGGACTTTTGCGGAAGACTTTTCCTTAATTTCCCTTGTCACTTCCATCCTCCTTGTTGAAGAGGACTTTATCTTTGGGTCTGATGGGGATAGTATTTTGGGTATCTATGGCCTTATCAGCTTATCAGCAGAGTCAGCCTCATTGGACGAGATGAAGATTGTAGCCACCTGGAGTGGCCACTTCCCGATTCCAAAATGGATGCCCGCAAAGAATGCAGGGAAAATTGCCAGGCACAGGAAAACAAGCAGGTGCAAGGTTTCCTGTGTATTAAGACTTGCAGAACCCAGACAGAACCAAAACCAATAGCTATCTACATATTAATGAGCGATCCCCAGGAACAATTAGATACATTCAAGCGATCGGGACCAAACCAGACTCCCCTGCGCCAGCGGGAGCTAGGACAAAGGAAGGCCAACGGACACATAGGAACCGCCCAGCGATCAGGGAACAGCTCCAGTATTGGAAAAATCGATTGAAACGATTGGGACATGGTCCAATTAATTGGGACCAGGTCCGGGGACCGCCCACAAGGGCGCAAAACTCCCGGGGACTATAAAGTAGAGTCCCCAAGTTCAGTTCGCTCTCTTGGCAGGTTTTCTTGGCAGCTCTCAAAGAACTCTTGACCGTGACTCTCAGCAAGGAGAGACCTGCCTAGCAGCTGCACAAACCAAGTAAGTCTTCAGTCAACGCACGCTACGAGATAGTCGCTCCTAGCTACTGGTCCATACCAGCTTTAAACCTGCAGACTCCAAACCGGACAAAGGCCATTGTTCCTCTGACCTGGTGTGCCATTTGAAAGCTAAGTACAGGCCTTTAGTTATAGTGATAGTCTAGTAAGTAGAGTTTTATGCATGAGTAGTGATTGACTGTGTGTATAATAAATGTGTTTTGATTTGAAGCTTACTAACTGGTGTATTGAGTTATTGATCAGCACTTGGCTTTGAACCTCGTGGTGGTATCAGAAAGATACCTGGCGACTCTAGAGCAAAGGTTATTAAAACAGAGCAATTAAGTAAAAGCACACCGAGCAACAAGATAAAGTGGGAAGGTGAATTCAGTCCTATTTTGGATGAGGTGCGGAGTGAGGCTCTTCACAAGTTAAACTCCACGTCCTCCTGTGCTTGACTTGATCTGATCCATGTGTATGGGGCTCATCAGACCAAAGCGAGGATGAGTGGATTCTTTCTGGGGGGCTGGATGTCAATTGTGAGCGTTGTTCTCGGGGGGCCTGCTAATCATACTCATATTCTCTGATCATGTCCCAAGTTGTTAAGCTATTGGTCACCTTTAACACCATGTCAGAGATTCTTAACATCAAACTGGAGCCTTGTCCATCGGTGGCCATTTTCGGGGTCTTGGACTTGCTGGTGCTGCAGGCGGGGGTGAAGGCAGATGTCCTTGCCTTCGCATCGTTGATAGCCTGGACGGGAGTTCTGCATCGGCTTGGTTGGGTGACCTCATAGAATTTTTACATTTGGAGAAGGTCAAGTACACCATTTGGGGGTCGGTAGATGCGTTTTACCTGAGATGGCAGCCATTCATTTCCTTTTTCAAAGAGTTAGTCACCGTCAGTTGTTAGGGGTTTTTTTTTAGTTTATTGTTGGGTGTTGACTGTGTTCCTTGTATTTTGTCATTTGTAGCATCCATTTTATATTATATTGTTATAAATGAAAATGTTTTCAATAAAAATATATTTAAAAAAGAATTGACAAAAGAAGTTGAGCAAAACATGTTGTTTTGGCGAAAGGTTGCTCCACAAAAAATTGGCATAGCCAATTTTATTAAGACATGGACTGACCAGTATTTGACATGCTTCCTTTTTAATGTTTTTATCTGCAGCTAAGCAATGCTGAAACATGGTGCAGAATTCTTTTCTGCCTGTGAAACATGAGCCGGACTTTTATGGTGCCCGGACTCTAGACCACGTTATAGGAAGGATGTGGAAGCTTTGGAAAGGGTTCAGAGGAGATTTACTAGGATGTTGCCTGGTATGGAGGGAAGGTCTTACGAGGAAAGGCTCAGGGACTTGAGGTTGTTTTCGTTAGAGAGGAGAAGGCTGAGAGGTGACTTAATAGAGACATATAAGATAGTCAGAGGGTTAGATAGGGTGGACAGTGAGAGTCTTTTTCCTCGGATGGTGATGACCAGCACGAGGGGACATAGCTTTAAATTGAGGGGTGGTAGATATAGGATAGATGTCAGAGACGGTTTCTTTACTCAGAGAGTAGTAGGGGCCTGCAACAGTAGTAGACTCGCCAAATTTAAGGACATTTAAGTGGTCACTGGATAGATATATGGATGAAAATGGAATAGTGTAGGTCAGATAGGCTTCAGATGGTTTCATGGGTCGGCACAACATCGAGGGCCGAAGGGCCCGTACTGCGCTGTAATGTTCTATGTTCTAGACGCTTCTGACCCGGAAGCGGATGAAATCACACTGGATGATGTCAAGCACATGATCCGATGTCCTGATGTCATTGTGCACTTGTGTGATATTTCAGTCGGTGGACGATCACGAGAGTTGGAAGGGTACCCGCTGACAATTAAGGAGGCAACTGAGCCCATTCAGGGGCCAGTTGAAAACTATTTTACGTGACCTGTCTACTTTTATGGTTGGCAGGTGGAGCAATTGGTGAGGCGACCTTTACTTTTTAGCTTCAACCTTGATCGAGGGTGTCATGAAATCGCGGGGCTAAAATAAAATTAATAAAGGTGTCAGGGAACTGAGGTTTGTGCTTGAATATGATGCCTAGACATAATTTGCTGCATTTTTGATTGGAATTTAATTTGTGCAGGTCTACAGCTGCCTGAGACAGCTCCGCAGCAGTTGTCCCTTTGAGAGAGCCCATTAGAAGGGCCAGTCTGCACCAATCCTTTTCATGGCAGCCACACTCCCCGCTAGCGTTGAGCAGTTCTCAGCCAGCATGAAATCTTGTTCTGGGACTAATCATGGCTGGAAGTGCATTTCATGCCCTCTGATGCTCGATCAATGACTCCAGAAGCAGGATTGGATGACATTTGAAGGCTTTATTGGACTAGATGTTTCCCCCAGCAGCGCAAGTACAGAATGCAGCAGCTGGGGAGATACAGACTCTTACACTGCCTTACTGGGTGGAACCAGCATGCAGGCTTCACCAATGATCTTGCTGTCTCAGGTATCTCCCACACCAATGGTCTTACAGCCTCAATTTGGGTACTGTAATACCCCTAATACCGACTACCACATTCACCCCCTGTTTAAAAAAAAGACCAGGTGGTGGTCTTACATTATACAGTGGTAGAGGTTGAGATTATGGTGGTACCCGTCGGTGGTACAGTGTTTTGCCTTGTTACATGTCACAACTATTTACAGTATTTATTATCATGTACATATCAAAATGAAACAATTAGTCGATCGGGGGCCCTGGTCGTCCTCTGTGAACGTCGCAGTTTCGGCGGCGATGCAGGCACCAGCTCAGGAATCTGTGACTCCGGGAGTGTGACTTTGGTTTCTTCGGTAGCTTCATCACCCCTGGGTGGGACCAGTGGGAGAACTGATCCACCTGGGAAGGGGGAAGCCGTGGGATGCGCCGGTGGGAGAGAGGATGGGGTAGGTGGGGGGGAGAGGGGGGTGTGGGTGGGGATACAGCGGGCGCCAGGTCCCGTAGGGAGAGTGTATCCTGTCGGCCGTCGCGGTACGCCACGTAGGTGTACTGAGGGTTAGCATAAAGGAGGCGGACCCTCTCGATCAATGGGTCCGACTTGTGTGCCCGCACGTGTTTGTGGAGCAGGATGGGTCCAGGAGCTGCCAGCCAGGTTGGGATTGAGGTCTCGGAGGAGGACTTCCTAGGGAAGGCAAGGAGACGTTCATGAGGTGTTTCGGATCGGATGGAGTGGAGTGCATCGGGGAGGACCTCCTGCCAGCGGGAGACTGGGAGATTTCTGACCGCAGGGCCAGTAGGACGGCCTTCCAGATCGTTCCGTTCTCCCTCTCCACCTGCCCGTTTCCCCGGGGGGGGGGATTATAACTGTTTGTTCTGCTCGAGGCAGTGCCGTTGCTGAGCAGGAATTGACGCAGTTCGTCGCTCATGAAGGAGGACCCCCTATCGCTGTGTATGTAGGCGGGGAAACCGAACAGTGTAAAGATACTGTGGAGGGCTTTTATGACGGTGGCTGCGGTCATGTCGGGGCAGGGGATGGCGAATGGGAACTGGGAGTACTCGTCAATCACGTTCAGGAAGTACGTGTTGCGGTTGGTGGATGGGAGGGTCCCTTTGAAGTCCATGCTGAGGTGTTCAGAGGGACAGGAAGCCTTTACCAGGTGCGCTTTCTCTGGCCTGTAGAAGTGCGGCTTGCACTCCACGCACATTGGCAGTTCCTGGTGGCGGTCCTGACCTCCTCGATGGAGTAGGGCAGGTTGCGGGTCTTGATAAAATGGAAGAATCGAGTGACCCCCCCTGGTGGCAGAGGTCCTCATGGAGGGCCCGCCCGGAGTCGGTCCACTTGTGCGTTGGCACATGTGCCGCGGGATAGGACATCCGGAGGCTCGTTTAGCTTCCCGGGACGATACAAGATCTCATAGTTGTAGGTGGAGAGCTCGTTCCTCCACCGTAAGATCTTATCGTTCTTTATCTTGCCCCGCTGTGCAGTATCGAACATGAAAGCAACCGACCGTTGGTCAGTGAGGAGTGTGAATCTCCTGTTGGCCAGGTAATGCTTCCAGTGCTGCACAGCTTCTACTATGGCCTGGGCCTCCTTTTCAATGGAGGAATGACGGATTTCTGAAGCATGGAGGGTACGCGAGAAGAAGGCCACGGGCCTGCCCGCTTGGTTGAGCGTGGCCACCAGAGCTACGCGGACGCGTCGCTCTCGACTTGGAATGGAAGGGATTCGTCGATTGCGTGCATCGTAGCCTTTACGCGGCTGAAGGCCTGGCGGGCCTCTGCCGACAGGGAAAACCGTAGATAGGATTAGTGGGTGGGCCTTGTCCGCATAATTGGGGACCCACTGGGCGTAATATGAAAAAAATCCCAGGCAGCGTTTCAGGGCCTTGGAGCAGTGGGGGAGGGGAAACTCCATGAGGGGGCGCATGCGTTCGGGATCTGGGCCAAAAACTCCATTATGCACTACGTAGCCGAGGATGGGTAGACGGTCGGTTCTGAACACTAATTTGTCCTTGTTGTAGGTGAGACTAAGGATTTTTGCGGTTTTTCGGAGGTATTTTCGTAGGTTGGTGTCGTGGTCCTACTGGTCATGGCCGCAGATGGTGACGTTGTCGAGGTACGGATATGTGGCTTGCAAACTGTACCGGTCAACTATTCAGTCCATCTCCCGTTGGAAGACCGAGACTCCATTCGTGACACCGAAGGGAACCCTCAGGAAGTGGTAGACCATTGAGGGTCGCTAGGCTGCAGACAGTGAGGGGGGGGGGGGGCGGGTATAGTGACACTGAATTTAAAGGTTAAGCTCTGGATTTTGCATTGGAAGTCTAACCCTAGTAACGTGGCAGCGCAGAGGTGAGGAAGGACATAGAGATTGGATGACATTTGAGCATGGCAGCGCAGAGGTGAGGAAGGACAGCGAGATTGGATGACATTTGAAGGCTTTATTGGACAAGATGTTTCCCCCAGCAGCGCAGGTACAGAATGCAGCAGCTGGAGAGACACAGACTCTTATACTCCGCCTTATTGGGCGGAACCAGCAGGCAGGCTTCACCAATGATCTTGCTGTCTCAGGTATCTCCAACATCAATGGTCTTCCAGCCTCCACCTGGGTACCGTAATACCCCTAATACCAACTACCACACCCACTGAGTCCAAACGGCCAACGGGTGCAAAATTTAGGCCATGAAAAAAGTCACTTCTATCTACTTTAATACCAAAATGAAAGCACTGATTAAGCAAGGGCAAATATATGGGGCCTAATGAGAGATGGGTTAAGAACGTAAAATCCATTAGACGTCTTTCTCACTAAATCCATATCTTATTGTAAGTACGTGTTGCCTTTTCACAAGTGTTTTGTTGATGTTCTCATGAAGCCAGCTGACTTTCGACAACACCAAAATGATGTGCCTGAATTGAGAATATACCATTTTAACAGTAAGATATTTTTATGTTTGTAGCATGCAGTAGAAAATTTTAGTACTGTGGTTTGTATTGCAAGTAGAACCAATTTGAATAAAATTACACCAATAATTTGCTGAGTGTTCAAGTCACTAAAGAGTCATTGTATGAAATGTGACTGTACTGTTGGAGACTTGAATCTGGATTTCATTTTTCATTTTCTTTCTTTTCCCCACCTTTCACCTGAAATGTAGAAAGTGATGAATCATACTTGGGTTTCATACTGGCTTCTAACAATAACAATAAAATTTTTCGTGACGATCTCACAAATAGAAGCAGATAAGGAAAGCATGTGTCCGTTGTTATCCACCTTGGTCTTTACAGCAGACCCCTGCAATCAAGTATTCCTGATATAAATCTTAAATTTGCCTTTTAGCAATTTAAATGGATGTCTGCTTGTCCTATTAATCTGACACAGTAACCATGATTTAACGGAAATGTATCTAAGCATCATTTGTGGCGGGTCTTGGTGGGAGTTTCCCGCCGGTTCTACCGGCGCGTTCTCCAACATTATCTAACAACATTTTGGAAAGGTGCCCTGATTTCTAAGTGAGCGTGTGGGTCCCCTCCACCATGGGCAGTGTCACTCCCCACACACATGAGAATTACCCCCCCCCCCCCACCAAGTGAGGACACCCTGCTATGACTTCCATGGGGGACCCCCCTCTTCGGGCTCCCTCATACCCCCTTACAGGGCCTCTCTTCCTGGACCCCCAGCCACCACCCCCCAACCTCCCATAGGCCCCTTCTCACCTTCCCTGCGCTCCCCACCCCATAGACTCCTCCACCCGTCCTTTCGTGGGCATGGACCCATCGGGACCTAACTCTTGGCACTGCCGTCCTGGAACCCGGACACCTGTGCACTGGCACCCTGGCAGTGCTCCCGCTGGCTTGGCAGTGTCACCCGGGCACCTTTGCAGTGCCAGGGTGGCAGTACCAAGGTGCCTGTGTTCCAGGGGGAGGGCCAGGAGCCACCTAGGGGGCTCCGATGCCATTCGACCTGTCCCACGTTTGTGTGGACCAGTACTGAACTGCGCCCGACTGTGCCCAACTGCGGCCTCGCTGGGGAGGCTGGTAGACCCTGGGAGGCCGGTAGTTAACGGGTAAGTAGGCCGCAAGTAGGTTTAAGGACTACTTCCGTGAGTGCAGCTTGGACCTGCCCACAATGGGCGTGTTCCTGATCCTGACGCTCTGCGGGACTTGGTTTCAGTAAATTAGATGCATTTTCATCATGTCTGACCTACATTGTTCTAAGAGTCTAAAACCATCTTATGGCACTCTTTGGAAGAAATTCATAATTTGGTTGTCTCTCATTTGGACAGTGATGTGGATTAAGCATGAGTAGATATTTCACATGTGCCGTTACTATCAAATTCAGTTTTTGACATATCAGGGAAGAACCCTGTCACAATGATTTCTCGACCCTCTAAGTTAGAAAATCTGTTGGATATTTTCCCTCCCTCTCTGCTGCTACTCCATTTGTGATGGTTTTCTCAGCCACATCATTTATGTTGCAAGTTTGGTTTGAATGTTTCAGAATGCACCACTTTGGGCCTGGGGAGAGAGACATTGAGGAAGGTTTCTTAGCAGTATTCATAAGCCAAAGTACAACATTGTATTAACTGTATGTGAAATATTTGCCAATACTGAACTGTTTCGCAGCCAAGGATTGTAGCTGAGCTTGTATGAACATAGAACATAGAACATTACAGGGCAGTACAGGCCCTTCGGCCCACGATGTTGCGCCGTCCTGTGAAACCCCTCTAAAGTCCCTCTACACTATTCCCTTATCGTCCATATGCCTACCCAATGAACATTTGAATGCGTTTAGTGTTGGCGAGTCCACTACTGTTGCAGGCAGGGCATTCCATGCCCTTACTATTCTCTGAGTAAAGAACCTACCTCTGACATCTGTCCTATATTTATCTCCCCTCAATTTAAAGCTGTGTCCCCTCGTGCTGGACATCACCATCCGAGGAAAAAGGCTCTCACTGTCCACCCTATCTAATCCTCTGATCATCTTGTATGCCTCAATTAAGTCACCTCTTAACCTTCTTCTCTCTAATGAAAACAGCCTCAAGTCCTTCAGCCTTTCCTCATATGATCTTCCCTCCATACCAGGCAACATTCTTGTAAATCTCCTCTGTACCCTTTCCAATGCTTCCACATCCTTCCTATAATGTGGCGACCAGAACTGCACACAATACTCCAAATGCAGCCGCACCAGAGTTTTGTACAACTGCAACATGACCTCATGGCTCGGAAACTCAATTCCTCTACCAATAAAAGCTAACACACCGTACGCGTTCTTAACAACCCTCTCAACCTGGGTGGCAACTTTCAGGGATCTATGGACATGGACACCGAGATCTCTCTGCTCGTCCACACTACCAAGAATCTTACCATTAGCCCAGTACTTTGCCTTTCTGTTATTCCTTCCAAAATGAATCACATCACACTTTTCTGCATTAAACTCAATTTGCCACCTGTCAGCCCAGCTCTGCAGCTTATCTATGTCCCTCTGTAACTTGTAACATCCTTCTTCACTGTCCACAACTCCACCGACTTTAGTGTCATCTGCAAATTTACTCACCCATCCTTCTACGCCCTCCTCCAGGTCATTTATAAAAATGACAAACAGCAACGGCCCCAAAACAGATCCTTGTGGCACACCACTAGTAACTGGACACCAGTCAGAGCATTTCCCATCAACCACCACTCTTTGTCTTCTATCAGCTAGCCAATGTCTGATCCAAACTGCTAAATCACCCTGAATCCCATGCCTCTGTATTTTCTGCAATAGCCTACCGTGGGGAACCTTATCAAACTCTTTACTGAAATACATATACACCACATCAACTGCTTTACCCTCATCCACCTATTTGGTCACCTTCTCGAAGAACTCAATGAGGTTTGTGAGGCACGACCTACCCTTCACAAAACCATGTTGACTATCTCCAATCAAATTATTCCTTTCCAGATGATTATACATCCTATCTCTTATAAACCTTTCCAAGACTTTTCCCACAACAGAAGTAAGGCTCACTGGCCTATAGTTACCGGGGTTATCTCTACTCCCCTTCTTGTACAAGGGGACAACATTTGCTATCCTCCAGTCCTCTGGCACTATTCCTGTAGACAAAGATGAATTAAAGATCAAAGCCAAAGGCTCAGCAATCTCCTCCCTAGCTTCCCAGAGAATCCTAGGATAAATCCCATCCGGCCCAGGGGACTTATCTATTTTCACACTTTCCAGAATCGCTAACACCTCCTCCTTATGAACCTCAAGCCCTTCTAGTCTAGTAGCCTGTATCTCAGTAGTCTCCTCGACAACTTTGTCTTTTTCCTGTGTGAATACTGACAAAAAATACTCATTGAGCATCTCTCCTATCTCCTCGGACTCTACGCACAACTTCCCACTACTGTCCTTGACTGGCCCTACTCTTACCTTAGTCATTCTTTTATTCCTGACATACCTATAGAAAGCTTTAGGGTTATCCTTGATCCTACCTGCCAAAGACTTCTCATGTCCTCGCTTGGCTCTTCTTAGCTCTCTCTTTAGAGCCTTCCTAGCTAACTTGTAACTCTCAAGCGACCCAACTGAACCATCACGTCTCATCTTCACATAAGCCTCCTTCTTCCTCTTAACAAGTGATTCAACTGCTTTAGTAACCCATGGTTCCCTCACTCGACCACTTCCTCCCTGCCTAACAGGTACATACTTATCAAGGACACGCAGTAGCTGTTCCTTGAACATGCTCCACATTTCCATTGTGTCCATCCCCTGCAGTTTTCCTCTCCAGGCGATACATCCTAAGTCTTGCCTCATCGCATCATAATTGCGTTTCCCCCAGCAATAACTCTTGCCCTGCGGTTTATACCTATCCCTTTCCATCGCTAAAGTATACGTAATCGAATTGTGGTCACTATCACCAAAATGCTCACCTACCTCCAAATCTAACACCTGTCCTGGTTCATCACCCAGTACCAAATCCAATATGGCCTCGCCTCTTGTTGGCCTATCTACATACTGCATCAGGAAACCCTCCTGCACACATTGGACAAAAACGGATCAATCTAAAGTACTCGAACTATAGTGTTTCCAGTCAATATTTGGAAAGTTAAAGTCCCCCATAACAACTACCCTGTTATTTTCGCTCCTATCCAGAATCATCTTTGCAATCCTTTCCTCTACATCTCTGGAACTTTTCGGAGGCCTATAGAAAATCCCTAACAGGGTGACCTCTCCTTTCCTGTTTCTTAACTCAGCCCATACTACCTCAGTATTCGAGTCCTCATCAAATGTCCTCTCAGCCACCGTAATACTGTCCTTGACTAACAATGCCACCCCTCCCCCTCTCTTACCACCTTCCCTGAACTTACTGAAATATCTAAACCCCGGCACCTGCAACAACCATTCCTCGCCCTGCTCTATCCATGTCTCCGAAATGGCCACAACATCGAAGTCCCAGGTACTAACCCATGCCGCAAGCTCACCCACCTTATTCCGGATGCTCCTGGCATTGAAGTAGACGCACTTTAGACCACCTTCCTTCCTGCCGGTACACTCCTGCAACTTTGAAACCTTACTCATGACCTCACTACTCTCAGCTTCTTGTGTACTGGAGCTACAATTCAG